>NW_028261381.1:45189401-45530234 GCF_051295495.1 Thamnophis sirtalis | reverse complement strand
TCACTCTCTTTTAGTTCAATCTACCTTGCAAGATTGTTGATAGATGGCAGGAGTGCTTTGTTGGCTGCCTTGAAATCTCCAGGCTAGAAACTGTACAAATGTGAGTTCTGGTCTTGCCATAGGCATGAAAGCTGGCTGGCTGACTTTGGGCCACTCACTCTGTCTCAGCCCAACTCACCTTATAGGGTTGTTGTGCGGAAAAATAGGAGGGGGAAGGAGTATTAGGTACATTTCCTGCCTAAGATATCAGCTATATATGAACATGAATAACCTTGGTACGAAGTACCTTCTCTAACAATTCTCTCACACTGGAGACCAATAAGGAATTTGTTTCTGAAACAATATTTCCATTAGAGTTCATATTTCATAAATAATTTGAAACAGTCTATGGAAAGAATTCAGCTCCTTCATGCTGTGTAAATGAGTTACTTCTACCTGCTGCAAATTGAACTGCTGTAGGATGCTACAAATTACGTTATGCTAATGAGGAATGCCTTTTAACTTTTGACAGGTAGACCCCAATTTTCCCTCCCCCCCCCCCTTTTTGGTGCTATTTTCCCTATTGTGATTCCCATGCAATGATACATACAGTATATTAATGAAATTCATATGATTAATTGCCTTGTTCTGGTGTTTCAGATATTAGAGAATTGCCCCTCTTGTAGACTCATTGTCAAGATTACTGAAATACTGGAGATAATGTTTTTTTTTTTCCAGAAAGTACAAACAGGGGTCTGTGGCCCAATCCAGCTAATAGCTTTAGCTTACATTACAAAATTTAACTTAATGATTTATTTAATTCAGCCGTGACCTGGGCCATGTTTACACATGCATTACACAAACTGGGGCGATAATGCCCCAAAGTAGTAATCCAGCCCATTACTTTGTTAATTGTCTGCCCAAAATATAAAAATGCATTTGAGTTTCTCCTACGGAAGCTGTTGGTTCTCCCTTAAGCAAAGAATACGGTAGAATTTAGTTAATGGGGATGCCTGTGGTGGCCGGAGCGCTCTCCCAGCAAAAGCAGGCTCACAAGCTCTGTTTTCAGCCAGGACAGCCTTTCTCTGCCAGTGAAAATGGAGCTTGGAAGGGCCGTGTGTTTCAGGGTGGCCCTGAAGGGCCATTTTTAAGTACCCCACAGGACGGATCTGGCCTGCGGGCCTTGAATTTTATACCCCTGCTCCATGGGATCACAAAGTGTCATACATAACTATGAAACTGAACAACATAAGCATATGCTTAGGGGCACCAAAGGGAAGAAGCACCACATACCTTTTTCCTCTAGCTGTCAAGCTTTTCACTCTTTCTCTATACACTGAACTTTACATGAATTTTGTGTAATTATTCTTATTTGCCATGTTCATGTTTAATCTGCAATGTTAACTCTTTTTCCCCACTACAGTACATAAAGTTTAGAAGTTTGTTTTGAAGATGTTGTCAGATAACACAATTGTTCCCATCTTATGGCTTGAGAGTTTTGCTTCCATTGAGGGAAGCCATTTTTGGGCTGTGCTTAGGTATCAGTTGGTCTTAAGCCAGACCTGACTGGAGGCTACTCAAGTTTAGCTTGGCGAGTTAATAAAAAGCACTATAACTATAAAAACATAGGCACAAGAATTAGATTTTTGTTTACTGACATGGATCAAATTCAAATTCCCTTGATATAGAAATGCAGTTTTTTAAAAAAAAACATGGTTGCAAACTAGTCAACAACTGGCAGTACTTATGACAGACAAAAGGAACTTCTAAAAAAGGAATTGAATATTCATATTTCAACAGATTTGGTACATTTTAAACTTATTATATTACAAGTTTATTGTCTACTTCTGTTCTTAATGTAAAATGATTTTTTTTAAAGGAACATCTATTCTGGTATTTGTTAAATTGTTTCTTCTATGCGTATTGATGTTTTTGAATTTCGTGTTGGCAAAAAATCCTATGGTAGCCAAGGAAACAAAACAAAAGATGATCAAACAAATCAATCCAGAGTTACCACAAGGTACAAAACTGACCAGGCTTCATTCAAAATTATCCTTCTTCAGATGCATTAGGGTTAGGGTTAGGATTTCTGGAGAAGATTCTAATACTGGGAAGTATAGAGAGCAGCAAGGTGAATGAATACAATTACACTCATGATAGGTAAGATTGTTGGAAGATCAGGTTAGGGACAGGTCCTATTTGTTATTGTCTTATTAAAGAGTTGCAATTCAATTGAAGATGTATTTGCTTGTGATTTTGGGCATGATTTTGGGCATCCCAGAGAGAAGAGTTCACCACTGATCATTTTACATCAGACAAATCATCATTACAGTCTGCCATCTTATTTTTCAAAAGCATACAGGGATTTTGAACCATAGTAATTCTATCAATAACTCAAAACCTACATAGAATAGTGGATTACTGTATAACAAGTCTGGACAAGCCGGTAAATTACTCCTATCTTCCTCTCCCCTTTTTAATAGATGTCACAATCATACCTTCACAGAATCATAAGTCTGACATTATTTTACCTCCAATAAGTCCCATTATTTTGCTCATAATTAAAAAGAAATATTAGATTGCCTTAGCTTGTAATAAAAGTTTAATTCCAGGAAGATACCAAACCTCCTGTCATTCAAATTGTTGAATTCTGTAACCTCTGGGGGAGGAAAGGTTTATGAATATCACTTTGAGGGAGGAGTTATGAATATCTGGGAAAAATAGTTGTATACACCACTACTAGCGCAACTGGATGGCAACTGATGACACCATTTTGTGATGACCAGAGATGACTGATGTCACTTCAGGCGGCTGGCAATGACTAATGATGTTAGCTCAGGCACACCTCATGATGATGCTGGCTAAAACCAGATAAGTTTGCATCTTACTACTAAGTTATCTAGGATGGCCACAAAGTATAAAGACCTAGATGTCTATGGAGATTCTTAGTCATTCAGGTCAGTGGTGGGATTCAAATTTTTTAACTACCAGTTCTGTGGATGTGGTTTGGTGGGCATGGCAGGGGAAGGATACTGTAAAATCTCCTTTTTCTCCCTACTCGAGGAAGGTTACTGCAAAATCCTCATTTCCTCCCAATCAGCTGGGACTCAGGAGGCAGAGAATAGATGGGGGCAGGCCAGTCAGAGGTGGCATTTACCGGTTCTCCGAACTACTTAAAATTTCCGTTACCGGTTCTCCAGAACTGGTCAGAACTGCTGGATACCACCTCTGATCCAGATCATGGTTGTCCCAAAGGTGCTTTTTCAAGAGACATCTTGAAATGTTTTCAAAGAAAAACCAAGTCCAATTGCCTCTTGAAAAAGATCTAGTCTATTCCAAAGTATTGTGAGTGCAATTTCAGGACTGTAATAGTTAAGTGTTGTATTAGCTCTTCAAACTAATTATTATTCCAGAACATGCTGCTTTTATAATACTTTCCAGTGCTATATTTAAATAGCTCATGCTAAGTTATTCATTCCTCCTCCTGACATGCTACTTGTGTTCGATTCTGGAGAATTTCTTCAAGATTTTAACATTTATAGAAGTTTAAATATTTAGAAAATGTAATCCTTCTGAAATGACCCCAATTAAAACAGGCAAGGATATAATGTCCAAGGCACAAATTCCCAGCAATTTGCTCAATGTTTAATTACAGAAGGCAGTTTTAAATCAATAGAAAAAAAAGCAGCCTTATAGAATAAATCCCCCTTCTGTTTTATCAGTGCTTCTATATAGCTAATGAACTGATATTAGAGAAAACAAACAAAAATTGTGGTTACATAATGGAACCGTGCTTGTACTGTACAGTATGTGCATAGGTATATGGTGACCTCTTGAACTCCTTCAAGTAGAAATCCTGTTCTGTATGCTGCCAGCTATCCATTCTTTTACTGAGAAAAATATTTTTCTCCATCTTTACTCAGGTAATGCCAACTTTGAAACCAATTTCAAAAACTCCTGATGCAGAATATGGACATACAATCCAGTGGTGGGATTCAAATTTTTTTTACTATCGGTTGTGGGCGTGGCTTGGTGGGCATGGCATGGCAGGGTGGGCGTGATTTGGTGGGCGTGGCAGGGAAGGATACTGCAAAATCCCCATTTCCTCCGGATCAGCTGGGACTCAGGAGACAGAATAGATGGGGGTGGGGCCAGTCAGAGGTGGTATTTACTGGTTCTCTGAACTACTCAAAAAAAAATTTTTTAAAAAAAATAGCAATAGCAGTAGACTTATATACCGCTTCATAGGCCTTTCAGGCCTCTCTAAGCGGTTTACAGAGAGTCAGCATATTGCCCCCAACAATCTGGGTCCTCATTTTACCCACCTCGGAAGGATGGAAGGCTGAGTCAACCCTGAGCCGGTGAGATTTGAACCGCTGACCTGCTGATCTAGCAGTAGCCTGCAGTGCTGCATTTAACCACTGCGCCACCTTGGCTCTCATGGAGAGCTAACCCTAACCCTAAGTGGAATTTTCCCCATTGGCATTCCCCATGTATTTTACTAGGAAATATATATAAGTCTGGTTAAAAAGTCGTGCTCCCTCCTAACCATACTGATGGGCTCCAAATCCAATGGTGATGTCCATTTTGCTCTGCGAATTCATGGAGAGCTAACCCTAACCCTAAGTGGAATTTTCCCCAATGGCATTCCCCATGTATTTTACAAGGAAATATACATAAGTCTGGTTAAAAAGTTGTGCTCCCTCCTAACCATACTGATGGGCTGCAAATCCAATGGCTCTAGTAATTTCCACTACCGGCTCTCCAGAACTGGTCAGAACCTGCTGAATACTACCTCTGATACAATCCCAGAACAACAATGCAGGACCTGTATTATAACAATGGCTCTGATTATCAATGACGTTTTGGGCCTGATTTAAAATGAGATGAGGTTATCAGGAGCACTTTTCCCTTCACCAAACTGCTTGTCTTTGCTAACTATCATAAGACCTACTGGAAAATTGCCCTCCCACCAGGCACTCCTTATCTGAATTTTGTTGCAGATAAAATTTGACATGGGCGACTTAGAACATGTCTTTTAAGCAGATTCTAAAAATGTTGGTCAAACATTGAACTTATCACCATATATATGTTTTCTAGTTTTGCTAATTTTAGACTTTCTGTTTATAGACACTAGAGCAGAGTACCCCAACTTTTCTGGGCTGACAGCCCAAAGGGAGGATGACACAGGTGCCTTTACAACGCACATGTGTGTGCATAAATGGGGGCATAAGTGCATACATGACACAAATGTGCTCTCCACACGTGGCACTCGGTGTAATGCTAAGGCGAATGAGTGGGTGTGCATGCATATGCACAAGGGCACACACTTATGCAGCCCAGTGACCAATCGGCTACGGCCCACTCCAAAGATGAAGACCACTGCACAAGAGCAAACTTAACAGTTATGGCACAATTTAGTTTTATGTTTAATTTATTTATTCAACTTTATGATGATTATTTAAGTTTCTTAGTGTGTTTTATGATAATTCATTGAAAACAGAGATAGTAGCTTAAAAAAAGAACTTACAAGAAATAAAAAGCATTTACAAAGATGAGAGTTGACGTAGAAAAACACCTTAATTCCCACAATGGATGATTGATTGGCTACTAAAGCTGATGGAGTTAGCAGTGATGGCTAAATTGATTGTTTTTATTAGTGAAAAAAATACGACCAACTTCATTTCTACTTGGAAACCGCTTCTGGACTTTATGCTTGAGATGGGAAAAAATGAAACTTTGATTTTGGATTTTATTAAATTAAGACAGGTTTGTTGTTATAGAAATGGCGAGGATGTATTATTGTGCAAAAGAAAGAAGTTGAGACTGTATATCATTACCTTACTCTACTGCTTTAAAAAGTGTTGGGAGTTTGATGCTCCCACCCTCCAACCCTTCTAGTTTTTCCTCTTCCCCCTTTCCTCCCTTATTTTCTCATTATTTTCATTTCATTTTTCTTTGTATTTTATACCTCGATAAACTAATTAAAAATTGTCAAACAAAGACGGATGACAGTGTGAGATCTTTTTGAAATTCACCCTAAGACAGTTTCAACAGGGAATGCACTCCAAAGAACTGAGACAACTATAGAGGATGTTCAGTTCGAAGTATGAAGAATCACAAGAAGAGTCACAGCAAATTTAACTGATTTTCATCCAATGAGAAATTACTCAAGCCACATAGATCCAAACATATATGGTTTTAAATGGAAGAACCAGTATTTTGTATTTTACTCAGAAAAGAAGCTGCCAGTTTTTATCAGTTATTCCTGTTATCTGTCTAGTTCTGTACCAACCAGATTTTCCACTGTAAATACACAAGAGCCCCACAAAGAATTCATTATACTAGAGAAACCTGGAGATAAATGGCCCATGTTCTGTATTAAAGACATTTTCTTCCAGAAAGGATGTGGCTGGTGTATCAAACTAGCACAAAGCAGTCTTGATTGTTGCTTCTGTCAAAGGAACCAGAGAAATTTGGATCTAAAACACCACAAATCATATATAAATATATACTTCTTTGGAACGGTGACTCTCACAAGAAGGGAAGAATCATTCATTCTTTAACTCACAACTAAGAACAAGTGGACATATATGAAAAGTATACCATCAAGTGGAGATTTCAAAAAAATGGTTATAAATATTGAGGTTCCAGCATTTTCATATAGATATTGAAAAGCACTGGAGATACACCAGAGCCCTGAATTTTTTTTTAAAGATTGTTTTCACATAACATAGTCTGAAATCTACCTGAGAAAAGCAGTAGCATCTCTTCCCAGCACTCTCTAAAGATTCAGCAGGACACCACATTTGATGGCATTGAAAAATGCTGAGGTAAAAGCCAACCATCAATCATCTGCCTCCCATCCTGAGCCCCATAGAGCATTTACCCTGAAACCAATTTTAGCAGGATGAAATTATCCAAAATTATTCTAGGTCTATCTGCAGTTCCCTGTCTCTTATGAATCATTCATTGAAGAACAGGTAGAGAAAAATGCACATTAAGTACAGTGGAAAAGAATGTGGACATCAGCATGTTTTTTGTTCATAAACATCTAATTAAGCAGAGTGGCCAACTTTGCTGATGACATCTTATACAGGCTAGTCCAAACAAAAAACTTTAAATGGGTGTTGAGTTTGACACAGGGGTGTCAAACTCAACACCCATGGATTGGATCCGGTCTGTGGGGCGCTTAAATCAGGCCTGCGGGGCTGGCCTGAAAATATCAAAGGACGGGACCATGGTGCCTATGGCGGCTAAAGGGGACTGCGTGCAGCCCCCTCCCCCATGACACTTTTTCACCCTCCATGGCCTCCTATAGAATTCTGCCAGCTGAAGACAGGCTGAAATCAGGCCCAAAAAGGCAGCAGAGTGCTGCAGGCCATAGAGGGTGAAAACAAGGTCCAGGAGGATCGCGCACGGATGCATCGTTTTGGCCAGCAGGGTGCTGGAGGCATCGTCCATGCCCCCTCCCCCAGTCCGCAGAGAACTACAATGCCGATCTGGCCCTCAAAAAAATCCAGTTTGACACCCCTGCTCTGGATTGTGAGATTGGGAATTAACACAACACCTCAAAGTAAAGTAACATTCTGACAATCTACCCTGAAAAAATCCTATCTGCCTTGCAGCAATTGATCGGAAGGAAAACTTAGAAAACATCAGGTGATGAATAAAAATATATATTGTGCATTGCCTATTGCTCCCCATCAAAAAGATTGGCTAGAGTTGGAAATTAGTCATCAATAGGCAACCAAGGTGACCAAAGACTAAAGTAACTTTTTGTGTTGAATGGTTTGAACAGCTGGATTTTGGGAGGAAAAAAGGAAATAAGTATAGAATTAGGTACACTTATATGTGCTATGGAGAAGAGACAAAGGGAAATGTTTACTCATACTAAAGCCAGGATCATCCAATGAAAATGGATGAAAATGGAAAGTTCAGGCCAGATTAAAAATTTAAGTCATCAGGGACCTGGGGAATGAATGATAGCATTTTGAATTGACCCTGCCAATCTGTGGTACAAGACTATTAACAGTCTTGGCTAAATAATATATAACTCTCTTTCCCTCTTCCTTCCTCCTTCCCTCTTTCATTTCTATGGCTTCCAAATTCATATCTGGGTGGCTAATAAAGGTTAAAAACAAACCTTTATTAGTTAGATAACAATTAAAACAGGAACAAAACAGCCATATTGGGGAAAAGAAAACTATCATACTGTTCACAACAATGAGAAGGCATATCATCCTATCGGGTGGCTGAGGAAAGAGCTAACTCTTCAAGGCTCTCTTGAAGTAGGGTAGAATAAGCTTTATGTCCAGAGGTTTAAATAAAGCATAAGATTAAAGTTTTCATTTCTTCTCAATGGGCAATTACAGTATTCTGGAGCACTTTGTGTGCATGCATTTCTTTTCTAAAAAGCATGAATCATGCATAGGTGATTAGCTGGATTATACTTTTGTGTAAAATAATAATTAAAAGAGAAAAAACAGCTATGCACACATTAGATCATATTGTCTTGTATTCCAGAATTATACATTATACTTTTATTGTTAAGATAGGCAATGTAAGTTTGGAACAACAAAAAAGCTTTTTACACAATATCTTAAAAGTTGTACAGAAATGCAAATTAAGACATAAAATGAAATTGAGAGAGGGAGCCAAAGGGTCAGTTCCAAAAGTGAACAAATTATGAACCTAAGTAAATAATAATAAAAAAATGAGTGTCTCACAATTCTGTTTACGCTTATTTAAAAATCCAGATTGTGTAGCTGATCAAATGACAAGGCAAACAGAAACTGTCCTAAGAAATGGAATCTTCTTCTCCATTGTCATGTTAACATGCTTGCTCCCCAATTACAGGTAGTCTTCAACACACGACCACAATTGAGCCCAAAATTTATGTTGCCAAGTGAGAAATTTGTTAAGTGAGTTTTGCCCCATTTTACGACTTTTCTCGCCACATTTGTTAAGTGAATCACTGCAGTTATTAAATTAATAACACATTTGTTAAGTGAATCTGGCTTCCTCATTGGCTTTGTCAGGTTGCAAAAGGGGATCACAGGACACAGCGACCATCATAAATGTGAGTCAGTAGCCAAGCATCTGGATATAAATCACGTGAACATGGGGGATGCTGCCATGGTCATAAGTGTGAAAAATGGTCATAAGTTCCTTTTTTCAGTGCCATTGCAACTTTTTTCAGTGCCATTGCAACTTTTGATAGTCAAAAACTATCTGTAGCTAAAAAGGGGCGCTAACAACATATTTACACTTGATGGTATCTACAGTTATTCTGATTTCTATCAGGATAAAAATTAACATATAAGTGCTGTAGTGCCAAGATGTTTAATAAATGATTCATACTTCCAATTATAGAGCATTGGCTTCTACTTTTTCCGACATATTAAGCTTTTCCAGAGATGGAAGACATATTCAGTTATTTTTTGAGCTGTTAAAATGTCAGCCAACGTTCATCAGATGGTAGGTGCTATTGACATAAGGAATAGCTTTGAAGATATGCAGTCTAAAAATTCAGGACTAATAATCATTTTCTACATCATTTTCTTGGATTGACTGGAGTTCTGCATTCTCTAGCCTTATGTTAGAAGCATGCTTTAAGAGGCTCACTGTGGTTGTCAGTATAATAAGACAGCTGTATTCAGATTCCAGTTTCATTATAAAGTTCAGGGCAGATATTGGAAAATGTACATTGTAGAAGCGCATAATATTCTAAGCATAAGCATAAGGTTGGCTCCAAAGACTGATGGAAATCACTATTTCTGATTTAATAACTACTGATTTTTATCTGCTACTTCAGTCAGAAGTTATTTTAGAATAATGCTGAAATGAAGAATGTTGAATGTAGCTAGTATAAAGAACAGTATTACTAGTTCAAAAGAAGATCAGCATAGATTTAATTTTTTCCCTAATAAAGTGTTTTAAATACTTTAGAATACATTTTTCGTTTAGAAATGCTGCATTTCTTAAAGGTGATTTTGAATATACAACATAAAAACACTTGTGGTTCTATGTCAGGATTCTATGATGTTATTTATTATAATTTAATAATATTATTTCAATGTATAGCTTTGAATTTCATTTTCAACAGCTACCTAAAAGGCAATTAACACATTTCTGCTATTGAATAAATATATAAAGTTTAAGATGTAAGCATAACTGGGTGTGTATATACAATACAGTATTACCATATATTAAATTCCAGTGCAATGTGACTACTTTTAAAAAATAAAGGGGGACATTATTATAGTCAAATAAACAAATTATACTTTTTAATTATTTGTTTTGGACTTAAAACTGAAGGTTAGGTGCTATCAAAAGAGCATTTTAAATAGGAATTTGTTTTCAGTACTAAGGACACCTTCATATTCATGCATCCTTTTGTTTATATATCCAACTGGTAACAGAGGTAGAAAAACAGATAGATGCAGAACAAGGTCTCCCTACATGATATTCAAAAATAAACACTGCACATAATCTGAATCAGAATGGCTTCTTATTTAGTGATTTGGGGGCCAGGTCTGGCCATGCAAGGTCTCTAGATCTCATTCCCTAATTCTCCAAGCTTAAAAACAGATTTCAAAATTAACATAAATGCTTCAGGGTTTCTCTTAAACTTTTTTAAAAACAGATTTTGAAATATGGTATGGCTGTACTGAGGGTAAAATCACAAATTCCTTGCTAAAGTAGCCTGTGTATCACATTAAATAAATAATATAATAGATGTTTATCTAGCTATCAAAATTTTGAGCTGCATTACAAGGTCAGTGATTAATTTTAATAGGACGATCACTAGAGGAATGTAGTCTGTTGCATCATGATGGTTCCTTAGCTATTTTGTAAGGCAGTAAACGTAGAGGACCATAATTTGGAAAACCATTTCCTCCCCCAATAATTTGACTATTTAACAGTCAGTTAGAATGGCAATGAAAAGCACTGCTCAAAAAAAACAGCAATCCTTCCTGACACTTCAAAAGATCTAAATAAGATTTTTTTTTCTTAAAAAAATTCCCTAGGCATATTCATATTGGAAGGCACAATCCTAAGGGTGGGGAATATTTTAATTATATGTGGATTCAAGTTTCCAAGAAAACACCTATCCTAGATTTGAAGGCTCTGCACCCAAGGAGTCTTGGAAGCCCAAAATTACACTAAAATTGATACCAATTTCTTTCATGATCATCACAGACCCAGCCTATTTCAGACAACATATAAATTAGTCCTCTCTATGAAATAAGTGTCATGGGAAAAACATAAATTCTATGTAGGTACACCAAAAGAGAAGTCCTAGTATTACAATTCTGCATAAAATAAAAAATACACTATTTTAAGCTCTCCAGATGCAAACTGACAAAGGTTATATTTTAAATGCTGACGTTTAGGAGATAAGAACCAATATTTTATGCAGAATTTTCTCTGCTGTCAGCTTTCTAAAGACAGCAAAAGCTTTTATTAAAGATTAGAACAGTACACATTATATATGTAATCTAATATTTAGCAGTTACATGCAGTGTGTTATTTTCAAAATTGTCTTTCACAATTTTCTGGTAATGCCATTTCTTTATTATTATTACACAGGATTTTCATATAATTCAACAAATTTCATTTTAAATAGAAAATCCGTACATTTTCCTTACAATGAGTTTATTAAGGTACTGAACAGAGGCTTTCATTTATAAGTAATAGTTCATTAAAGGTTTGATTTTTTAAAAAAAATTAAATTTAATGCATTCCAGTTGGTACAAAAGACAAGTAATTATCCAGTTCCTTTACAAGTTACTTAGAGTAAGTAAATTCTTGCCATTAATTTTTACTTATTAACACACACAGGATGGAATGATAGCAGTTATCAAGATAAAATAACTTATTTGATTCTGTAGTAAGCATTTAAATAATTTTAATTGCTATAAACACAGGTTGCTACCAACTAATTGTATCAGCTGGCAACTAAAAAGAATTGTTTTACAAACCAAGATTATAACACAAGGTTTGAAGAACTGGAGATGAGGAACAGGTTTTAGCATCATCTCTACAATGCAAAAATAAACAAGACTATTTACTTGAAGACCTAGAGTGCAAACTTGACCACAAAGAATTCCACGTGAGTCCTACTAAATTACTGTGTAACATAGAGCACTTCTGTGCAAATCTCTATAGGATTGATGTGTAACACCATTGACTTTTTCAGAATCAAGAGCTAGCAGCTCCTGAAGTAAAAGTATTGTTTCTCCAAATGTTAAGTAAATCATTATTCAGTTGGATGCAAGGTTTTATGAATCCCTGTTCAGCCAACTTCAGATATAAAGTCAAGTCATATCTTAGCCCCCCAATGTCCATTGTAAGCAGTTCAGAAAAGCAACATTATTTATGTCAAGTTCCATAATTATGTAACTGGTGCAATTTACTTCATCTGAATAATTATGCAATTATGTAATTATATCACTTCCATAATCATTCCACTTACACACACACACACACACACGCATACACACATACATTTATGTGTATGTGTAAACATACATTTAATGGACATCCCTTCCCCATAACTGGCCTTAAAATCAAGATTTTATATAAATATCCTTAATTTTTAAACTAAACTCACTGAAAAAAATATATAATTGAATCTTAAATACACAGAAGCAGAACAACTTCTTTCTGGTGAGTTTATTTGATAATCAGAATTAGCTATCAAAAGGTATCTTCCGGCAAAAATCTATGGCAATTTGCTAATCCTAGGTTCCACAAGGAAATCCACAAAATACATCATGGTATCATATATGATTCTTCACTTTAGGCTACGTATAATTCAGTCTGTGATGAAGAAATACCTATTCTTTATGAGACAAATGTTACAGTAAGACATAAGGAATCTTGACTTGGGAATGAAGTAATTTATATGCAGCTTCCAATTTCTGCTTTACTCTTTTTTTTCACATCAGCAGGTAAACCAACCACTATGGGGATAGTTTCATGCGACATCCAAATTTGGATTTTTTTTTTCTTCCTTCCCTCTCCTGCTATTTTTCTCTATGCACTTTTTTTGTACTTTTCTTTCTTTGCATTAGTTTTATTTATCTCTGCATTTTTAAACTTCAATAAAAACTATTTTTAAAAAATTAGATTGAGATGGATTTGTAAGCCCTTAATAAACCCTAGTTCATAGCAAGCTTATTATCCTGCATTGTGTGAGCATATCTAACATAATTCTAGATTCAAGCATCATACTTGATTATAATATTGTTCAGACATTCAACATTTGTAAAGATGGATCACATGCAAGATGCGTTTTAAATGCCAGTCTCCAGTTATGACCACCCCGCACTTTCCCAAAAGTTTAAGATGGAAATTTATAATAATTCTGAATGATCAGAAACTTTCTTTGTTCAAGGCTTTCAGTCAAGGAGAGCTTTGTCGTGACATTCAGTTAAACGCAGCAATTCTTCCATTTTTACATACTCTACATACTTGATACTCAGCCCCACCAAGTCTGCTTCTGATTAAACATACCATCAATAAAGTTCTTATATTTGATTCCCTTGAGTTAGTTATCAAATTTGTGACACAAGACGCCAGGAATGCAACAGCTTTATTTACCAAAATCTCATGGAAAACATATATTTAATTAGAATTACGCTTCTAAAACTGCATTATGCTATTAAATAGATAACACACCACTTGCATACATGTATCCCTCTCATCTTTTCCAAATTAGGGAGTGAGAAACTGTGATTGCAGATTAGAAGGACCTTCACAAATGATTAATCAACGAAATTGAAAGGCCTCACATGAATATTAAAAAAGAATGTTGTGTCTTTATTTGAATGGTGGAATACACCCATTTTCGTAATCGGAATATTTGGTTGCAATTAGAAATGACACTACAGAACTGCAATACTTGTCCAACAGTCTTGTCTTTACTGTCCCACCCCTTCCCCAAGCAAGAAATAGAATGAAAATGCACCAAATAATCAGAAAGCACTAGCAGGCATCACTTAATCCAAGATTCTAGTCCCTCAGGTCCAAAAGCATTTGCCAAGTTGCATTATGTATGGAATGCAAGTGGAAGATTGGTCATATTTTGACATTACTAGAGATTTACATGATGAAACTCCATGTGGGCATTGTTAATTTTCACATTTCCCTCCAATTGGTCACTGGTATTTTTTCTTGTCAAATATTAACATTACTTTCAATCACTGATATTTTTTTCTCAATGTATAAAAAAGTAGGAAATATAAACAGGCTCTTGCATTGTACACAATTAAGAGTACAATAGAAGAATTATAGAGCTGACTATCTACATACCATCAAATCCCATCAAATCTTGGATATTCCATTAATATACAAAATATTAGGGCACAAAAAGAACAAAGACCAACTTCTTTAGTTTTGTTTATGCACAGCTTCAAATATTCAGTCAAAAGGAAAAAAAAACACTTTGAATTGTTTTGGCTTCCCACTATATCAGCATGTTGAGACAGTTATTAAAATATTCCTGTTTAATTGTGTTTGGTCTTTTTTTTCTTATTTTCAAGTCATGTTTCTTATCTTAATACCGACCATCCAGACAAACAAGCACTGAGAAAGACCATTTCCTTGCCTCGCTAAACTCAATTCATTAAATGTCAGATTTAAGACATAACTCCAAAAACTGGGTTGTGACGACAGATGCTAGGACCAATTTCTTCATAATCTTTTTTGGTGTGGCATACTTGGTAGAACTCAGGCTAAAAAAGAAGAGAAAAGAGAAAATTAAATTAATGCACTGAATCATATTGCAATTTTATATTTATTAAAATAAACATTTTGGAAAAAGGACAAAAAAATCCTTAAGAAACATTATTGTATTAATGTTATCATAAATAATGCAGCTATCATATAAAAATAAATGTTTCCAATCTTTGAAATGAAGATATAAGCAGTAAATTGGTGTTCTTGAATATTGTGTTCAGTTTTTATTGTACATTTGAAGGCTAGGTGCATGGCATTGCAGAGTAGATGGGCCTGAAGTTTCAAAGTCTATTCTTGTATTCTCAGAAAGCCATCTCAAATCATTTGAGACACTACTATTAAAAATCATGAACTACTCAAAGAGTTCAGTGTTTTTTCCCATTTGAAAAGGCTTAAAACCAAATAATGTACACTTCTACAAATTCATAAGTCTTATAGCTTATCCTAGATAAATATGCTCTTTAACCCTATTCTAAAATTTCAGAATATCATCTGGACCAGGAAGAGATAAAGATACGTATGCAGTTATGACTGGGCCTTTGATAATTGTATTCTATTTTATTTATTTATTTAAAACATCTATATAGCCATGCGCTTTCAGCCAACTCTAGGCAGCTCCCAATCAAAGAAATATTAAAGAAAGTTCTTTCTGAATATTTTTACATTTATTGTAATACCTATTACCTACTGTAATATTGCAATAATTGTTATAGTGAACCATATCTTCAGATTCCTTTTCCATTTTTGTAAACTTACTGTGGAAGCCAGCATTGATCCTCCAAACCAAACAGCGTATCTTTGCATATGATGAGTAATAACTTGTACATCAATAGGTTTTGGCTATAATGGAAAACAAAATCAGCATAAGATTAATTCCACAACATGTACAAGTTGACTTATACAAAATGTACTATATTGCAATATTACTTTGCATAAAAATAAATGCTTTAACATTATTCCGACGAATAAAGCATACTTACGACTATACCATCAAATCTATTGAGAATTGATTTACACAACTTTAACTCAATTTTTATTCAGTTTTAATTTATTTTTTGTTTAGTTTAACAAGAATCACTTGACTGATTAATATGATTTGCAGAGCCCTAGAGAGGAGGAAGATGGGCTCGGATTTTTTGTAACCCAATTCTCATATAGTCTCATAGCTGAACAACTTCAAGAAATAACACTAAAAATGTAATTTATAGATCAATAATCAATTACCAATTTGAAAATATATACTTTGGAGGTTTAACTTCTACATTTAATTCCTGGCATTTTCATCTAAAAATAATAGGCTAACTTTTTAGCAAAAACCTTACTGGGAAATAGTATGCATAGTATAATATAAATAAGTTTCTAATGTTTTATCTCAAATTAATATTAATACTTGTATTCTATCATTGGAAATATTTGTTTTAATTCCACTGCATTTTCTTGGTAAAAGTAGTACAAATAATTTAGCAGTTAAAGTTTAGCAAAGTGCCAAGCCACCTTTACTAAATTTATTTATAATAACTTATAATAATATAATAGCAATGTGTTTTTAAATTCTAATAAATCTCTTTTAAGCTCATCACATTTTTCATTGTAATCACTATTTATTTAGAAAATACTAAATACTTGTTATTCTTAATATGTTGCTTGAGTCAGAGCAATATCCAGAGTTGAAGCAAAATAACACCTAGTTTGGTACATGTTAGTAAAGATCAAAAGAAATTTTTAAACAAGATAAAGATTCTCAAAATTAGAGATGTGCCAAATATTTCAATTTGAACTATCTGAATCTTGAAAAGGCATTTCAAGCAGGTAAGGGATTCTTCAGTTTGTTTGTAGCTGGTTTTCAAATTTGAAACACTTCCAAATGTATAGAACAGGCCATTACAAATTTGCAAAATTGAGATGCTTCAAATTAACCTTATTAAATCACTTGCTTTGTAGAGGATAGTACTGAAGCTTCTATGGCAACTTCTTTCATAGTAGAGAATGAAAACTTTCTTTGAGGTAGATAAATTAAATGGACTGTTGCCTCACCAAGCCTAGAAGGTCTGTAACTCCATAGCTGGTTATTGCCAATATTACCTAATACTTGCAGGCACAAGCAATATTTAATTGCAATTGCTGAATAATACTAAAATGAATATGCTTTTAGTATCTGCTTTTCATGTTTTAAGATACACATGATCCATCAGAAGTATTGAAGGGACAATGAAAAATACAGTAATTAAATAAAATAATAATGAATAAAATAAAGTAAACCCTATGCAAATAATGAGGTAAATTGAAACTGAGCCAACTGGAAAAGATGCAGAGAAGATGAAGGACCCAAATCACTAGACGACCAATAGATCAACTGCCTATGAATTTCTGGAACACCAAGTACTCAGCTGCCTGCATTAGGTGGTAAAGATCACCACTTACCCAAACTGTTCATTTCAAAAGCATAGATCTGAGTACTTTCTACAGCGATAAAAAAGTTACGAAGATAACAAGGAAAATCAAATTATATGACTACTCAGTACTATAAGGATGTTGTTAAGTTTCCATTCCAAGCAAGCATTTAAATCAGAGCACATGTCATCCACATCAAAGCATTCTATTGTCTAGGAAACAAACCTTCAGTCTGCCACCACTCAGTTCTTCACTGAGTTTCAGTCTAGCATCCACAGTCCTTTTCAAGTCCCTCTGCAAACGCCGTCCAAAATCCCTGAACATTGTTGAGCCTCCAGAAAGGACAATATTCTGAATTAAAATTGCACAAACAAAATCAAATCATTTATGCAGCAGTGAAAATGAGATATTCACTTCTGGAATTAGGAATAATGGTAATAATGACATTTATAACCAGTCATAAAAGATAGAAAGACAGCTGCAATACATGTGACCTGTTCAAAGACTTTATTTCCTATACAGAAGGCAAAGTTATATCTTTTAAGTAATGCATTGAGCAATCTTAAAAAGGGAGAACAGCATTGCTCAAATATGCTTTCATCAATCAAAAAAATTTAATAAATTTTAACCAAACAAATTTACAGAACAAAAGAAAATCTTAAAAGTCAGGCAGCAGCTAAGAGGATTCAGATGAGATAAAATGACCTTCTGTTGACAGAAAGCATATCCAAGCTGGCTAGCACAGTTATCTCCAAGGCCCAGGGGATGGATTCCTGTGCAGAGGTCTACAAGGAGACATTTATTCTGGGAGGGACAGAATCTAGAGATCACAAAAACTCCTTTTCAGTTTCACAAACTAGACTGGCCTGCTAATCACATGACAACTGATTTCAGCAGTGTGTCTATGTTTAACTATGACCAAAATGTTAATTCCTCACATTGATAAGTTGTACTACATCAAATCATGTACAAATTCCATCATATTGGAAGACAGTACAAATAAAGCAATAAGCAGAAACAGCTTATATCAAGCTCAATTGTTATTATCCTGACATTTATATCAAATGATAAATGATAAATGATAAAATAAATGAAAATATTATTTCTAGTTATCTACATTAAGACTTCTTTAAAAAACTCTGCTTTTATCTAAAAGAGAGGGAGGGAGATTCTTAGGAAATAGGAAAAAAGATAGATGCTTTGCATCTAGCAACACCTTTTTACATCCATACTTTCTTACCTTCTCTCATTTAACTAACCTTATACAGTGGACGTCTAACATCAATAGGACAGTTCTGAATAACTTCATCTACTACTTCTGAGATGGGCTGTGTGAAGTCTGGATTAGCAAACTGAAAACAGAATAGGTATTCCTATTATTATTGTTATTGTTGTTGTATTTTTACTTCGCTACATTTCTGTCTCTTTTAGGATGGTGAACATACCTAATACTCCTGCCTCCTGTTTTCCCTTACAATCACCTTGGGAGAGTGGTCTGACAGAAAATGACTAGCCCAAAGTCACCCAGACAATTTTCATTCCTAGAGCA
Organism: Thamnophis sirtalis; assembly: GCF_051295495.1. NCBI lineage: Eukaryota > Metazoa > Chordata > Lepidosauria > Squamata > Natricidae > Thamnophis > Thamnophis sirtalis. The sequence continues at coordinate 45,511,567 of NW_028261381.1, read as the reverse complement.
GGCCTAGAACTCACAGTGGTTTGTAGCCTTGTGCCTTAACCATTATCCCACATATTTTTTTAAAAAAAATAGAATGTAATGATTAGTATAGATTGTTCTAGCATCCTCAAGAAAATAAACTAGAAGAAAGATGGAATAAATTTAACAACTAGAGATAATTAGCCTACAAATTAAATGGGAAGCAATGTATGAAAAGAAAGATTTGGCTGGGAGTTTTATATTAAAAAGGCATAATTTAGGGAAGAATTATTTCTAATTAAAAGGAAAGTTAGAAAAATGAAGGAAAACAAACATCCACAACTTCTGCCTTGCTTTCTGTTATAATAGGCTTGAACAAGCCTATTAGACATCTACATGTCTGTAGATGTCTAAGACCATTGTGGTGAGGTAGTGATATAAAATAGATAGGACCAAATTTTCCGCAGGAATAGCTTTAGATTATGAGGGAAAATACCCTGAGCTGTGCTGGCGCAGTGGTTAGAATGCAGTATTGCAGGCAAACTTTGCCCACAGCCTGGAGTTTTATCCTGACCAGCTCAAGGTTCACTCAGCCTTCCATCCTTCTGAGATCAATAAAATGAGGACCCAGATTGTTGGGGAAAATAGGCTGACTCTCTAAACCGCTTACAGTGCTATAAAGCATTATGAAGCAGTATATAAGTAAGGGCTATTGCTATTGCTAAAATTTGAGCATTTCCCTCAGTTTTTTAAAAGGCTCTGTTAAGGTATTTTAGAGCTTATACTATACTTATTGTTTTCTTAACTCTAAATAATGGAATCCATGCCACCAATTTTCAGTAATTGTGGAAGTTTTAGGGCAATATATCTCTAAGGTATCCAGTTACCCATCTCTTAAGATAAATATAAATGTAGAGGTAGGGTTTTTCTTTCAAACATGCAACATTTCAGATAAACTTATCTTGACCTAGGAGGATGCAATTCAGCCCTTCAATCATACCACATCAAGTGACTAGCAATATCATTATGATTTAAAGCAAAATATTCCAGCTTCATAATACAGATAAAGGAATGCAATGTGCTTAATCATGCACACAAAGGTGGATCACAGAGCCACACAGAATTGCAGAGGGAAAACAGAATAGAAACATTTGTTCTGAGAGAAAAAGGGCACTTGTAAAGGCCAGATTCAGTTCACTGAAAGCCAATATGTGTCCTCTGATCACTTTCCTCTTTCTATTTTGCCTGCTGTTATCTTATGCTGAACAATTCAGAGTCCACCTACACATCTCAAAATGCTAAGCAATGAATCAAGCAGTTCAATATAAAAAATAGCATCAGCTGGGAGAAATATTTAACCTTACAGCTCAACATAAAAACTACACTGGTGGTATAATTAAACCAATTCACAATGGGAAGAGAGATACACCATTGGTGTAGGTTTAAAATGTAACAACCATCCCCTCTTTTACTTCAAATATTATTTAGGAAGAATTCACATATAATATGCTTCAATTTACCTCGGGATGAAAGAAGATTTCTGGCCCTAAGAATCTTTCATAGCCAACATCAATGGTAAATTCTTTCTTTGAGATAGCATTGATTCCAGTATATTGCTTAATCCACTTGGTACCATCTACATCATATTTATTAAATTCTTTCACTAAGTCTGGACAGACATAACTAAAACGTTCCTGGAAAAACAAAAACACATATTTGTTAAAATGACTAAATATCCAAGCTTTCTATCTGATCTTTGTTAGATATAACAGGACTAAAAGTTTCTCTGAAAACTAAGATACAGACTGGTATTAATTTATCAAATTTCTACGTTGCCCATTTCAGCTAAGTGACTGTAGGGAGTTTACAAATGGCATAAATGTAAGGATATCAAACATGAATATTAGTCACCTATGTTTAGATAATTAGTACTTGGTACTACAGGAGTGGGTTGCTGCCAGGATTACTGCTGGTTCGGTGCACACACAATATTGCGCATGCACATTCCACGCATGTGCGCAGTTGCCCATAAATAGGCCTATGCATGTGCAGAAAATTAAAAAATGGGGAAAAAATGCCACGTCGACAGGGGAACCAATTTGGATGCATGGCAGGCCTGGGTAGTTGCCAGTTCCGGCGATTCAGGCCAGCAAACCACTACTGGTTTGGCTGAACCAGTAGGAACCCACCTCTGGGTACTTAGTATAGATACATTTTATGCATCCCTAAAAAAATTACAGAATCCAGAGTGAACAATTTTAATTCTTTCAGCAGCAAGACAATAATAGAAAAATGCAATCATACATATTATTGCTATGGTAACATATTGTACAATCATATAATCAAAAAACTATCAATAATAATAGATGTATTTGTGGAAAAATATAGACAAAGAACTTCCAGGAAAGAAATTATAGGTTTTCTCAATGTAAAACCAGATATCTATTTAGAATTATAACATACAGAAGAAAAAATAAGTTGTTGGCTAGTTAGCCTCTCAGTTCCTAATATTAACTGTTTTCATTTATTCATGGATTAGCCATAGAATCTATCAGAGTTAACAAGTAATTAAAATTAACTTAATGATGTAAAGCAATACAGGGTTAAACTCAAATTCTTCTAACCTAGAATTGTACAAAGAGTGAGTATCATTTTGGATGAAGATACTGGATCTATTAAAATTTCCACTCTTCAAAGGTAGCTCTAGTTAGAAAGTTGTTGTATACCCAAGTATGAAGAGAATCTTGCTATGGGGAATGCAAATGCCTTGAAAATATTAATCAATCCAAATAAATAATACAGGACTGTAAAGAACCTGGTAGACAAAAAACTATTTGTTTCCAGATTATTGTTCCTGACCTTTCTAATAGCTCCCTCTCTGCTGCCATTGGCTTTATTGGAAGGAGGAGAAACTCTTTCCAATTATTGATTCTCTCTGCCATTTTCCTTCCATTTTATTACTCTCTGCTCACACTAGAAATAGCTAAACTTCAGCAAAAGCTAGACAGAAAAGATTGGGTGTCCATTTTGAGGTTCTGGATTATAGAAGCAGAAATAAAAGCCACCTAAAGAGCTCCAGAAAAAGAGCAGCCATTTCTGGTGCATCACAACATCTTGATGCAAGGGCATAATTGTAGAGTTGGTTGTCATTTTTGGGCTTCATTCCAATTTGCTGTGAAGGCTGCTGGATAGCACAGAATATACATATGCAAAGCCAGGATTTGAATTTTAATATATCAATTTGCACTTGGATCAATAAATAAACATTCATTAAAAGTATTGCTGATATATCAATTTATGTTAAGCAAATATATTACCTTGACTGCTTTAGCAGTTTCCAATGATTGCTCTGGAGGGATTCCTACTTCTCGTTCTCTTAGCAGCTGCTGAATAAAGTAAGTTATATCTCGTCCGGCTATTGGAATATGTTTGATACAGCTACCAATTACATAACCTTCAGCCTGGAAATAAAAAAAATGTCCTCGGTGACAATCATAAATCATATTTGATCTTCTTCCCACGTGCATTCCTGGGCAGAAATGTACTTGACCACTGTACTCATCAGAACCAATTCTGATGATGTCACATTAAGGAGATGAAAAGATAAAATTCTGTTAATCTAATAATCCTCTCCTCTTTCCCCCATTAATTCCTCCTAATTTATTGTCAGAGTTAATAAAAGTTGCAAGACTTGCATTTCATAGGGCTATAGATCACCTGTAGGGCATTTCAGTAATGCATTTATACCCTGCCTTTCTATTTATATAACTTTCAAGGCAGCCTATAGCACGATCTAATAATAATATCTAATATCACTTTCTCAGGAGAACACCAAAACAAGTATTTCAGCATTAGCATTTTCTATGTCATGAAATCTTTGAAGAGCATAACTTTTCAGCAGATATACCAAATGATGTCTTTCTGATGTTTTAGACTTAATTTCTACCAGCCACAAAGTATGGAATTTTAAGAATTTCTAATGAAATATCTTGAAGACACCAGGTTAACTATCACTGAAATATTTTTAAATAAAATAAACAGACTGTTTAAGTGCCTTATAGTTTGTAAACTAAGAAAATATATTTCTTAACATTAGTTAAAAATAATAAGTGTTAACATTTTGCATACTTTGTAATTTGTGGAGGATAGTTACATAGCTCTGAACTCATGAGGAAAAGGCTGAAAACAAGATTGTGCTTTCCATAATAATTACACTATTAGGAACTGTACTTTAATAAATGAAACTGTGTAATTAAATCTTACCACAGGAATGACATGAGTGACACCATCCCCGCTATCTATAACCGTTCCAGTCAGTGTCCGTTCTCCTACTTGTCTTGATGTCCAAGATGCAGCTAAAGCAAGGACAGCCTACCAAGGAAATAGTTTGAGTATAAATGTTTCATAATCTCAAAAAAAAAATGAATACTACATGAATACAATATATTTATACTGCATTACATAGCCTAAGAAAATTATACACATTACAAGAAAAAAGTGAAAAAGAAAATGAAGAACATATAAGAACAGATAATTTGTTAAATTTTAAATATTTGCAGCAGCACTATAAAAAACTAGAACTCTTCTGAAATTTGCACTCAAGCTTTGAGATAATCTCAGTAGGTAAAGTATTGATGGAAAGCAGCACTATCCCACTGAAGCTACATTAATTTCAGACTGGCTGAAAATACAATATTCTTTTTCATATTATCTTTCTGGCATAAAGTGATTGCAAATATGATGAGTTCAGGTATAAGAACTCAATACAATATTGTGTTAAGATTATCCTTTCCTACTTGTACTGTTCACTGTATTACAATATTTCTTACTATGTAATCTTTCCAATATAGTAATCAGATATATTATCAATCCTTTATTAAGAAGTGTAATATACATAATCAATAAATATTGATGAGAAATGTTAGTGTCAGAATTATGACTTAAAATAAAGATTATCTTAAACTGCAAAGTTACGCCAAATGTCTTGTAAATGTTAAACAAACAAAAAAAATCCTATCAAAAGAAATACTGTGGTAGCAAACCATGGAAACACTATAGAAGAGTTAAGTATAGAAATAATAAAACTATAGGCGTCATGGTGCTCTTTCATCCAATAAACACTTATTATAAGGTGCTCTATATCCTGAGAGTAGGAAGAAGTGAAATTCTGATTGAGAACTTACATAGTAATTGTCGTGCTAATAATTCTTTTCTCCAAGAAGCAGAATTCACAGACAATTATAGATCACATAAAACAAAGACAAACTATACTTTACAAGATGATTTTGATCTTACCTCAATTGATAGAAAGTTAATTTGTATTACTTTATGAAATTCTACATTAGTGTTATTTGCACATTGGTAGTATTTCCACATCACACCTAATCATAAGAAGCAGTTAGTGCATTTTGTAAAGAAACTATTAGCCACCCCTCCCAAGCAGTATCACTAGTGCTCATTGTTTAGTTAAGCATGCTATCCAACAAAAGGTAAAAGACAGGACTAGATGTCCAATACTAGGAACAGTGATTTATATATCCCAAATTAACAGTCAGAAAAAACAAAGAAGATAAAGGAGTGCATTTTAGTCGTTTACAAACATAGAGCTTACAAAGCTTTCTATTATACTTCAGAACATATTTGGAACATTTCCAAATGTATGAGTTTCATGCAAAAGGCCTCTTACCTCAAACTGGGGTGAGCTCATTGTCGGTCCAGCGGGCCAGTTGGACATAGCAGGAAAGAAGTTCTCATAAAATTACCATTATTATTTTGGTCAGATGCCAGAAAAAAAAGTTCTAAGTGCAGTTGATACAGAACAGGCTAATTCTGGGGCAACTGACGCAGAATCCACATAGTTTCTTAAGGAGTATTATTTAATACATTCAGAATTCTACATCTCACCTGAACAGCAATGTAAAGCCCAGGAACATTGAAGGATTCAAACATGATTTCAGCAGTATATTCCCTGTTTTCTGGAGTATTTAGAGGAGGTTCAGTCTGTGAAGAAAAAAACAACTATTCAGCTAAATTTAACCTACTTTCTGTAGCCATGTAATATTTTAGCTGAATAATTATACTTCATTTTACTTGTTTTGATAGCTTTACAGGATCTAATATATCCAACACCATAGATGAACTGATTTCTTACTGAAAGAAGTATAAGTTCTCTCTCTACTATATTGTGCTTGAATTGAGACCTTTTTTTAACTTCCTAAGTATGCTTATTTTTCCCCACAAAAAGCAAGTAGGGCCTGCAAATATAGAACAATGTTGTCCCATTATTCCTAGACATTACCTTCTCAAGGAACAGAATAACTCTGATAACTCTCTTAACTCTGTTAAGGAACTCTGCATACAAACTGGAAACCTTGTTAATGTCAGTGAGTGAGGAAAAGATTTAATAGCAATACAATACGTCTTACATAATTTCATGAACATTTTGTTTTAAAAATAAAGACTGCTCCTGAAGAGTTCTTTAGTGAGCTAAATGAGGTCAGCAATTTTACTTATTCTTTCATATATTGCAACTATGTATTTTATTATAATAGCCTTACAGCCATTAAATACTAGGTAAGCTCTGACTTTCTTCTCCCATCTGGCTTCAGAGACTACAAATATTATTTCAAGATTTTAAAGCTATAAAATGCAGAAGCATTTTAGAGGAGTACTTTAGGTTGGTTATTGTCCCAATAATTGCTTAATTGCTATAATTATAGATATGGAAGGGAACAATTGGGCTATGGAGTCCAACTCCCCCCTAAATGGAAAGAATCCAAATTCTCTGATTAAAGAAGGAATCCATCCTTGACAAATTACCTACCAAACTTCTGCTTCAATAGCTCCATCAAAGGTAAGCTCTTTGAACTGGCTTTGTTTGTTAAAATTTATTATTGTAAATATCTTAATAATAGATACCTTTAGAAACAGTTTCCCCAGATAATTATTTTCTCCAAAAAAATATTAACTTGGTATCTGTTTTATGAGCTTGCTTTTTATGTGTTCTCAGTGTTATAGCAATAAGACATACTGTGTTTCCCTGAAAATAAGACCATGTCTTCTTTTTTTGACCCCTGAAAAACCGGCTGGGGCTTCTTTTCTGGTGGGTCTAATTATTGACTCACTTCACCGCGGCGGCACTAACAGCCCTGCCCAGCAGGATCCAGCTGCCGCCCCACTTCTTTTGCAGCTGCTTCCCTTTGATTGATCCGGAGATATGTTATTAGCTGCAGAAGCTTTCCGGAAGGCATCTGAAGGGGAAACGGAAGCCATGGGGTGACACACACATCAATCCAAAGCTTGTTTCTCAGCTGCAGAGGGCTTTCTGGAATGCTCCATGGTGAAACGGAAGCCAGGGGCGCATGTGAGCAATAGCAAGTGGCCACAGAAGCGGGACACAGAATAAGTGGCCGCAGAAGACGAGGCAGGTATTGGGGTATGCAAGGCCTACTAGGTAGGGCAGGTCCATCCCCCCAATCTCCACCCTAGCTTAATTTTTACCTCACCCCACCCTCAGCACCCCAGGGTGGGCAGGGTCTTAATTAGGGCTAATTTTGAGGGTAGGGCTTAAGGGCTAATTTTGAGGGTAGGGCTTAATTTGAGCTCAAGTGTTCAAAAACATGATAGGGTTTCTTTTTCGGGTAGGTCTTATTTTAGGAGAAACACACTTTTCAGCACTCTCTGGGCAGTTTATAATGTCAGCATATTGCCCCCAATAATATAGGTCCTCGCTTTACTGACCTCAGAAGGATAAAAGGCTGAGGAAACTTTGAGCCCCATTAGGATCAAACTCTAGGCTGTGCAGAGTTTGCCTGCAATACTGCATTCTAGCCATTGCACCACCAGGGCTTATTCTGTGAACCAGACAACTACCTTATTTTATTTTGCTGTACCGCATTTTAAATTTTTATTACAATGTAATTTTGTATTATATATCATATTGTTGTCCTGTACTATATATCAGATTTAATTCTTTTCAGCTTTTGCTCAATTATCTATTACACTTGTTTTTACAAATTGAAGGATTTGTTCTACTTTGAATAATGAGTATCCTGAGTCACCAATACTTCAAATCGGATTTTATACTCACCAAAAGAAAATAATGGTCTTCAGGTTCTGCCCTTAAATATTTAAAGATAACTTGTTCCATAAATCTCTCCATCAAGTCCCAATCTTCAACTATGCCATGGCGAATGGGCCACTGTTTAAAATGTGAATGTTGTTAAAATAATACTAAATTTAAACTTATGGTAGAATCACATAAATATGAATAAATATAACTTTGCTCTGGCTTATTTGTACATAGTTTAGTATACAGTTTACATTTTTACATGATACTGCTCTTTTTTAAATCAAATCAATTATCATAACTTGTTTTAAAATATACCGGTAAGCATCTTAAAACTTTATCTTAACCTGAAATATTAACATACTGCTGTTTATAATAAATTATATGATACAGTAAATAAAACATTAGTTTGTATGAAGAAAATGAAGTTCAAATTACTATTCATCCCTGAAAGTTAGACAATCTTTCTTTCTTTGCTTAAAAAAGAAAAAAAATGCCACTTTTAATTTTAAATACCTTTGTTGCATATGTAGGCTTTTCTATTGCTTCATCCCCGATAAAGAAGTCTAAGTCATCCACACCTTTCATAACCCTTCTTTGTGCCTGATCGACAACTTTGGCCGATTCCTTAATGGCAATACCTTTATTACAGAAAACAAGAGAATTTATACCCTTAATTTTTAATAAAACATTTATTCTTCTACAAAGACTTATTACTCTGAAGGATATTACTGTTGATAAGTTTATCCGGTCTTCTAGAAAAAATAAATTTCAAATACAATATAATCCTCTACTTAAAGCATTACTAGAATGGGGGGGGGGGGGTGTTTAATACAAATGTCCGTTAAATCTGAGTGTCATTTTTTTAGTCTACAAAAGAAGTGTACAGAGCTCATTGATATGGATAGTGTTAAATGTTTGCATGAATCAAGCAGAACTGAGAGATAATAGAATTCTGCACAGAAGTACTAGAACCAACAACATAGACAAGCCTTAGTTTGGACTTTAAGAGATAAAGTCGATGTACAAATCTGGTTTTCTATATTAAACATTCAAATTGTAATTTCACTATTTCTATTCACTAAAAAGAGCTTAAACATGTGCTTCAGATATATGAATGAAATAGGAATTATCATTTTTAATGCCAAGCACAAGGCATTATACCAGAAATACAGCCTCATTACATTTATATACCGTATTTTCCCGAAAATAAGACAGGGTCGTATTTTCTTTTGCCCCACAAAATATGGCCTTGGGCTTATTATAGGGGGAGGGCTTATTGTTTTGGGGTTGCCAGGTGGCTGCTCCCTTGCGAACTGGCTCCCAAAGAGCCGGGCACAGTCTCAGGGGTAAAGCAGTCATGAGGTGACCGCGCTCACGAGAACCGCCCGGCAACCCCCTCTCCAACCGGGCAGAGCACCATTAGTTGACCTAGGGGGTATCCCTAAGAAGCCAAGGCACATGGCGCTCTGCCCGCTCCCCAGCTTCTGCAGCTTGGCACATTAGGGATACTTTCTAGGTCAGTGCATGGAGCTCTCCCTGAAGGGCCAGGGCGGCGCCTCCGCCGTGCTCCGAGCATAACTTCTTCTCTGGCTTCCAAACTCCAAAACTCGGCTGTCAAGTCTTCCAGCAGCAGCTGCTCTAGGAGTTCACTCTAAGGTTGTGGGCCAGCGGCCGGACAGAGAGTCTTCCGGACAGAGAGTCTTCCAGCAGCCAGCCCACAACCATAGAGCGCACTCCCAAAGCGGCCGTTGCTGGAAGACTCGGCAGCCGAGTTTTGGAGTTTGGAAGCCAGAGAATAAGTTATGCTTATAACGCGCGGCGGTGGCGGCACCCTGGCCCTGCAGGGAGAGCTCCATGCACTGACCTAGGGGGTATCCCTAATGTGCCAAGCCGTGGGGAGCGGGCAGAGCGCCACGTGCCTTGGCACCTTAGGGATACCCCCTAGGTCAATGAATGGCGCTCTGCCTGGCTGGAGAGGGGGTTTGCCAGGTGGCTGCTCATGAGCATGGTCACCTCATGGCTGCTTCGCCTCTGAGGCTGTGCCCGGCTCTTCTGGAGCCCGTTCACAAGGGAGCAGCTGCCCAGCAACTCCCCCTCCGGCCAGGCAGAATGCCACTCCCCAACCTAGCGGTATCACGAAGGCAGGAAAACACGGTATAAAACTTTCTTTTATACAGCAAATATTGATTATCTGTACTCTGTTTATCAAAATGTTCACTTTACATTCTAAATGTGCATAAAATGCATAGTTGTAAATCAAAAAGTATTGAAACTGTTTTTAGAAAAGAGATCACTGAAAATTGACAACCTGATGTTATATAATCAATTGATCACTATAACCAGACAAAACTTTCATCTTTAACCCAGAGCATTAACACTCTTCATTAAAAGATGTAAATAATAAATAATATTCTGAATGGACAGAGAATAGAAATAATAATAATAATAATAATAATAATAATAATAATAATAATAATAATAATACAGAAACAATCAAGTTATCACAACACTTGATAAGTGATAAATCTATGGGAGGACAGACTGCCTGAATAGATTATAAAGTCTGTGGTTTTTCCTCCCCCTCCTTTCCTGGCCCTTCACCAATGCTGAAATACATTATCAGATTTTATTTCTCAAGTGCACTAAAATAACAGTTGTCTATTCGTCTGATTCTAGATTACAGAAATAACAAACTATCATATATAAAATATAAAGCCTGGCTGTTAAATCATGCAAGTTCTTTGGCTAGTTAAAATATTAAAAAAGAAAAATAGCACTGAAAAAAGCAACGTATCTGAAACTATGAACTGAAAATTATATCTGGATAATTTAAAAAAAATGTTACCATGGTGTTTAAAGACAGGAGGTATTCCTGCAATATAAAATGATCGTCTTGGATTTATGGTGTATGAGAATTTTAAAAAGCCTTTGAACAAATATGATACTTTAAGTACTTTTAATGATTAAATCATTACTCCAACCTCTTAAAGATAATTATTAAAAATGTAAAGGAAGCTTATTAAAATAAGTAAAATATACCAAGGATTACATATATTTTTGATGATTTTACAATCTATAAATGCTCGGTGTGGTGAATAAAAATAATTTAGCATTTTCAGTCACACTGAAATGCCATATATTAAGGAAAAATTATTGAAAATGTGACAATAGCAAAGAAAACAGGCCATAACATAGATTAGGGAGGGAAGAAGGAAGGAAAAGGAGTGGAAGGTGGAATGGAGAGAAAGAGAAGGAGAGATAGTAGGAAAGGAAGAGGAAGAGTGGAAGAGAGGTAAGGGAAGAAGAAAGAGGTAAGGAGAGGTGGGCGGAAGGGAGAGAAAGAGAAGGAGAGGAGGGAGGGAGAGAGAGAAAGAGAAGGAGAGGGTAGGAAGGAGAAGAAAGAGGGTAGGACTAGGGGAGAGGTAAGGGAAGAAAGAAGGGGAAGTAGAGGAGGAAGGAAGGAAGTAGAGAAGGAAGGGAGAAAAGAAAAGAAAGAGAAAATAAGGTGGTGTTACAGCAGGTGCTAGGGATGGCAAACAAAGCAATCCAAACTATACCTTATAACTTTTTAAATGGAATAACAATAGTATAAGAATGGCAAAGAAAAAGAATAACTACGTGAATGTATACCTATAATTGTATGTAAGAGAATAAATGACAGTAATAATATAAAGCACAATATAGGTAAATAATATTTGGTTATAAATTGCTAAGTATAAATAAATATAGAATTGTACATAAAAATGGATAACAAATAAGGAGATTATGAATGCAAGATAGAAATGTATAGAAGGGAAAACACTAACTGCAAAGAAACCGATACGGAACTGCTGTATGATATATGATGGCACTTATTGTTCCTATGTTGTTTTAAGTTATGCGTCTGTTTCTGTTGATGTGTTTATGTATATAAAATAAAAATTTATATGATGAAAAAAAAAAGTAAAATCTGTCCCAAATGCAGCTTTACCTGATGATTGCACAAAGATATTTACACTGATTCACAGGCAATACGGAAGTGATTTGTTACTGCCTTTTTCCAGTATTTTTTTCCAACATTCCAGTTATTGGAAAGGGAAAGACCCTTGAAATCCCATATCAAATTAGTTCAAACATGTTTAGATTTAATAAAATGAGTAAAAGTGGATTTGAGCTTGCCACTTGCTGTGCTATGTATGCAAGACATTATTTAAGACACTTTTGATAAATGATATGGTTAGTAAATTGTTACGATGAGTCATGGAGACAGAAGGGCCATGGAACAAAACCCTCTGCCCACTTCAATAATCCAAATTAAAACATCACAATAAATGGCTCTCTAGACACTATAGGATCTGCAACAAAATATTGCAAGAATCCTTATCCCATAATGACATTTTTAGGCCAAATATACATCATTTCAGAGTTTGATGTAAGACGGGTGGCTATATAAATGTTTAAAATCAAATAATAAAATCCTCAAAATCTAGGACACTATAAAAACTTGTTAAGGGGGTCAACCAGGCAAAGCCATTACCCATAATCACTCCAGTTCTCATTTTCAACATCCTGCAATTTGTAGTAAATTGATCCTGTTCAATTCTCACTTTGTTTTTCTTTTACTTTTGTTTTCTGATTTATTTTGGGATGGTCTATGTTCAACTTAACCTTTTGAATCCCTATATTTTTTTATTTCAGCAAACTGTTTCTTCTCTCTTATTCACCAGTGGCCTCATTCTTTCAGCATTTAACTAGATCAACTCACCATCAAGGAGAATATTATTTATCTTTCTAACAATGGTATGACATAGCTCCATGATGTCAAACCGATGGCATGCAGCCGGAAGTGGCACATAGACTCATATCTCCGGGCACACCAGCCGTTGTCTGTTGCTCTTCCGGGTTCCGACGTGCACCAGCCAGCTGGTTTTCATGCGCACATGTGCACCAAAAACCGGAAGATCAGGTGACCAGAGTGCATGGGCACATCAGAAACCAGAAGCTCATCTTCCTATCAGACACATGGGAGCGTGCGTGCCAGGGAGCTGCTCTCCTCCCCATCCCACAAGCTCCATTTCAATACTCGGTGCGATGCCAAAAAGGTTTGCCAACCTTAGACACTACTCTTGTTTCTCATATATATGTTCCTCCCTTTATTTTTGGAATTTATTTAGTCATGTTTAATAACCAGGGGTAGGTTAAATTAAACTGTTATGAAACACTACATAGAATGGTATCTCTTTAAGCTCATAGTAATATATTAGTAGTTTATTTATAGGGAAAATTAAGGAAATATTGAATAAGGAATGCCATGTGAGCACGGAAAGAAGTTATCATTTCCTTGACAATCTGAAAATGCTGAAGGAGCAAATGTTGATTAGTTGTATTCTGAATGAGAGAATGAAATAAGCAATGGAAATCAGCATAATTATTCTTGAATTTGTCTTCAAGGACCAAAACACCTGCCACACACACACACACACACACAAATTTCATCAACTGATATCACACTTCTTTAGAACAGTAGTGTAACATGTGGATATAATCTGTTCTTCCCTGCAGAGAAAGAAAAGAGAGTACCTCCAAAATATTTATTGTTAATGTTTCTTAGCAGTTCTCCCCAGAATACATCCAAATTTCACATGGCATTTAGAAAGGAAAAACCAGGAAAGGCTTCCCAAGATAAACTATTATGCAAACAAGGCAAACCAAACCAGCAATTTAATACCAACTGGTTCCACAGTAGAATAATGCTGTTACTAATACAGAATAGCCAAGCACCAAAAAAAAGAAAGGGGGAATGATAAAATCCTGGATCAGTAAAAGAGCCAAGATTGCAATTCTCCTGAAAATTGATAAAACTTTCTCATTTAATCATCTTTTGGTCTAATTGCACCTGCTTCTATTTATTAGTCAGTGAAATGAATTGTCCTGCTCCAGCAAGACTCAACTAATCATTCAGCCAGTGCCAAACTACCAGAAAGGATACAAATTTCCAACAGATAGTTAATTTTACTCTATATCCTAATTAGAATAACTTTAGATAAAAGACATAGTTTGATAAAATACCAAAAGAGGGCCTAAATGAACTCAATACTAATTACATTTTTTCAGGTTTTTCCATTAGCCCAATAATACAATGATCAAAAAGTTCAATGATGAACTTTGCCTCTTTATAAATTCATAAATTCTAAGTGTATCTTGTAATCTGAAAACACATTTAAAGTGATTTCAAAATAAAAGTATAAACCTCATTTAAATGGAATTTCAAAAGTATGAATATTCTTAAAACTGTGAGCTAAATTAAATGACAATGCGGTTACATCTTTTAAAACCACAACAATGTATCCCAAAACACTTACATGAAGGAATGATGAACTGTGGCTCTGTATTACCAGCATATCCCAGTTTGGTATACCTGTAAGACAAAACAACATAAACAATCTACTTTAAAAATGATCAGCAAAACTGCAGTATTTACAAATCAAAGTCACATGATCAAATATTGATATACAAAATTATTAATCAGAGGCACAGTCTCCTCACCGAGTGTCATTAGCCTAAATCTTTCAGGACAGTACTGAAAAGATAGTGCTGATGCCAACTATACATCTGTCAAAACAAGGCCCATTAAGAAATGTGAAGTTAGGCAGCACAAGGTAATATTTTTGTTCCAAGTGACAATGCTAAGATATACTGAACAGATGCATAAACAATATAATACAATATCTTGTACCGATTATCTGACCATAACAAAAAACCAACAAAAACAATAGCGAAAATAGTAGGGCATATTCATAATAAACTGTCACCCTTCCAGTTGATCCCAATCTCTTTAAAATAGTCTATTTTCTTCAAAATAGTCTTTGATACAAAAATGCTATCTTGCTAGAGATATGCAGGTTTATTTCCTGCAAGACATTTTCAGTTTTGTTGAGTGAATACAGTTTGCATCCAAGCAAGTTAGTGCACATTTATAGTCTTTCTTTAAACAAAACTCAATGGAATCTTCCATACCTTATCGTAGAATCTACCGTATTTTTCAGAGTATAAGACACACCGGAGTATAAGACACACCACGATTTTGAAGAGGCAAATTTTAAAAAATGTTTTTGCACTCTGAAGACCTCCCCCTAATGGACCGTTTTTCACAAAAACAGGCCCGTTTTTCTTTTTTTCAAAAAAAAAAGGGCATGCATAGCCTTTAGGAGTCTTGTAGAGTTCTCGGGGGGGGGGGCAAAATTGAGCAAAAAACGGCCTGTTTTTCACTCATTTCTGCCCTCACCAGCTCCCAGGAGCATTCTATAAGCCTCCTAAAGGCTCTGCACAGCCATTTTGGTGAAGGGGGCAGGGTTTCGGGAGGCAAAAAATGCTGTATTCAGTGTATAAGACAGGGCGTTGGTACTTACCTGATATGCCTCTTCTCATAGTGAGGGAGGAGTATCAGGATGGGCTGACCTTGTCCTCTAATTGATTGGGCTGAGTCAGATAAGCTCTTTGGGCCACGCCCCTGGCCATCAGGTACCACCCAGTTATCGGCGAAGAACCTTATCCGACTCCCTGTGTCATCCATTCCAGACTTTATCTTAGATTCAACCTTTATTTATTCCTTCAACGTAACAGTTTAACAACCAAACATAATGCTTTTGCTACATAACCATATCAGGGCGGGGCTGGATACTTCTCCCCTACTATGAGAAGAGGCATATCAGGTAAGTACCAACGCCCTTTCTCCACAGTGAGGGGAGGAGTGTCCAGGATGGGACGTACCAAAGCTTACACGTCCCTAGGGAGGGTTACAAGCTCACACAACCTTATGCCTGGTGAGGTGTCATCTCGGCTCTGTACACAGCCTGTAACACCCTACACCCAAATGAAGCCTCTGCCGAGGCAAAGGAGTTCAGTTTGTAGTTCCTCATGAATGATGAGGGGGAAGACCACGTAGCTGCCCTACAGATCTCAGTCAATGAAGCCTGGGTGGCCCAGGCTGTTGAGGTGGCCGCGCTTCGTGTGGAATGCGCTGTAATAGAGCTCGGTGTTTGCAGACTTTGTGCTTGGTAGGCGGTAACAATACAGGTTCATAACCACCTGCCTATGGTGGTGGATGTCACCTTGTTCCCCAGGGATCCCGGCTGGAAAGAGACAAACTTCCTGTTTGGCCGGGTTCTTCTGAGGTAAATCCTCAGAGCCCTCCTTATGTCTAGGGTGTGCCACTTCCTCTCTAACGGGTGAGAAGGGTCCGGGCAGAAATTGGGCAATATCAATTCCTGCGAGTGATGGAAGCAGGAGCACACCTTAGGGATGAAGGAGGAGTCCAAACTTAGTATCACCCTGTCCTGGTGGAACACAGAGATCCTCCCTGGCTGATAGAGCCTGTAGTTCGGATATCCGCCTGGCTGAGGTGATGGCCACCAGAAGGCAACTTTAAGAGTCAAAACCGTAAGAGACACAGTTCGCAAGGGTTAGAAAGGAGGGCCTGCCAGAGCGCCCAACACCTTATGCAAGTCCTAGGAGGGGTACCTGTGTAACGTAGGTGGCTTAAGACAGGATGCCCCCTTGAGGAATCGCCTGACTATAAGGTGGTGAGTCAAGGTCTGTGACCTACCGCACAGAAGTACCGATGAAATGGCCGAGATCTGTCTCCTAATCGTGTTGGGAGCTAACCCTCTGTCCAGGCCTGCCTGAAGGAACTCCAAAACCTGCAGGATCGTGGCTCAAACTGGATTGTGGCCCCTGGAACTGCACCATGTTGAAAAGGAATGCCATGTAGTGCCCTAAATGTGCTCCATGGAAGGTCTGTGAGCCACCTGAATAGTCTGTATCACCTTGGGAGAAAAGTGGCCTTCCCTCAGGATGCTCCACTCAAGCGTCAAGCGGTCAACTGAAGCCACTGAGGGTCCAGGTGCTCCAGCGATCCCTGGTTGAAAGAGATCCTCTCTTGGGGAATCTTCCAGGGCCTGTCCACTGAGATTGGAGATCGGCAAACCAAGGCCAGTGTGGGGCACCACCTCTGCCCACTCCCGCAGGATTTTCTGTATGACCTTGGGAATCAGGGATAATGGTGGATATGCATAGAGGAGCCCCTGGGGCCATGGGCATCAGAGAGCATCCACTCCCTCCATCCATGTCTGATACCTGGAATAAAACCTCGGGAGCTGGGCATTAAAAGGGGTGGTGAATAGGTCGACCTCCGGGCATCTGAAGTGCCTTGCCACTTCCTCGAATATTGCCAGCTGCAGCCTCCACTCTGAATTGTCCACCTCAGTCCGGCTGAGCCAGTAGGCTCTGATGTTGTCCACCCCTGCTATATGTTCCGCAATCAATGACAGAAGGTTCCTTTTGGCCCACTGCCCTAGTCGTTTGGTCTCCTTCATGAGGGCCTTAGATCTGGCCCCACTCTCTGTTTATGTGAGCCTTGGTGGTGATGTTGTCTGTGAGGACTAAGATGTGGCTGCCCCTGACAAGGTGGCGAAATTGCAGGAGGGCCCAATGGACCGTCCTGAGCTCCAACCAGTTTATGTTGAGTCAGTTCTGCCTGGCTCCATTGTCCTTGCGCCATCTGAGCCTGCAGATGGGCGCCACGTCCGAACAGGCTTGCATCCATTGTTACCGTCACCTTGTCTGGCTTTCTGAAGATCCTGCCCTTGGAGATTGCCGGGGAGGACTTCCTGTGGGCGTGGCCTGTTGCCGAGGAGGGCTCCACCGAGCTCCTCAGAGATCTGGTCTGTATATCTAAATAAGATCATAGATAGCACCCCTTTTTGGCTAAGAAAGGGGCAGGGAGGATAGCTCCGTAGGTTAGGGTCTATTCGTAAGCCACAGCCTTTTTCTTTTTTTGGCTGTGGAAGAGATTAGATCCAGCCGAAGCGGAGCCTTTATCTCCGGCCAGTTCTTCTCAGCTGCCTTTTTTTTTTTGGCAGCCCCAGACAGGCTAGCCCCCCCCAGGACAAAACAAAGTTTTTTTCAAGCTAGAGTTGATACGGGAGGGTACCACCCCTGTGAGATTTATGCTTTTATTACTATCTTAAATACCAGCACCATTTGTCTTAAAGACTTCTTTGTTTAAATAGACTTTAAAATGGCGATTTCTCTCCGTGGATGATTACTGGATGTACTTAGCCGGGCTTATCTTCCTGCAGACCGCTCCTTAACAAAATAAACTCTTTTTCTTTGGAAATAGAGGGGAGCGAAGCACTGCTTACTTGTTTATCTATTATGGCACCCAGATCAAAGAAACGTCTTGCTACAAATGTGTCTAAAGAATTTAAACAATCTTTTTTGGAAACACAGCCTTTGTCTCCTACGCCCTCTACTGGAGAAGTTTTAACACAGGAATATCTCTTTAAAATATTTAATGCCCTTAAGCAAGAACTTAAGGAATTTGTATTGCAACTTTATGAGGATCTAAAATCTAAAGTTAATCAAATGAAGGCGAATACGTTTGCAGCCGTGTCTGCCCTGTCAGATTACTCTGCTGAAATAGAGAACAAATTGGAAAGTCTGGAGAAGGCTAATTTTGATTTGACTACCAATATTCAAATTTTACAAGAAAAAATTAGAAATAACGAAGAACAGCTTATGACGCTAAATTTTGATAGGAAGGCATTTTCAATAAGAGTCAGAGGATTCCGTGAAAAGGAGCAGGAGAATTTGAAACAGACATTTGCTGAAGCCTTCAGCCATGCGCTGGGAGGCCCGGGACTTAACTTTGATTGGCAGATTCGGAAAATCTATCGCCAGAACTCATTGATAGCGGAACAGCGACAGCTCCCGAGGGACATAATTATACATTTCTCTACAAAAGAATCTAGAAACGCGATTGTGCAAAAGTTTCATAATAACAGTCTCCGAGTTGATGACCAGGACGTGATTGTCTTCAAAGATATACCTTTCCAAATGTTGAGAGCAAGAAGGGACTACGCCTTTTTAACTAAAGAGCTTAGGAGTCAACAGATTCGATACAGATGGGAGGCCCCTGCCGGTATTACAGTTACATTTGAGAATCAAAGATTTCGTCTTAACTCTGTTTCGGAGGCTCAAGATTTCTATTGTAGGATTCTGAAGGCGGGACTTCCTGACGCGCTTGGAAGAGAGGAGAGACAAGCGGAAGGAGAAAGCAAACGGCTGGCCATGCGGCTGCAAGATGGAGGGGGTAGCCCCTCCTCCCTCGGAGAAGCAGAAGAACGCAGATCGAGAATTTAGATACTTCAAAAGACTTCCTAAAGTTGAGGACTGAATGGGGGTTTGAGACCTCTCTCCGGTAGAAAAAGTGGACTAATTTTTATCAGAAGGGAAAGCTGGGTGAAACTACTTTGAGCTAGATTCTAAAGTAACGTTAGCATAAATCTGATAGTGGTTAAAAGAATGCGGAATGATTTATGTTGTTTAAACTTTGTTAGATGGGGCTATTTTAAAATAGAAGGTTAACTGACTCTTGCTGAAAGCATTATTTGAATATGATCCATGCTACTTAACTTTTATTTGAAGGGAAAGTTGGTTGTAATAGTTCTGAGTTATTTTTCAAATAAACGCTAGTATAAATTTGATAGTGGTAAATATTAGACAAGCAAGAGATGAGGGTAAAATGCATGTGGAATGAACTACGTTATTTGTGGTAAATATCAGACAAGCAAGGGATGAGGGCAAAATTTACGTTGTTTAAAGCTTATTAGAACAGGAAGCCGCTTGGGATTATCTTAAGATAACTGTAAAAAGAATGTGGAATGATTTATGTTGTTTAAACTTTGTTAGAAGCGACTACCTTAAAATAGAAGGTTAACTGAATCTTGCTGAAAGTATTATTGGAATATGTGGAATGATTCATGCTACAAATCGCTCTGAGTTATATTTTAAACAAATGGTAGTACTACGTTATTTGTGATAAATATTAGACAAGCAAGGGATGAGGGCAAAATTTACGTTGTTTAAAGCTTATTAGAACAGGAAGCCGCTTGGGATTATCTTAAGATAACTGTAAAAAGAATGTGGAATGATTTATGTTGTTTAAACTTTGTTAGAAGCGACTACCTTAAAATAGAAGGTTAACTGAATTTTGCTGAAAGTATTATTGGAATATGTGGAAGGATTCATGCTACAAATCGCTCTGAGTTATATTTTAAACAAATGGTAGTATAAATTTGATAGTGGTAAATATCAGACAAGTGGGGGATGAGAGTAAAATACATGTGGAATGAACTAAGTTATTTAAATTCTATTAGAAGGGGAAGTCGGTTGGAATTACAGAAATTGATTCCTGTGTAAAGTAATATCTGATCTACGCTGCTTAACTTTACTAAGAAGGGGAAATCGGGTTAGATTATTTTGAATTACTGTTTGAAAAAGGGGTAAAGAAAGATCATTTACGTTGTTTAAATTTTACTAGATGGGAAAGTTTGATTACTTGTCTGTAAAGTTATATTTGAATATATGGCATAAACTACGCTGCTTAAATCTTACTGGAAGGGATCATGAGGTTTAGGAAGGGAACGGGAGAGTCTACAGAAGGTCGGGGTAAATAGCAAAGAAGTAAGAGATGAGAATAAAATATAGATAGAATGATTTATACTATTTAAGCATAGATAAAGATGGGGGGCTGAGATCAACACAAAGAGTGGTTTCTTTTTTTCTTTTTTCTCTTTTCTCTTTTCTTTTTTTCCTTTTTTTTTTCTTTCTCTGCTTTTCTTTTTTTTTTATTTTTATTTTTTTTGATATATTACTTTTATTTTTTAATCCATATGTATACAAGATATCTTAGACAGAAGGTAGTGCCAGGTGTGGACCCTGGGAAGTCGGGAGGATTAGGGATGGGGATTGTGGGGGGTGGGGTGGGGGGGTGTTAATATAGTTTTAATAAGAACAAGAATGTATTTATATACGGTGGTTCCTTTTTTTATTATTATTATTATTATTATTATTATTTTCCTTGGTTTACTTTACTTTTATCAGATCAAACAACACTCGAATAAAGGCATACACCAAGGAGGGAGGTAGAGGGAAGGAAGAGGGAGGAGTAAGGAAGGAGTAAGGGGAATGTAAGGAGTAAGGGGAATGTAAGGAGGGTGTCTGGGGAGTAAGGGGAGAAGGAAGGTTTGAGGGGAAAGGGAAGTAGGAGGGGAGTGTTAGAGGGAGAAAGGAAAGTTGGAGGGGGTAGATGGGGTGTATGGAGGACGCAAGGGTTAGGTGGGGTTGTGAATGATGAGTTGTGTTTCCTTTTTACTTGTTCGTTTTATTCCCTTTTTCTTTTTTTTTCTTTTCTTATAGTAAATACCCTGTATATAAATGATTGCAAATGGAATGTGAAAATTGAATAAAATATATTTCCTAAAAAAAAAAAAAAAAAAGAGATTGCCGGGGACATCCACCAAGTCAGTGAGCAGGATACTTCTGTGGGCAGAAGAACCTTTGTCTGGGAGCAGCTCATGCGCCTTCGCTGGAAAGGCAAAAGGAACCATTGGAAGTCTCTGGTGTGGAACCGACGGACTATGCCAATGACAGACACCACGGTGCCAAGCAGTTTGGACAGTGTGGCTAAGGACACCCTATGCCCCCTGGCTACCTGAGTAGCTAGCTGTCTGAGAGAGAGCTGTCTTTCTGATGATTTAGATTTAGATTTAGGTTTAGATTTTACTTTATTTGTATGCCGCCCTTTTCCCTGGGGGGACTCAGGGCGGCTCACAATTCAAGGGAAGGGAGGAATAGACAAGTTACAAACATGAAGACAATACACCGTTAAAAAGCACAACAGTCATACCATTCGAGTGGGGTTGAAGTCTTTAGCCCCAGGCCTGTCGGAACAGCCAGATTTTAAGGGCTATGCGGAAGGTCTGGAGGGTGGTGAGGGTACGAATCTCCACGGGGAGTTCGTTCCAGAGGGTCGGAGCAGCCACCGAGAAGCTCTCCTCCGGGTAGTTGCCAGTCGACATTGGCCAGCCGATGGAATTCGGAGGAGGCCTAATCTATGGGATCTTATTGGTCTAGTGGAGGTAATTGGCAGTAGGCGGTCTCTCAAGTACCCAGATCCAATACCACGAAGGGCTTTGTAGGTGACAACTAGCACCTTGAAGCGCACCCGGAGATCAACAGGCAGCTAGTGCAGCTCACGGAGGATAGGTGTTACGTGGGTGAAACGAGGTGCACCCACAATCGCTCGCGCGGCTGCATTCTGGACAAGCTGAAGTCTCCGAATGCTCTTCAAGGGCAGCCCCATGTAGAGCACGATGCAGTACTCCAGCCTAGAGGTCACAAGGGCACGAGTGACTGTTGTGAGAGCCTCCCGGTTCAGGTAGGGATGCAACTGGTGCACCAGGCGATCCTGGTCAAATGCCCCCCTGGTCACAGCTGACAAATGATGTTCAAAAGTCAGCTGTGGGTCCAGGAGGACTCCCAAGTTGCGGACCCTATCTAAGGGGCGTACTATTTTACCCCCCAGCCTGAGAGATGGAACACTTGGCCAATTAGTGGGAAAGTACAGCAGCCACTCGGTCTTATCTGGATTGAGTACAAGCTTGTTAACCCCCATCCAGTCTCTAACCGCCTCAAGGCCCTGGCTCATCACGTCCATCGCTTCATTGAGTTGGCACGGGGCGGACAGATACAGCTGTGTATCGTCCGCATACTGGTGGTATTTTATCCCGTGCCGTCGAATGATCTCGCCCAGCGGTTTCATGTAGATATTAAAGAGAAGGGGGGACAGGACCGAACCCTGCGGCACCCCATATGTTAGGGGCCTAGGGGTCGATCTCTGCCCTCCGACTAACACCGACTGCGACCTGTCCGAGAGGTAAGAGGAGAACCAGCGTAAGACAGTGCCTCCCACCCCCACCTCCCGCAGTCGTCGCAGAAGGATACCATGGTCGATGGTATCGAAAGCCGCAGAGAGGTCAAGGAGTACCAGGATGGAGGCATGACCTCCATCCCTGGCTCTCCAGAGATCATCGGTCAATGCATCGGCAGAGGAACCCTGCCTGTCTCTATATCTATCAGGGCTCCTAGGTGGATCAGACTAGTGGACAGGTGAAGGTGGCTTTTGGCCAGATTTACTGAGAACCCATGGTCTCTCAGGACTGTCATTGTGGTGTCTAGATCCTTAAAGGAGGATCACTGTAACAACAGGTCATCTAAATAACATTGAATTCGAAAAGGAACCTGCCTCAGGTGAGCTGCCAATGCCGCCATTACCTTCCTGAAAGGGATCAGACGACAACCCGAAAGGCAGGGCTCGATACTGGAAATGGTGCCCTAGGTAGCAGAACCTGAGATGTTTACAGTGTTCCGGAGCTATGGATATATGCAGGTAGGCCTCTGTGAGGTCTATGGAGGTGAGAAAATCTCCCTGACTAATCCCTTCCAAGATGGAATGCAGTGAATGCATCTTAAACCTCCAATAGTGGATGAAACAGTTCAGGCATTTCAAGTCAAGAATCACTCTCCAGATGCCCGAGGCTTTAGGAATTACAAAGAGAATAGAGTAATACCCCTAGCCTTGCTGCTCTAGAGGCACTAGCTGGATGGCCCTGATGTCCAACAGGTGTTGGATGGCCTCCTGCATCAGCAACCTCCGGGTTGGGTTGTTTGAGACCGGGCAGCTCCGAAAGGAACTCGGGAGGTTGGTGAGGAAGTGGAGTGAGAGACCATACCAAATGGTGTTCTGGACCCATTTGTTGGAGGAGGTTAAGTCCCAGCGAATGCAATCCAGTTAACAATGAGTTCAGTCCTTTCTTTAAAATTTTCCAGGAGTTTGGGATGATCACAACCGCCCATTTAAAAAGTTATTAAATATATAGAAAAGTTATTTTCTATCTGGGAGGCTAATTTGTGACAGATGTGATATCATCTTTGGCAGCAACATCAGAGACCCTTTCTTTGAAACTTTTCTTGGACTTGAGCTATTCCAATAAGGTTCCCATTTCTGACTTTGGGACTATTTTGTTGTTGTATACCTTATTGATTAGAATTAGAGAAGCAGGATAGTTATGGTTGCTAAGCTGCCTTACAGAATTGACACTGGCTGCAGCTGTTAAAGAACTCCTTGTAAAATGTGGCAGCCAGATACAGAATAAGGCACACCCACTCAGCCATGTTTTAAGTTTCACTGCAACTGAACAACTATGTTTTTAAAAACTTTTCCATTTAGAATAGACTAGTCTGATAGGCCATATACAGGTAGTCCGCGATTGAACCCAAAAACTGTGTTGCTAATTGAAACATTTGTCAAGTGAGTTTGCCTCATTTTACATCTTTTCTTGTCACAGATGTTAAGTGAATCATTGCATTTGTTTGTAACAGGGTTGTTAAATGAATCTGTCTTCCATATTGACTTTGCTTATCAGGTTGCAAAAGTGGATCACATGACCTGCAGCCATCATGAATATGAACCAGTTGCCAAATATCTGAATTTTGTTTGTGCGACCATTGGGATACTGTAGCAGTTGTAAGTGTGAAAAATGGTCACAAGTCATTTTTTTCAGTGCTGTTGTAACTTTGAACGGTCACTAAATGAACTGTTTCAAGTTGAAGACTCTCTGTAATTAAAACCACTTCCTTATGAATTATTATGAGTCATCCTATGAAATAGGCAACCACACACAGGGACTTTTTAAAGTGATCATTTGAAATTACAAGTGCTAAAAAAATTGACTTACAAATGGTTCTTGCATTTATGACTGTGGAGTGTCCTCACGGTCACATGAGCACCATTTTTGGTTGCAGCACACTTATCGCTATTTCTGACCTTTCCAGAGGCTTCCAACTAATGAAGTTAATGGGGGAAGCCAAATACACTTAAAAACCATATAATTCACTTAATTGCAGCAAAAAAAGTCATAAAATTATGTGTGACTCACTTAACATCTCAGAGTGATAGAATTTGTGGTCCAGTGGTGGGTTGAAGGCGGTACGCCTCAGTACAGGCGTACCAGTGCCTGCTGAGAGCACCAGGTACCGCTCCGGTATGGTGCTCCAGAGGGCTCATCCGCCTGCGCTCCTTACCAGTATTTGAGCTTTTCGAGGCTTCCGCACATGCACACAGAGTGTACGGCGCCTGCGTGATGCTCTGCCGAGCAGCTGAAGCGTCAAGGACGCTGGAGGGCTAGTAACTCTGAATCTGATCGAACACTATTAAAAGCCTTTATGAGGACTTACCTAGTGGCGATACTGGCAGCAAAATGTACACATTTTCCCGCTCTTATTGATCCGCAGAATCTTGCCCAGCTGCCCTGTTTAGGGTGACCCGCTCCCTCCTGAAAGGTGAGGAGGCGGGGGAACCCCTGCAGGGAAGAGCTGAGGAGTTTGTTCAGTTTCTGTCGGATAAAATCACTCAAGTTTCGGACAGACCTTGACTCCGTTTGGGCAATACCAGCTGAGATGCCGAGGGTGAATCTTAAATCGGATTTCCTGGGATGAGTTTGAATTTGTCACCCCTGAGGAAGTGGACAAGGCCATGGGAGTGATGAGTGCCTCCACCTGTTTACTGGACCCGTGCCGCTCCTGGCTAGTTTCGACCAGCAGAGAGGTGACACGAGGCTGGCTCCAGGCGATTACTAACGCATCTTTGCAGGAGGGGTCTTTCCTGCAACCATTGAAGGAAGCAGTGATAAGACCCCTCCTCAAGAAGCCTTCCCTGGACCCAGCTATCTTAAAAAACTATCATTCTGTCTCCAACCTTCCTTTTCTGGGGAAGGTTGTTGAGAAGGTGGTGGCGCTTCAACTCCGACAGACCTTGAATGAAGCGGATTATCTAGACTCCTTTCAGTCTGGTTTCAGGCCTGGGTACAGCACGGAAACCGCTTTGGTCGCAATGATCGATGATCTCTGGGGGGGGGGGTTAGGGATAGAGGACATTCCTCTCTCCTGGTGCTTCTTGACCTCTCAGCGGCCTTTGATACCATTGACCATGGTATCCTTCTGCGACGCCTGGAGGAGGTGGGAGAGGCACCGTTTTACGGTGGTTCTCCTCTTACCTCTCTGACAGGTCGCAGTCGGTGTTGGTCGGGAGGCAAAGGTCGACCCCTAGGCCCCTCAAATGTGGTGTGCCCCAGGGCTCGGTCTTGTCCCCCCTCTTATTTAACATCTACATGAAGCCACTGGGTGAGATCATACGACAGCACGGGATAAAGTACCATCAGTATGCAGATGATACACAACTGTATCATCTGCCCCATGCCAGCTCAGTGTAGCGGCGGACGTGATGTGCCGATGCCTGGAAGCTGCCAGGATCTGGACGGGGATGAACAAACTTGTGCTCAATCCCGATAAGACTGAGTGGCTTTGGATGCTGCCCCCGAAGGACAGCCTAGAAAGTCCATCCTTAATCCTGGGGGCGAAAATTTACACCCCTAGGAGAACGCCCGCAATTTGGGGGTCCTCCTGGATTCGCAGCTGACACTGGAACACCATCTGTCGGCTGTGACCAGGGGGGGGGGGGCTTTGCCCAGGTTCGCCTGGTGCACCTATTTGGAGCAGGAGGCACTTCAAACCGTCACTCACACCCTTGTCACCTCAAGGCTGGATTATTGCAATGCGCTCTACATGGGGCTACCCTTGAAAAACGTTCAGAGACTATAGCTAATCCAGAATGCAGCCGCGTGAGCGATATTGGGTGTATCTCGGTACGTTACACCTGTCCTCCGCGAGCTGCACTGGCTACCAATTGGTCTCCGTACGCAATTCAAGGTGTTGGTTATTACCTTTAAAGACCTACATGGCTTAGGGCCAGCGTACCTGCGAGACCGCCTACTGCCACATACCTCCCAACGGCCAGTAAGATCCCACTGATTGGGCCTCCTTCAGATGCCGTCAGCCAGACAGTGTCGGCTGGCGGGCCCCCGGAGGAGAGCCTTCTCTGTGGCTGCTCCGACCCTTTGGAATCAGCTACCCCCAGAGATCCGGACCTTACCCATTCTCATGACCTTCAGGAAAGCTGTTAAAACCTGGCTGTTCCGGCAGGCCTGGGGCTGTTGACCTCATTGTTAAGGTCCAGCCACGATTAGAACGAATGTGTGTCCTGTGAATTTTAAACTCTCCTTTTCTTATTTCTTTTTCTTTTTCTTCTTTTTTCTTTTGTAAGCCGCCCGGAGTCCTTCGGGATTGGGCGGCATATACATTTTAATTTTTTTTTAAAAAAAAAGTATGCATGTGCGTGTTCATGTGGTGGATACCCGGCCCCATTGCACTGTACCAGTTGCAACAGGATCTGGAACACACCACTTTTGTGGTCCCAATTGTGTTCATAAGTTGAGGATTACCTGAAAGTCCTGCAAATAATGTGTCTCGAGACCTGGCTGGTCTTATATTTCTAGCCCCACATTAATAGTCTGTTAAGGGGGTGGGGGTGGGGAGAGAAATATCTTAACCCCTAAGAAATAAAGGAATCATTATTCCACTACTGAAAGTATTTCAGTTATAGCCTCATTGTCTTATTTGCCATTATTAAATGCCATTCAAGTGAAACTTCCCACTTAACTATGGAGTTTGTGAAATAAATATGGATCAATTGCTTAACTCAATTTTCCTCACTGGGTTCTTGATGTAGTGATAAAATGAGAGAAGCTCCCTATCTTTGTGTCTTGAATTCCAAAGAAAAGGTAGGATATAAATATTTTGCTGAGAGAGGCAGAAAATTTAAGTAACTGTTTCCAGGATTGTTTGATATTTAACAGTGTTAGTTATAAAGCCAAAAATTCTCAACATGTGTCCATAAGCAATGTACCTTACTATAATAGCCACTACATGGATTCAGTCACATTTAGTATTTCACAACATAACAAATCTACACCTCGCTTCAGCTTTGTTGCCCATCCATATGTGTTCAACAGTTGCTCTCTCCTCTGTCTTTGTTCTCTGCATCAACTTTCACCTTTCTCTGTAAATATCACATCTTTTCCCTTTGCAATAGCTGCACCACTGAATGCTCTTTGTTCTCATATGGGCCATATTCCATAATTAAAAGCAGGAGATTTTCATAGAGATTTCTGAAATGCCTTTCTACTTGTTATTTTACAGAATCCAATTTGCTCTCACCATCTGGCATTCAATGAAGTGTATGCATGTTGGATCTGAATTAATTTGCCACCTCCTCCTTTTCCTGTAACTGACATTTTTAAAGATCAGTCATAAAAGAGGGTTACGGTTATTATTTGTATGTCATGTAGTCTTTAGTCATTCATATAATGATGCCATGCAAGTACAATACTATTATATCCCTACCTAAAAAACTAATTTGTGAACTATATATAAGAGAAGCAGGCAATAATGTTTCCATGGTAACTATGGGCACTCTTAGTGCTTGTCAGGATCCCTGCTCATTTTTTTTTATTTCAAAGCTTATTTTAAAATACTGATTGAGAAGCTGGCATCTCAGAAACCAAATAACCAGGTTTTGCTATCATCTCTATTTAAGAGAATGTCTTTGAATTCCCCAAAGATGTTAGAAAATAAAACTGGTAAATAAACATAGTCCCAATACTTATTTGTACAACTCTTGAAGTTTGGCAGGGTTCTACGCTCCTAGACTTCTGAAAAGACCTGGCTTCCTCCCCCAGGTATGGGATATGGTGAGGTGCATATGAAATCTTCACTTTGATGCCAGGTTTTTATTGTGTGTGCATTCCTACACACACATGGATATGTGTGTGTGTAACTATCTATATACCTACCTACCTATCAATCATCTATTTTATTATTGATATACTGCTAATTGGAAGGGAGGGAGGGAGAGAGGGAGGGAAAGAGGACCCTCCCAATTCTTCTCCTGCTACTGATGAAGTATGCCTGGTATAGAGATCAGGTGTACCTCATCAGCAGTGGAAGGAAAAAGACAGCACGGGTAGGCAAAAGTGGTGAAAATTAGGGTTGCCAAAAGGGTCAAGATGAGGGAGAGGCAGTTGAACTGCACAGAGATCATAAATGTGGAAAACCTGCCAAGCACCCAAATTTTGATCACAAGGAGGTTATCTGTAAAGATGAAGATGAGAAATCTTATACTGGAAAGTAACAGCCACAAGTGGGCATAGCAATTCCATTACTAAGTGTCACAGTCATTAAATGAAACATCACTTGATCATGCCGGACCTAACATCTGTCCCATTATGGCTATTAAACAAATCACACACAGTTTAGGGAGATATCCCATGACTGCGACTTGCCAGGTTCTCTATTGACTTGGCTTGTCAGAAGCCAGCTGTGAAGCTTTCAAATTGCAATCATGACTTCGAGAGGCTTCAACAGTCATAAACACACTTTGCTTGAAAAGCCTCCAAATTGCAATCACATGATTACAGGGATGCTGCAAATGTCATAAGTTTGAGGACTGGTCATAAAATTATTCTTTCAGCGTCATCTTAAATTTTGACCGGTTGCTAAATAGAACAATTGTTAACCAAGTATTACATGTGCTAGTAAACTGACATTTTAGTATTTAGTTCTACACTTGCTCATCTATACATACCATACTACTACTAAACTAATCAGGAGTTACTTTAAAGAAAGACTCTCAAGTTTAGACTGTTAGTGTGAAAGAAGTTCCAATAAAAAACGTAAGTCAAGCAATACTCCAACACCCAGAAATGATAAGTTTTTAAAAATAAAACAGAATACTATTCACTATATAAAGTTTAGTATCTTGTGAAGTAAATTATCCTCTGCAAAGTATTTTAAGGATTAGAAAAAATGTTATATGTATTTCCAGTAAAGCCTATACTGCATAGTTCAGCATATCTAAAAATATTCATAGCTACTCTAGCAAAAATGTAGAAGAATGAATCATGAAAATAAACATGCTTATTGGCAGACACTGAGGACACCTAATACCAAGCCTGTTTGCTCTTTTACTACTTTATTGTTCAAATATTTAAAGTTCATTTTAAACAGTAATTTCTCATTCAGAATAAGATGTGGATATCAAGTTATATTGTGCAAGAAAATAATGGACAAGTAGAACAGAAGAAATGATACTCAGCAATACATAGATCTAGATTTTTTTTCAAAGAAAAAAATGCATTGAATCAAATATATTTAAGGATATTTTTTAACTCAACACATTATTTTAAATGAAAAAGATATACAATTCTTTGAAGAATCATCATGGGACATCTTTAATTTCCAATTTAATAACAAACACTAGTTTTCATTATCTGACAGGACTGCAATATATTGTAATCTCATATTTTCTGAGTAAGTAATATACAACTTGGCTTACACAGAGTAAATTGTTATATCTGATTCAATATTTGAAACTAGAGTATTCCAAAGCCATTTTGCAGGATCAGATAAATAGTTCCTTTTACTTTCCTAGATTTTTAAGTTAAAGAACTGAATCAGGCTACACTGGAAGGAAAGGATAAGCTTTAAAACATTTCAATTGTTTCCAATTCAATACAGAGGAAACACACCAAACAAATAATTAAATAGCCACTATGGTACTAGGAACCACTCTTTTCTTTCCCAGTTTTTCACAAACACGAGACTATAGGGATAGATTAACATTTCAGTCCATGGTAAGGGGTCATCTGTTATGCATTCCAAGTCGGGCCAGAGGTGCTGTGAAACTCCTGACTCAAAGCTTAAAGGCAGTGAAAGTCTGGATGGGACAAATTGGAGATGAGTTTCAACACTAAGAAGCAGTGTTACTATTTCTCCAGGATACACTCCCTTCTCAGTAGAAGTACCATTTTTGGAATAGTCTCGCTGTAGCATCAAGCTGGCCCTCCCTGATCACATTTAGAAAGATGCTGAAAACAGAACAATTCTATTCTTTCTACTCAGTCCATGTTTGTTTTGAACTGTTATTTTTATCATATTTATATGCCACCAATCTCACAAACTGTGATTCTGGGCCAGGTACAATAAAGACCATAAAACATTTTTTTAAATCTACAATTAAAAACATTATGTCAGCATCACTCCATTAAATAATTAGGAAAGAAAGACTAAGAGATTCCATGTGTTGGAAATCAAAAGTACTTTTACTAATTACAAATGGTAAGCAAGCAGTTGCGAAGCAAACTCTACTTAATTAGGCGCGAAAGCGACTGATATATAGAATAGTCCATTCCCCACCCCTTGGGATCATAGCCTCAGGCCAATCATAAGTCCTTCAAATGTCAGGTGTGAGATAACTTCAAAAAGACATCACGAAGATGGAATGTCGAGGCTGTTGGTCCAGGCGGGAAGCACTCACACATGCGCAATCCAACCATCTGGTACATCCTAGAACATTCCTCCAGCACATCGAATAACCCCTCCCAAATACCAGCCCTCCCTCCCCGTTTCATGACAGCTGAAGCAACAGCAAGGCAGAAGCTGACACATTATTATGGTTTGTCAAGCAGTCAGGCAAATGTTTAAACCGGATTTGATATTTTTATCCATCTATTGAATCCTTGCTAAGGATCTGGAATAAGCACATACTGTTGCTTGATAGTATTAAAGGGATAAGCTTTGCTTGTAACACCTTGTAAAAGCTGCCTTTTGCAATTGATTGATTGGTCAATGCTGATGGTGTTCAAGTGATGCTAGAGTTTTTGAGGAACTTCCAAAAACTGCAGCCAATTTCCCCCTAGTGGAGATGATGTTCCATTGGGCAGAGGCCTTGGCAGAAAAACCTTGCATCCTGGGTCCCACCAAGTGTAGCTCCTTAGCAGATGGGCTCCAACTCATGGAATGGGCAGAAGTAACTGGGAAATGACAGTACCTCAAATAATCCAACCCCAATGATACAGGACATTAAGGGTCAAAACAGCATCTTTAATTGAACCTGGAAGCAAACTAGCAACTAATTAAAGCAACTCAGCAGTGTAATATGTGTCATTCTAGCTGTAAACATAACTGCCCATGCCACTGTATTTTGCACCAGAGAGCAAAAAACCTGCAGCACTCCACATACTAGGGGCCAAGGGTGAGACATCTCCCTAATTAACAACAACTGGAATTGAGGAAGGTAAACCAGTAGCACCCTGTGCCACCTACCTCCAACCCTCTGAGCCAATCTAGAGGGATATAATGCCCAATGGAACCTAAGGCCATCAAAAGATCAAGCATGGATACAGATCACCAATCCTGTCCCCGCAAGAGGTCACTGAAAATGAAACAAAGTCATTTCTGGCCTATACTCAGACCCGAATCCTGACTGAAGGGAGTCCAATTAATCCACCTTATCCTGGGTCCCAAGCAGTGGTGGGTTCCAGTACGGTTGGAACGGGCCCGGCGGCATCCACATGGATGTGTACAGCATGCATGTGTCTTAGCGCCTGTGCAAGCCTCTGCGACGCTCCAGCTGTTCAGTGGAGCGGAGTGCAGGCACTGTATGCGTCATGCACATTCACGGAAGCGCCGAAGATTTTAAAAACTGGTAAGGAGCTCGGGCGGGTGGGTGGGCCCTCCAGAGCACCGGACCAGAACGGTACTCAGAGCTTTGGGCAGGCTCCGGTACGCCCATACAGAGGTGTACCGCCTGCAACCCACCACTGGTCCCAAGTCTATTCTGTAACTACTTTCTCAATTACCTTTACCAGAAGGAAGAGGTTGCATAGCACTAAAAATTGCCTAGTATGGTAAAGTCCAATGATTTCTTGAGGAGAGGATGAATCAGTACTTCCTCAAGAGATAGAAGAACAACTTCCTCAACCAAGGAGGGATTCCACTGTTAGAACCCTGACCTCCCATCACGACCAGGCAGTTTTAGTTAGCCAGCAGAGGAATGGATCTAGAATGCTGGTGTCTGAATTCACCATCACTTTTTTAATGCTGATTTTATTCTTATTGTGATGTTTTAAACTTGTTTTCCTAGCCACTAAGTCATTTGATTTCAAAGATCAATAATATATGATTGTTAATCAACAAACTAACAGTGTCTGATTTACTAGCTTTAAATCTACATAGCTGCAAGAGGATCTAGTAATGCTTATTCACACTCCTAGCATCACAACAGACTACTACAACTATTTGGAAAATGCAATTGATGCAGATGAAGCTAACGGTAGCAGATGAGAACAACTGTAAGCACCTAACACTGATACTGCAGAATAGCACTAGCTTCAGCTGTAATTCAAAGTATGGTTATTAACTTTAAAAGCCCTACATCTGCAGGAACATGTCCTCCAAATAGAACCAACCTGTCCAGTGTGCTCATCCCAACAAGGAATATTGGGTGTGTCCCAGATTCAAGAGGTGCTTATGACAGAATCCTGGGAAAAGTTCTTCTCTGTGATGGACTGCACCTCAGGAAATTGGCTCACTTCCACAGAGGTCCAGTTAGTTCTCATCCTTTTTAAAAAGTTTTAAAGACAAAGAATTCCACTGGGTTCTCAAAAGTTAAGTGTTATTAGATTCTTGGGTTGGCACCAGTGATAATACATAGCTATTCACTTTTACTTTTTGTTATTTTAGTTTTTAATCACACTATTAATGTTTAATATTATGGACTGAAATTTTCCAATATAGCTAGTTAATAAAATTTAATACATGTTTAGAATTCAAATATTATTCAAGTCTTGCTAAATAGTAACAAATACCTGCTCTGAAGTTATTCATATATAGGACAAGGTGATATAACTCAAATCAGTTAAAATTAATTTAGGTAAATGTGAGATTCATACAAACAATACAAGTAATATCTACTTCATTTATTAAAAAGTAGGTTTTGCTTTAGAACATTCACCAAAATACCTTTTCAAGAAATTGTTGGCTGTGATAGTGCATATTTGTCTGCATTTTTCTTCTTAGTTAATTACTTAAACTAATGTGGATTTAAAGTAAGGAACTACAACTCTTTAACTTCCATTTGTAAAGTCTGTGAAGTTGGAGAAAGAAACTGATACTTCAAGGTTGCAGACAAATAACCCTCTGTTAATTTACAAAGAGGAAGAGGGAATAGTTCCAATATCAAGGATATGTGCAGGGGTAACAATCTTGAGTTTTTTGAACTTCCAGCAAGAATATATTTTTTCAATATATCTGGAGATACCGGATTATAGTCAATTGTGCGTTGTAACACTATCTGATAAAAATGATGAAAATAACAAATCTTAGAAAAGCAGGATATATGTGAAAATTGTACTATTATGTATTTACAGCACATAATTGCTATCATTATAATACTACAAATACTACACCACCATTAATTGGCTATGTTTTTCTTTTATAATATTAAGCATATTTATTCAGTTTACAAATTCTTAAAACATATCAACTTGAAGGAATTAGGGTACACACGTACACACACACGCAAACAAATTAACCACAAATTATGTAACATTCTATTCTATTAGTATGTAAAATTAATATATGTTTAGCTTCTTCAAATCAGACCCTGAAGCAATAAATTTGGCTGATATGGGAGGGGGGGAGGATCCCTATACATAAATATAATCTTTTACATCCACTAAAAGGGAGGGAGGCTGCTAAACAAAGAATTTATTGTACTGCGCAAAAGAGAGGATATAAGTGTGACAGTTTTATACCCCAACTTCCTTCACACACTCAATGTAACATAGAAGCACATGCTCTTCCATTTTTCCCTATAACCATACCTTGAGGTAGGCTGGGTGAGTGACTCACAGTCACTCAGTGAAGTACATTTCCTATTTTCAACATGAGATTATTTATTCTGTGATGTTCAGAAAAAGCAATTTAGGCATTTTAGACCTACGTAGTTTATGCTATCAAGTATCTTCCTAAAATAAAGCATATTTTTTGCAGTAATTGTTAGTTATAACTGTTCAGGCATAACAACTCATACTATCCTGTTTTCTCGAAAATAAGACCTCCATGGATAATAAGCCCAATCGGGCTTTTGAGCGCATGCACATGCACTAAAATAAGCCCTCCCCGAAAATAAGCCCTCTCCGAAAATTTTGTAACACAGCAGCAGCCATGAGATGACCATGCTCGCTGCTTCCTGAACCTCAAAAATAAGAGTTCCCCAAAAATAAGGCCAAGCGCTTATTTCAGGGGTCAAAAGAAAATAAGAACCTGTCTTACTTTCATGGAAACACGGTAGTTCTTAGTAAGCAATGCTGGAAAACCTATTTCTGACTAGCTATCGGCACACTGGTCTACGTAAAATAATATATGTTTTTTCAGACACACAATGAACTTTCATGTCTTCTGTCCTCCTTGCTTTTCTGTGTACAATATTCCTAAAATCACCCAAAGTCCAGATTCCTAAACCAAAGCAGATTTTGATAACGTATAGAGATTTGGGGAAAAAAATAGTTTTATTAGCAAGCCCAAATAATAATCAACTTTTCTTTCAATCTTATTTTAAACATACACGTGAATACACATGTAGCTTTATGAGTGGAATATATGGCCTCTCGAAAAAATTCTAAGACCTAAAGCGGGAGTGCAAAAAGTGAGCCCTTAATGATGAATTTACAAAGAAGCTTTATGCACTATTTAATTCCTGAAAACCATTTACCACATTGGGGGTCCTCCTGCCCTTTCTACTTCTGGAGTGTGATCCTTAGTATAACAACGCAACATCATTTGTGCAGCTTGGCCTAAAGATACAAACTTATAAGACTTTTGATTCATATTTTTACTAATTCCATTTTTTCTGCAGCTATTATTATTTTTATCATGTATAACAATTCTGAACTTGCTCACGCATATTTAAAAGCACTAAAATTAGTGGAAATTATGCATAAGCACCCAAGTGCACAATTTTTATATGCAACATGTTTTCTCCTTTAATGCAACTACAATCTGAACCACATTTAATAATATATCACATAGGATGTTTCATCTCAAAAGTAATTCAAAATATTAAACAACCTATAAAAACCCACTTAAACATCCTGATATCCAGATGAAAAAGGTTACATAATAAATTTATAAAATATAGTAAATTTAGATATATTACTTTTCTCTAAATGTAATTCAATAAGCACATTTTAGGTACATATTCAAATCATTCACAAATATTCACTGAAATATTTCAGTGAATATGAAATATCCCAGAATCCTGGAAGTTGAAGCAGACTTTTATGTCATCAATCCCAGAATTGGAGGCAGATTATTATGTCACTGATCTCCTGTTCAATGCTGGATTCCAAATTAAAGCAGATCAGAGTAATATCATCTAGTCTATACTTTAACTAATATAGTAAACCTGATTTAATATAATGTCTGAATTAAGATGTACTTCAACATTTCAAACCAATCATATTCTAACTTTTTACTTCAAGAGACAGTGTCATATCATATTTTAAGACTTCTAATGCACTTAATTCAGGAACCTTAATGTATTCCTGAGGAAGTATTTTAGTTTTGCTGTTCTCCAATACATCTCTTGGATATAAAGTGAATGCTGCAAAATATAAGTGCCTTGGAAGCCACTACAGGTAGTCCTCAACTTACAACAGTTCATTTAATGACAATTCAAAGTTGCAACGGTACTGAAAAAAGTGGTTTATAACCATTTTTCACACTTATGATCATTGTAGCATCCCCAGGGTCACATGATTTACATTCAGATGCTTGACAACTGGTTCATATTGATTATGGTTGCAGTGTCCCGGAGTCCTGTAATACTCTTTTGCAACCTTCTGACAAGCAAAGTCAATGAAGAAACCAGAATTACTTAACAACCATATTACTAATGTAAGAACTGCAGTGATTCACAAAACAAATATAGTGAGAAAAGTTGTAAAATGAGGCAAAACTCATTTAACAAATTTCTCACTTAGCAACATAAATTTTGGGCTCAATTGTTGTATGTTGAGGAATACCTGTAATTCTTTGCATTTTTAACTTGAACTAAAGCAATCATAAATGTGATAACACATTTGCAAAAAGTGTACAATATTATAATGAAACATTTTAACCAACAGTGTAAACTAGTAATTATTCAAATATTTATAGCTGTATCCAGTTACTAAGGCATAAATATATGTGGCAAATTTTCTAAAGCAATTCTAAAACATTTTCATAATGTACACTATATTAACATAAAAGGCTATCCAGCCTTTTCCCTTTAATATTCCTATCTGTTCCACTCATATTTTGAGACCAATATGTAAGACTAGCAGAATACAGTGGAAACTTGCACAAATTTACATGTGCACATATAGAATTGGGGTATATAGTCACCACCTCAAGAAATAGATAGGGTGTCTCTATACAGTGATACTAAAAGAGATTATTAAAAAGATGCAACCTTAAAATATATTGGAATTCTAATTCCCTAATGTTCAGTTCTAATGTTTTAAAGCTTGTGATCTCAGAGTCCAGATTTTTTAGGGCCACTGACACATTTCAATTTTGGCAATTGTGTAATCATAGTTACTAATTAAAAGATGCTGCGCTTTGCACACCAATGACTGCATTCATTGATAGCCCCCTTTGCAGAATCTAAAATTAAATCCCTTTCTCTCTTTTGATTATTTCCCATCATTTTCATTTATGCACAAATTTACAAATGAAACATATCACCAGAGTTCCCTATTGGTATAGTTAGCTTCTCAATATGCAAAAACAGCTTTGTATGAAAAAAAGGACATGTTCTTTAATTAGTGTATTACAATAAACACTGTACTGTAATTTCAATGTACCCACACATATCTTGTAAGTTACTACAGGCAGCAGAACAGCAACCAGTACAAGTTGTAATTTACTGCAATTTTACATCCAACTATATATTCTGTGCTCTTTTTAAGTGAACTATCACAATCATATTCCTTATGAAGATACGTTTAGGTTTTGGTTTGTTTTTCAAATGGAAAGGGAAAATCACAATTTCCAAAGAATGTTGTTTGATGACACATTTCTCAAAAAAAATAATTAAATGTAATTAACCATTTTTAAACAGAAAACTGTGGCTGATGGATAAATGATTAGTTAGAAGCATTTTACTTGCAATTATATTGAGCTACTGCTGCATGCAGAATTTTCTATGAAACCCATCTTTATTAGCATGAAACAATGTGAAAGCACAAAATGAAGTCGCCTCAACTCAGTTCCTTAAGAAACTGTAATGAAGGACATAAATTACCTATGTACTAGGAAGTCTTTGCTTCCTAGATAAACTGCTAATGCTATCTTCCATGCCTGCTCTTCCTTGAAAGAAATGTCATTGAAGGTCTTTTCTATGTTAGAAAATAGCAACGTTGGGCGCCTTTTCTCCACATTAATTAGTAATTACAAAATAAGAAAAGTGGTTTCTCAAAAGGATTTGGTTCAGGTTTGTCACTGAAAACTGCCTTATAAGGTATAAAAGCCTGAAAGGAGGAAGCGCCTTTGACAAAACTAAGGAAGTTCCTCTGCGCTTGCTCATTAGAGAGGGCAGACTTCTTTTTTTCCACCCACACAGAGAGAAGTAATGCTGAATAAATGGCACATATGGACAAATCATGGCACTGCAAAAGGAAGCCACCAATCTGAAGGCTCCACTCATCCCCGTATATTGAACTTAGTTGAAAATTATATACAGGCCAGTTTGACCCGAGAAAGGCTGGCGCTGGTTCCCCCCCCCCACACACACACAACACAACCCCCCTCCACCCCCCTCAGATGGCTATTTCCTAAACGAAATTAAGGCTGTCGACGTTCTTCTCCAAAATTGCATCCTAACAGCATTACCGGAAAAACGGCTGGACCGATGCAACAGCAAAAAAATCCACATCCAATCTCTTGCAACCTCCTCACTCCAAAGGGGGGGGGGAGACTCAGCGGGCCAAAAGGGTCTCCTTCCCAGCCGCGGAAGGTGCTCTGTCATCCCCCGCAAAGCATACAATGAATTAAGACCGCTGGCTACCTCGGTTAACTTTTTATCAGGAGGAGACAATGCAGCCTTCCCTTCTGGCAAAGGCCGAAGCCTCCCGCAGGATTGGAAAACGGGGGGACGGTTTGAACCCGGCCAGTTTAGGGCGTGACTCGCCCCCTTCTGCCTATAAAAACCTCGTCTTTTGACGGCCGACCGCCGAAAGGCAGAAAAACGAGCTGCCGGGAAGAAGCCAGTCGGCCCGGCAGTCAGAAATACCCTTCTTCCTCTCCCTCCTCCTCCCCACCTGCCACCCCCAAATGGCATCGATAAAGGGGGCTGGGTGGGTGGCTGAGGGGCAGGAAGCCCTGCCATGCCCGGTGGGGGGTGAGAAGAGAGGGGAAAAGGAGCTCCGTCTCGCTCCACGCGCCCCAATGAAAGGCAGCGGCAGCCCGGCCGCTTCCCTTCCCCGCCCTCTCCGGCGCTGGAAGCCAACTGTCAGCCTCCGCCGCTGCCGCGCGCCCAGTCGCCCATTCATCTCCCTCTCTTTCTCTCTCTCTCTCTCTCAGGGCTCACCCGGTGCCACAGTCCACCACGCAGGCCGGGAGCCGCCCTGCCATCCTCCACGGGTTTGAGACGCCGCTGAGGAAAGGTGCCGACGACCCCGCGGGCCTCTCTCTCTCCTCCTTCCACTCTGGGGGAGTGAAGGCACCACTTCCGCAAAGGAGCGAGTCACTCCCTTACCCCAGCCTTGGCTTGCCTCCCTCCCTCCCCCCCCCGCTCGCACACGCACAGCCCCGGCAAGAGAGCCCAAGATGGCCGCCTCTTCCGTCGCTCCCTCCCTCCCTGAACGCGGCCATGGGAGGGGCGCCGCGGAAAGAGGCAAGAGCGAACGGGCGGGCGCGTCAAACAAAAGAGGCCTTTAGGAGAAGCGCGCACTGTTCGGCGGGCGGAAAAGAGAGGCGGGCGGGCGCTTGCTCGCGTTCCTTCTTTCACTTTGTTGAAGCTGGAGGATCAGGGTTGCTCGCTGCCTTGAGTCGCCCTCCTCATTTTATCCAGTGACAGAAATGGTATCTTAGGAAGCCGTGGTTTAATTTTTACGGCATTTTTAAAGCACGTGATGAACTCTTTCTTTGACCATCTTCCTAACTGGCTGCCTTCAGAATCCCGGCTTTTAAAAGGCAGTCGTTTTGCAGGGCTGCAGTAGCCTTAATGCTTGCATACTAGGCAGAATTTGCACGCCTCTTTTCAGAGCGAAAGGAAGTCCTTTGTCGGATGCCTTTTCGACTTGGCCTGGCATTTCTATCCGTATCTCTAAAACCATCTCACCCTAAAGGCCCAGGATACAAGTGAAAGGATGGGGAAGGTGGAGGTGTTGTTCAACTAAATATATATAAAATTAATGGGGTGTCTCATCAAGTTTCTTAGAAAATTTTTAAACCTTGTGGGATTTTCCCCCCTTACATTCCAAGTTAAACATATTTCCTTGTGGTCTTCCATCCAAGGATTAACTAGGTCTGACTCTTGAGTGTTTTTTTGAGTACATACTAAGCTATTTAGCTATAGTCATATAATTTAACATACAAAAACATAGATACATTTTTATATTACTGATCAGTTGCATTTGGTTTAACACGTTGAACAATTCTTGAAGCCTTGACTCTTTCCTAAACAAGCTATTTATCTACTTGATTTATACTCCATCTTTCTACTAGCCAGAATCCTGTACTGAAGCTTGCCAACTGTAAAGAAGATGAAATAAATGGAAATATAAAAAATAATAAATATAAAAAATAAAATATCAGAATAGTTGATTCAGTATTAAAAGCATGACAAAAGAAATGTGTCTTGACTGCTCTTCTAAAAGCAGAGAAAATAGATACTAAATGCAATTCCTCTTAAGATGTATTTCAAAACCAAGGAGCATTTATTTTATAAACTTATTTATAACTGAATCTTGAGTATGTATTTGAGATTAAAAGGATCATCCAAGACAAGTGACAAGGGCCACAAAACCAACTTGTGCTTCCATAAATGTATGTCTAAGGTTCACTGACCAATAATTTACTCAATACCTCAATTTTCTTGGTCCAGATTCCATCAGAACTACAAACTAACCACCCTAGTTAGTTGCTCACAACACATTAGGTCAAAATGTGGTTGTCTAGTTTGTGATTCAGCATATGATATTAACATCACCTTTATGGCACAGACGCCTTCTTGCTTGCTTGAGCACAATGATGTTCTCCATTCAGTTGTTTCCAACTCTTGGAGATTATATGGACTAGGTCTCTCCACATCTTACACTCCTTCTTTTGAGTTTTTTTGTGCTCTGGTAGTGTCAGCTTTTTATTTATTTATTTATTTATTTGCATATTAAGTTGCTGGGATGGCAGCGACAGCGGAGGTGCCCTGGCTCTGTAGGGGGGGCTGGACCAGGGCATCATGAGGCTGGGTGGCGTGTGAGCGAGAGTGGAATAGCCGCTCGTGCAACCCCTCTCTCCAGCTGTGCAAAAAGCTATTCACTGGCATTTTGAAGGCGCCAATCCGCGGGAGCCGGGCATCAGCGAACAGGCACTCACACGGCTTGGCAATATCCCTAGGTCAGTGAATGGCACTGTGCCTGGCTGGAAAGGGGGTTTGCCAGGTGGCTGCTCGTGACCGTGGTCGCTTCATGGCTGTTGTGTTGCACTGCTGCGACAGCGCAACACAGCCATTCACCTATGAGGCTGTGCCCAGCTCTTTGGGAGCCCACTCATAAGAGAGCAGCCACCCAGCAACCCCTCATAATAAGGCCCAAGGCATATTTTGTATGTAAAAAGAAAATAAGACCCTGTCTTATTTTCGGGAAAACATGATATACTGTTACATAGCCAACATCATATTGTATTTTTAAATGTTTACATTAATTCACCTAACCATCAACTCCCCAAAACAATTATTGGCTCTTCTGCTCTCCATACACCATATTTGTACCTTATCCATCACTTTCTTCTCCCTGTCTCCTCCCCCTCCCTACCTCCTTTCTTCCCTCTGTCATCCTTCTCTTCTCTACTTCCCCTTCTCCTCTCTTCCCTTTCCACTCCTCCTTTCTCTCCTCTTCCCCCCCTGCCCTCTCTCCTATCACTCTCTTCTTCCCTTACCTCTCTCTTCTACTTCACACTCTTCATCTCATTTACTTGGTGTATTTCAGCTTCTGAGCGAGCTCCATTTTATATTGATGGTATTTATAATTCCTTTTCAGTACACATATTTGACATATATCTTCCTCCTTTTTTTAAAAAAAAAGAGAAAATAAAAAGTATACATATATAGTCACTGTGCTTTTAACACACACACCCCAACCCCAGCTATTTTTGGCCAAGATATAGACCTGGTTACAATTCCAAGCTATTCTCATCATTATATTTATATAATTATACATCCTTACACGTCCCAATTTGTGATTCTGTCTTTAAATCTCAATAGTTTCCCATTGTAAATATATTTCATGTTCCCTCTCCTTTTTTCCATATCTTGAATTAAATTACCCTTAATTATCTATAAATAGCAAGCCTTGCTGTTCAAGTTCATTACAATTCGCTTAGTCTATCATATAGAGTAACAAATGGTACACATCTCACTTTATTCATTATCTTAAAGGTTCTATATATATATATATCCATGTTTCATATATTTTAACCCATGCTTAATTGTCCTTCTATTGTCATATTCAATTAGCAACTCAGTTTAATTATCATGTAAAAAAGTGAATCACAAACCTCTGCTTTACAATCTTCCCATATCAGTTTCATATTTATCCATATTCCATGTCTTTTGACCTTTATTTAATTATCTTTCCATTATCATATTCAATCCCTTAGTAATTCCATTTTATTGTCATATTTAGGAATAAACCCCTTATCTTAACTTTATATTTTCCCATGTAACAATTTCTAGTTGTCTGGTTTTTTCCTAGTAAGTCTTTTGTCCCACTTCTCTGTTCCTGCCTTCTCCCTTTTCTTTGTTTTGACACATCCACCCACTTCAATTTTCTCCACTCCACCATCTTTTATATTTGTTGGGGCATAATCTCCTATTTCAATTGACCTTATGCCAGTCCAAGCCCAATGGAGTTTTTTGTCTGCTTTCTGTTTCCCACCGTTTCTACCCCTTCATTACCTTTCCCCCATTCTTCTTTCTCCTCTTCTTTAAATCCCTGCTTCTCTGGGTTCAGAATTCTATTTAGGCTTAATTTTAATGGTTTATGCATATTTTTATGATTTCACGTTCTTCAAATTCCCAGCTTTCCATGATGACAGTTCCAAAGTTACAGTTAGTTATAAAGTTCTTCTTTCAGAGTTCTGGTCTACCTTAAATTGATCTACTTCAGCTGCTATGGGGAAGAGCGACGGGAGCCATCTTGGTCTTTTGTTCTTCCTTAAATGTCCAATTCCGAAATTGCAGTTAGTTATATAGATCTTATTTTGAGGTTCTGGTCCACTTTAAATTTAGCTAATTTAAAAATGAAAGAGAAGCTGAAGCTATCTTGATCTCTTTGCCTCTGCTTTTCCAAATTCTGATGTATGGCTGTTGGTTAATTAAAACTTCCTGCACAGTCAAGATTAGGTTATCAGTTACCAGTGAGAAGGTAGTGCTTTTTTTCTTGATTTTTCTCCCTAATTGGAATTGCTTAAGATATATTAGTTGGAAGAAATTCAGACGTAATCCTTCAGAATGCATCGGAATGTTTGGTTTCTATTTCAAATCCAAAACCAAATATAGGGTTTATATTTGAGTGGATTTGTCACTTCTCTGCTTTCTCCCTTTCTGTCCAAATT
Source organism: Thamnophis sirtalis (assembly GCF_051295495.1). Taxonomy (NCBI): domain Eukaryota; kingdom Metazoa; phylum Chordata; class Lepidosauria; order Squamata; family Natricidae; genus Thamnophis; species Thamnophis sirtalis. The sequence goes on along the minus strand of NW_028261381.1, from coordinate 45,468,045 downwards.
TATTTCAAACAAATAGCTTTTTTGTGGGGGGGGGCTGGTGTTTCAACCCTCCATTTTCCCTTTCTTTCTTTCCTTTTGTCAAAATCCAGATCTGCCTATTAATATTATTTGTACTCTCAAGATTCTTTGCCTTTTCCAAGTTTTGATTTATGACGGTGGGTTAAATGAATCTTCTTACTGGTCTTTCATCTCATCTCCTGTATGCTCCTGTTCAGTGCTTTGGCTGGGAGCCAGCTTCTGTGCAGCCAGGCTGCTGCCCCTACTCCAATTCAGAGGGCAAATCTCCAACCTGCGAGGGACCTGTTACCTCCCTCTGGGTCTGATGAGATGCTGCCCCTTCTTCACCCGCCCATCCAGGGGGGTTCTGATCCAAAAAGGATCTTGGAACAGATTTGTCAGGCAGGGTTCATGTGAAGCTCTTGAGAGCTCACACCCCCAATGTCTGTCCAGCTGGAGAGCTTCCGGTCGAATCTCTGGTACTGTCAGCTTTGATGGTGTCCAGCCACCATATTCTTTGGTTTCCTTTTACTGCCAATTCTTCCCCCACACGCCATGGCCACAGTAAGTCAGATACAGTTTCATGATATTTCCTTCTAGTGACATATCTGGTGTTATGCGCTACGGTATTTGCTTTTTGGTCACCTTTGGTATCCAAGGAATATGCAGAAGCTTTCTCCAGCACCACAGCTCAAACAAGTCGATTTTCTTCCTTTTCTTCTTTGTTTTTTTAAGGTCCGATTTTCGCAACCATAGGTACCTTCGGGCAACACCATAGACCAGACTAACCTACATTTAGTTGCCAGTCTGATGGCCTTCCTTTTCATATTCCTCATATTCATCATTGCTGCGTGTGCTAGTGCTATCTAACGTGAACACTTCCTCACAATTGCCTCCTCACAATTCACTTTTAGTTTAATTGAGCAGTTACGACCACTCTCACACTTGGTAACATGTTTTTGCATCTTCTTTTGGTGCTTGAGTCATTCCACTATGGGATTTAGGCCTGTTTCTAAGGAGGAGAAATTTGTGAATTAAATGGCATAGTATTTTTTTAAAATCTTGTACTGCAAACAGAAGTGCTGGCCTTTACAAATGATAATGTGGGTAAACATGGGCTAGGCCTAAAGTCAGTCTTTAGATGTACATAGATTAATATGCATGCTTCCTAGTAAAGTATATGTAGGATTTTTTTCATTTGAGAAAACGTTTTGATACGTCTAATATATTGCAAATAAAAACAACCAATGAACGGTTGAAATTGCTTTTTTATGTGCTTGCATACCTCTTCACAAGCCACAAGATATATTTTTTCATCACCTTTGACCTCTAAATGTTTAAAAACTGTGTGCCAACAAAGCATATCTATTGGACACTTTCCATAAACTGCATTAGTGTAAGTGCTGTTGAGGTCAGTGATGGGAAGCAATGTTCTTCCAATATTGAAAGTCAGTCGTTTCAACGGACAGCAAATAATCTATTTAAAATTATAGTTCTTCCTCCATCTCAAGTCATAGGCCTTTGATGGGTAATTATGTGGTTTTTAATATAAATATTAATTCAGTGTGTGTGTGTACTGCTAGAACCAAACCAAACGGAGTGGCACCTCCACTTATGCAAGAAAATCCCTGAATGTAATTCTTTCCATCAATGATTATGTAATTTTGCAATTTTAAAAAAAAATCTATAACATCTTCCAAATTTTTCTTCCCCAGCAGTGCCATGCATTAATCATTAGATTCCCAAAGCAATTATACCATTCTTCCATTCAATTATTTCCTCATGATGCTATCTGGTACCTTTTGCTTCGTATAAGATTTTTATTTTGCTTGTTGGTGCCTTAGAATGAATTTTGACTCCTAGCAATTGCCTAAACAAGTCTCTGCAATTTTGTTGGCAAAGTTTTTCAGAAGGGTTTTTCCATGGCCTCCTACCTAGAACTGAAAGAAAGTGACTGGCCCTAAAACATCTAGAGTTGTGCCTGAAATGGGACTAGAACTCACAGTCTCCCAGTTTCTAGCCCATAGTCCCCAACCTTTATGGCTTAGTGGCCCATCTGTTGGGGGAGAGGGGGAAACTGGGCACAAGTACCTGCCAAACCACTGCTTATGCAAGTTGAACTGCATGCACACGTTCAGCCCAGTCAATTGCAGTGCCCAATTCCAAGTAGGCCATGGCCTGGTAGTGGGCTGCAGCCTGGGAGTTCTAGCCTGTTGCCTCAATCACTACACAAAACTGGTTCTCACATCAATTATACCAAAGAAGAATATAATATTCTATAAATGTCTATGTTTTGTTTAAAAGGTGCTGGTTTTCAAAACCAATTTAAATATATTCACATGACTCTCTTATCTACTGCTTCTACATTTATCTTTAAACAACTACTGTATTGAATACAGTACAAATATATTGTAGGTAGTGAGGTAGATATTATGGCCCTGCCCTCAATCACACAGTTCTCTAGTTTTCTATGATAATTGCATTCTGAATATGACTGCCAGCAAAGGGGAAATGGCACATATATATGAGATTATGCTGCTCTTTAGCAGACTCCAAAGCGGAACCAGGCCAGGTCAGGAAGACCTTTATTGTATAATCAAAGTGTAAGCTAATAGCATTTTTCTTTCCAGGTATTAAATGAGGATATATCCTTCCCCCCCCCCCCACCAACAAAAACAAAATAATTCTCTATCTCTCCTCCCTTTAAATAATTCTGAATACTACCTCTTGACAGTGCCAAGGCCTGTAGAAGAGGCCCTAATGCCATCATTGCCACTGAAACAGGCCACCTCATGCCATGACCCAAGACAGCGAACTTTGAAATCAATGTGATTTTGCCATAGTCTGGCACTCCCCAGGATCTGCTACACGCCATTTATTTTCAGATGGTGTTCTCTATCTGTTATGGCTTATCTAAGGCTGCTCTGGGTTGCACAAAGTCTTGGTTCTTGAAGCAGCTTTAGAGAATGCTCTTCCATGGCCTCTGCAGCCTCCAAAAACGACACAAAAATATGCCCCACCTTTCTGTAATTTTTGGAGGCTCCAGAGGCCAGCGAGAACATGGCCCTCTCATGCAACTTCCAGAGAGCCCAGAGGTAAGATGACCAGATTTTCAGATTGGTAAAGAGGGACACCTTTGACCGGGGGGAGGGGGGGGAGGCCTTGATTAAAAATTTTATATGGAGCAACAAAAATTTTCATACAATGCAAAAATAGTATTGTAATATTTTTTTTATTTCAACATAACTACAATTTACAAATATAAATTGTAACTGTTGCCAAACATCAAAATTTTGATCGTGTGACCATGAGGATGCTGCAATGGTCGCTAAGTGTGAAAATGGTCACTAAGTGTGAAAATGGTCATCAGTAACTTTTTTCAATGCCATTGTAACTTTGGTCACTATACCACCTGTTTTGCCACAGTTCTTAAGTGAATAACTGCAGCTGATAAGTTAGTAACATAAGTGAATCTGGTTTCCCCATTTGACTTTGTCAAAAGGTCACAAAAAGTGATTACATGACCCCAGGACACTGAAACCATCATAAATACGAATCTGTTGCCAAACATCAAAATTTTGATCGCGTGACCATGAGGATGCTGCAACGGTCGCTAAGTGTGAAAATGGTCGCTAAGTGTGAAAAATGGTCATCAGTAACTTTTTTCAATGCCATTGTAACTTTGGTCACTAAATGAACTGTTTGAAAGCTAAGGCTAGCTTGCATTATAATGCCTTATGCTAGCTTATATTTTCAAGAGAGAGAAGCTAAACTCCTTATTAGAATTGAAATAGAAATGAATAGAGTAGAGTAGAGTGGAATAGAATAGTTTATTAGCCAAGTGTGATTGCATACACAAGGAACTTGTCTTTGGTGCATAGGCTCTCAGTGTACATAAAAGAAAAAAATACATTCATCAAGAATCATAAGCTACAACACTTAGTGATAGTCATAGGTTACTAATAAGCAATCAAATTATACTAGGAAACAAATTATTTGATTTTTAAATTATTGAATTTTTTTCCAAAGAAACTCAGTATGTGCTTCCTGATTATTAAAAGTGCAAATTCAGTGTCAATGACTCCTGACTATTTAAAATATAGTCTAAGACAATTTAAAAAAAGAATCCACACAGAATAAAACTATTTTTAAAAATCCTATGCACAATAAATAAAATATTATTTTAAAATACATTAAAAAATAAAGAAAAACCCCGGCTCAGTTACCAGCCGACAGATCACAAGGCAGGAAAGGGATAGATTAAAAAAATAAGAGGGGATCGTACGCCCCCACCCACTCACTCCCAACCCCATCCAACAGAAGGAGATGAGAGAAGAGCAATGGAGAGAAGGAAATCTCCTCCATCCCCCCCGCGTCTTCCAAATTATACACACAGACACTGCCCTCCCCATCCCGCAGCCCCAATTCCAGCCACACCAATTCAAGCTCCCAGATCTCTTTTTTTTCTCCACTCAGCCCCCCCCCTCAACCAAACAAACGAGCAAAGGAAATACAAGAAAAGCAACTTTTAAAATAAATAAATAAATGAAATCCAAGGCACGGGAGGAAAATCCCCCTTTCCCCTAATTCCCACTCCCCCCCATCCCGCCTCCCGATCCATTTGGGGTGGATTTCTTTATTTGCAATAAATCCTGGGTTCCCTCCCTTTTTTTTTAAAGGAAGGAAAATGACAGATCTTCCTCCCCCCTCCCCAAAAGGAGACCAGGGAAAAGCAACCAGATCGAAAGGAAGGGAGATATGATCATGTTTGGAAGAGCAGGAGGGGAGGGAGGAGCCTCGCCCCTCGTCGGGCGCTGCGAGCAAGCCGAGCGGAGGGAGGGAAACCACTGCCCTTTAAAGGCCACATCGGGAACGACACTTCAGAGAAATAAAAACATTTTTTTTTAACGGCGTCCTTTTCAAATTGGGACTTTTTGAACACGCAGCGGGACACGGGACAAATTTTGAAAAAGCGGGACGTCTGGTCACCTTATCCAGAGGCCATGTGAGAGCACACCCCATTTTTCTCTCAATGTCTGCAAATTGAGCAAGATCAGGATAGGCTTTCAAGAATAGTTGTTGAGTGTTGGTGAATACTAGCATGTCACCCAAAATGTCTTGACACATTACCTTTGACATGTGTGTCATAGATTTGCCACCATCAGCTTAGAATTTGGCAGTCCTCCTCGACTCTGTATATTCTGCTACTGATTAACTGAATAACAATCTGACACAGATGCTGCAATTTTGGCAATTTTCCGCTGATCCATTTTGGCTATTCCCCAGCCTTGTAAACTTGTCTATCACTTGAAAACCTATTTATTCTCTTGAGCATTTAATCCTGCTAATCTTGTATTGCCCTCATTGTAATTTCTCATCTATCTATCTAACTATCCACTTGTCTTCTGCATGGAAGCTTTGTCAGTTGATCGAAGCAGCAGCCTTGCCTTTCTTTTCCTTCCCTTCCTTTCCCTCTGGATTTTGCCTGACTAGATTTTGTTATCAGAAATCTACCACTCTTCCTGTTTTGCTACTGTTGGCTCTGCTTCAGCAGAAGGGGATCCAGCTCCCTGAGAAGGTTGGAAAACTTGGCTGCAGGTATCAACAATTTTTTTTCTCCCATCCACTAACAGAATTTTCCCAAATCTAATAGCTGCAACAAGGTTAAGACTACAATTCCCACCCAGCAAGAGCCCTTGCTTTAAGACTTTGCCAAGGGGTTTAGGAATTCTGAAGACTGTGATCTTAGCAAGCTGAAAGTACTCAATTAGGAAACAAATTAGGTGGAGAAGGATTCTCAGGAGCAGAAGTCTTTTCTAGTGTCTTCTAGAATCAAGATCATGTGAAGTGTTAGTATCACTTTATAATGCCTTGGTAAGATCACATTTGGAATACTGCATTTCAGCTTTGGTCGCCACAGTGTAAAAAAGATGTCGAAACTCAGAGTGCAGAGAAGAACAACAAATATGATTAGGGTAGGGGTCCCCAACCTGTGGGCTGAGAGTGGTTTGCAACTGGGCCATGGAAATGACTGTCCTTGCAGACAGCTAGTCATTTGTTTTCTTTTAGCAAGTTGTTAAGGCCACTTGGAGATTTATCTATGTCATCAGGATCACCTGAGTGGTGCAAATGGGTGTGGAGCCTACTTGGAACTGTTGAAAGGACTGTGTTGTAGACTGGAGATAAATGATGTTGTATCCCTCCCCGTCTGTTGAGAGAGGACTATTCAATTTTGACATAGATGACCTCTTTGAGTGTAGGTTAGTGTAGGTAAGAAAGTATATGCACTGGATGGACTGACATCATTGCAGAATTTATACCTTCAATAGAGAGCCAAAGTTATGCAGAGGTTAAAATGTTGAATGAAAATAAAAACCCATCGGCAACCATGAGAGCTCCTTTGATAAGGTGGGGCCAGTCGTTGCAATGAAATGTGTGTATGACTTTAGCAGACAGGAGGAAGAGCCTTGGGCTAGGCAATGTCAGATAAGAAGCATCTGAGCCCACAAAAGGAATGAGGCAGTGGCAAACATCTCATAAATATTTTTCTATAATTGTTTGTACTGTAAAGGTAATGGGAGCAATGCAATTTCAAACTGTAAGATTCTGTTAGTACAACCTTACAATAAAGTACCTTGGGTGTGCTTCTTGTCTGGATTACCTCACAAGGCTGATAGGTGTGTTTTTTTTCTAAACCAACCTATCTCAGGGTATTGTTATAGGAATGGGTGGGACAGCTCAATCTTAGCACATATTAAAAAATATATACTGTACTAAAGTATATTTGTCTGTTTATTCTCTGCTGTTCACCTTAATATGTTGTGCTTTTCCTTTGCAGGTTAAAAGCATGAAAATAGCAGAAATTTTTAGGCTAATTTCTACCTTTCCTCCTCATGTGTCTTTCAGCCACCCATTTGGGAATTGAGGATCAATACCTTCCCGGTATTGATATCCTCTTGTGCATATACATTTGCACCAACCACAGCTACCAGAATGGCTTATTAGTAAATGCGTCATGAGGTAACTTAGCTCATGTATTTCTTTCTTCGGATTTTTGGATGTATTGTTGAACATCATTTGAGCAGCAATGCCAGTAGGTGCTGGTTTTCTGCTTCTGCTTATTTTCTTCTATTACTGCGCTTTTCTAAACAGAAGCATTGCTGCTCAACCTTCTGTTTAACCCACAACCTTCAAACCTTCCCCCAGCCCAAAACCATAATGTAAACAGTGTAGCTTAAGCTATTGTCTTAAAATAAATAATCAAATGTCTTTGTAAATTTCCAAATGGCTGTTAAACACTCGGATTCTAAAGGAAGTTGATATTGACAATTTCACTTTCATTTCCATAACAGAATTGTCAGCAACAATCTTCATAATCTCTTCATTCAAGGAGTTCTGAGGAAAAAAGTGCAGATATTGTAATAACTAGAGAATTTAAACCCCCAGTGCAGCCTATCTATGAGCTTGAACTTTTTCATCAAGGATTTGGCAGCTGAAGGTGGAGTGGAAGGAGGTTAAATCTAAATCCTTTTTTTTTCAATTCAAAAGACAGCTAATATTTGGCAATTTGGATTCTCTGTCCTAAAACAGGAAGTCCAAAGTGTGCAAGGCCTTTGGTGAATCAGTTTTTTGTATCCTGACTAGTTCTTGTATCCTACTCAACAATTTACACAAATGTGTGCTGTGTGTTTACCTAACATTTGTGAGCTTCTAATGATCAACAAAGCACAATCACACCAAGCCAGAAGAAAAGTAAAATGAGTCAAATGTTTCAAAGGAAGCAGACTATGAAGTAACTGCAACTTTTGAGCCATGTCTGTATGCAGTATGACTGAGCAACTTTTATAAATGTCCTCAAAACTGATTACAGAGTTACATTACATGCTGTGCCACTCAGCCTTGTACTCAACCCACTATTTTCCTATAGCTAGCTCACATTTTTGGTGCATGGCTTATTTGCTCAGAAAGCCACAGCAAATATTCTGTACAAAAGGAGAGCATAGCAAACACTTTCATAAGGGAATAAACCAGACTAAACCCCAAAGGTATCTCCAAGTAAATGCACAAAGAATTTTGCTTGTTGATAATTAAACAAATCATTTGTCTCAATGATGGAATCTTTTACACAGGAAAAACAAAAAAAGCACATACAAAAAATCTCAGCCATGGTGGCGCAGTGGGTACAATGCAGTATTGCAGGCTAATTCTGCCGACTGCTAGTAGTTTGATCCTGACTGGCTCAAGGTTGACCTCTGAAGGTCCATCCTTCAGAGGTCGGTAAAATGAGACCCAGATTGTTAGGGTCAATATGCTGATTCTGTAAATTGCTTAGAGAGGGCTAAAAAGCACTGTGAAATGATATATGAGTCTGTGCTATTGCTATGCAAAAGTCTTCTTTCCATAATGGAATATGAGGTTTGGATACATTTTTAGAGAAGAAAAAAAAAGCATTTTCTGGTGTTACTTTACACCAGTTTAGGCCAATTTCAGACTTCCACAATATATTTTGTTTTTACTAGCATCCCAAGGTCCATCAACCAGAGCCAGAAGGAAATCATCCAGAAGCCAGGAATTTACTGAGTACCAAAGTAAGTAGAGCTCACAGAGATGAAAATAATCCTGTTACCCCACACATTCAACATTCCAGCTGTATAATTTAGAACAGGATTTCCTTGAGTTATACTATATTGCTCTTGCTTAACAACTGGAAGCTGGAGATTCTTGAATACTTTACTCCAAATCTGCAAGAGTTTATTAGCATATCATAATATATCCATTTCTCCTTTAAAGTAGTGGCATAGAAATTTGATTGTTGCATGACAGATATAGATAGCTCTCAACCTACAACCTTTCTTTTAATGAGTTTGTAGTTATAACAGAAGGGGAAAAAGTAATTTATGACCATTTTTCACACTTACAATTGTTGCAACATCCCTGTGATCACGTGATCAAAATTTGGATATTTGGCAACTAACTCATATTAATGGCATTGCAGTGTCCTGGAGTCATGTGATTATCTTTTGCGACCTTCTGACAAGTGAAGTCAATGGAGAAGCCATATTCACTTAACAACCCTGTTACTAATTTAATGACTGCAGCAATTCACTTAAAAACTGTGGCAAGAAATATAAAATGGGACAAAACGTATTAGCAACTATATTGCTTAGCAACAGAAATGTTGGGGTCAATAATTATGCTTGTAAGTCGAGGATTACCTGTAGTTAGTAAACCAGATCTTGCAATGTAATGTATTTTGGAAGATTCAATGGAGGTTATAGATTCTGAGTGACCACCTGAAAGCAAAGTCTCTTGTATCAATGCAATTTGGGAGCTACAAATAAGCAAAAACTTAGAAAAATAATTAATTTTCATTACAAAATTCTGGTCATGTGCATAGCATTATGGGTGTGGCCACGCCCACGCACAACCCCCCACGCTCCCCCTGCTTTTAGCACGCAATCCAAAGAAGGTTAGCCATCAGTGGGATAGAGCATATACTTAAGGTGACCAGATTTTCAGATTGGTAAAGAGGGACACCTTTGACCGGGGGGGGGGGGGGGACTTGATTAAAAATTTTATATGGAGCAACAAAAATTTTCTTATAACGCAAAAATAGTATTGTAATTTTTTTTTATTTCAACATAACTACAATTTACAAATATAAATTGTAACTGTTGCCAAACATCAAAATTTTGATCATGTGACCATGAGGATGCTGCAACGGTCGCTAAGTGTGAAAATGGTCACTAAGTGTGAAAATTGTCATCAGTCACTTTTTACAATGCCATTGTAACTTTGGTCACTAAGCCCATTATACCACCTTTCTTGCCACAGTTCTTAAGTGAATAACTGCAGCTGATAAGTTAGTAACATAAGTGATCTGTGATAAGAGCCTGGAGGAAACACTTTGTGGCTTTGAGGTGAATAGAAGCTACTTGAGATAGACCAATCAATCAGTCTCAAGACGTGGAGACTCTGGAAAGAGTGCAGAGAAAAGCAAGAAAGAAGATTAGGGGACCAGAGGATAAAATATATGAACAGTTGCAGGAATTGTGGATTTCTAGTCTATAGAAAAGAAGATCTAGGAGTGACATGATGGCAGTCTTCCAATATTTGAGGGGCTGCCCCAAAGAAGAAGGGGTCAACCTATTCTCCAAAGCCCCTGAAGGACAAGAAGCAATTGATGGAAACTAACCAGGGAGAGAAGCAACCTAGAACTACGGAGAAATTTCCTGACAGTGAGGACAATTAACCAGTGGAACGGCTTCCCTCCAGAAGTTGTGGGTGATCCATCACAGGAGGTTTTGAAAAAGATAATGTACAACAGTTTGCCTGAAATGGTATCAGGTCTCCTGCTTGAGCAGGGGGTTGGACTAGATGACCTCCAGCTCCGGTATTCTGCATTCTTCTCTAAGAAAGACAACAGGGGCTGGAAAGTCCATTTAGTGGCTTGCAATGGCCATTGCAACCCTCATTCCACAATGTCGGTGTTGCAACTGTTGACCAGGGCTCTGGTCAAATCAGAATTAGCTGGAGGGGACCTTGGAGGTCTTCTAGTCCTTCCCCCACTCAAGCAGGAGATCCTATCCATTTTAGACAAGCAGCTGTCCAGTGCCTCTTCTTAAAATCTGCTGACTGACGCTGCGGCTGAGCTGAAGCCGGCAAAGCCCAGCACCCCTGCCTGCCCAGCTGAGGTGTTCCTAGCGGAAGAGGGGGAGGCACCGCCGCTATAACTCATTAATACATCATAAATTCTCAAGCATGGGGGCTATAACCACCACAAACCCCACAAATCAAGCCCTCCAAGATACAAACCCACATGAGTTATTACTTTGTACATTCGTTCTCAGGACGCTACCCTAATGCCCCAAACTATCAGCTGTTAAATTATGGGGCCGGCAGATCCATGGATGGATCCTATAGAGATCCAGGCAACATGCATGCCAGCTCTTACGGGGGATACAAATATAATGGAATGGATCTGAGCATCAGCGGATCAGCCACCACCACCTCCTCCTCCTCCTCCAGCCAATTTGGAGCGGTTGGGGAGAGCTCTCACGTCTTTTCTGCCCAGGCAGCACTCGAAAGCAGGTTAAGAGAGGCGTTCAGCTGCTCCTTGTCCTGTCCCGAATCCCTCCCTTGCACAAGCAGCACCAGTAGTGGCAGCGTCAACGAAAGCCATGGAGGCAAGACAGCCGGGTCCTCCCACACCAACCAATAGCTTCTGTCGGCGCAGTTAGCGTCACCGCGTTTGCCAAAATAGACGAAACCAGCGCGTCCAAGCCAACAACGGCGCCCGAGTTCAGATGGCCGAACGCCACCTCCACGCCGGCCGCATAAGCCTGCCCCCTTCTTGTCTCCCACACACCCCCTTCCCAACGGGACAAGAAGGTGGAGGGCTGGTCTTGCAAATGGGGAACAGCGCACTCGCCGCCTCCCCCTCCCCCAGGAGGAGCTCTGCAGCGGGACAGACGAATGGAGGGGGAGATCGCCCCTTCCTCCTCAGAGCCCCCAAACCCCGTCTTCCCTGGCCTGCACCCCTGCGCCCAGGCTGCTTTGGGTTTGGGGATAATCCAAATGGGTGGAGCGGGGGATCCCCGGGGCGGAGGCCTCCCGGTGCAATGGTCTTCCGCAGCTCCAGAGCGAACCTTCGCCTTCCCCGCCCAGGATTGCAAGGCTGGAGGCTTCAGCAGCAGCCACCCCCACCCCCAGCCGGCCAACCCTTGCCCATACCATGAGCGGCGGGACCCACGCAGTTCCTCTCCTCCCCGGCGCCGTCCTCTGGGTGTGCGAGTGCTGGGTGCGAGCGCTGAATGGCCGGCCGGCATGGAAGGCTGCTGGCAGGGCTCGGCCGCCATTCAGTGACACATGTTTCGTGCGGGCCGACGTGAAAGGCAAGTGGCAAGCCAGCACTTCAAAGTCATGCCAGCACTTTAGCGTGCCCCTCGGCCGCCATTCAGCGAAACATGTTTTGCTGAATGGCGGCCGAGTTCTAAACTGCCGGCATGACTTTGAAGTGCTGGATTGCCTTCCGCGCGGGCCGACGTGGAAGGCAAGCGGCAAGCCAGCACTTCAAAGTCATGCCGACACTTTAGCGTGCCCCTCGGCCGCCATTCAGCGAAACATGTTTCGCTGAATGGCGGCCGAGTTCTAAACTGCCGGCATGACTTTGAAGTGCTGGATTGCCTTCCGCGCGGGCTGAAGTGGAAGGCAAGCGGCAAGCCAGCACTTCAAAGTAATGCCGGAACTTTAGCGTGCCCCTTGGCCGCCATTCAGCGAAAGATGTTTCACTGAATGGCGGCCGAGTTCTAAACTGCCAGCATGACTTTGAAGTGCTGGATTGCCTTCCGCATGGGCCGACGTGGAAGGCAAGCGGCAAGTCAGCACTTCAAGTCATGCTGGTATTTTAGCTTGCCGGCAGGCTGGGTTGGAGCGAGCGACCGAGCGTGCTCCGTCCCGGTGGGTGCATGAGTGGAGCACTTTTCCAGTGCTCCTGTGCCTGGAGAGCTCCGTCTGCATATGGGCCCGGGATCCACCACTTGCGCTCCCTTACTCCGCCCTGCCACCCGCCTTCCCTATCTAGGGGCTCCTCCAGCAGAAGTAGCAGAGTCGCGTCGAGCGCTGCTCTGCCTTCCTCCGCGCTCTTCCCGCCCGGACGCCCAAGGCCTCCCAGCCCGCCCGGCCTGGGGCGAGTCAGCTGCAGTGCAGCGGGCGGCGATCCCACCACCATCCACCCGCTCACTCGCCCCGCTCATCACTTACTCTGAGTTCGGAGAAGAAGCGGCGGCCCCAGGTGGCTCTTTTCGCAGAGGCTTGTCCCACGGCTTGTCTGGAAGTGGGGCTGGAAAGGCGAGCTCGCTCCCCCGCCCATCCGCCCGCTCACTTGCTACGCTACCCCGTCCATGCAAGCGGCAGCGGATGGGCGGGGGAGCAAGTCAAAGAAGGCGCCAAAATTAAGCGGGATCTTTTGGGAATGGCCTGGGATGCGGGAAAAATTATGAGAAGGCATGCCTGTACCGCCAAATGCGGGACGTCTGGTCACCTTATATATACTGTATCTATTATCTCTTTCTTAGAAATATTCCCTTCCCTTGCATCATGCTATAAATTTTCCATTTTTTCAGCTTTGACAACTGCAGTGTGCAGTTTATACAAATTATTCCTGTTCTAAATTCTTCAAGCAAATCCACAGCTGGTGTCTGTTCAGTCCCTGACCCACAACACAGGGATAATTATGAAAATGTCTGTGGTTGTTTCACACAAAGTTATCCTTGGCATCTAGCATCATGTTATATGCTTTGGAATTCCAGATATCAGGCATGGATGACTATTACATCACATATACCCTTGATGGCGAATCTATGGCACACATGCCACAGGTGGTATACGAGCACTCTCTGTGGGCATGTGAGCCGTCGCCCAGCACATGCGCCTCCTGCTGGCCAGCTGATTTTCAGGTCTCTGCCATGCATGTGAGAAAGGCTCACGGGGTGCATAAGCAGACGTGGTGGGAGGCCCAGGCCTACCTCTGGCCCTAGAATGATTGATAGATGTGGCCTGCTTCAGCAGCAGCCACCCCCACCCCCAGCCGGCCAACCCTTGCCCATACCATGAGCGGCGGGACCCACACAGTTCCTCTCCTCCCCGGCGCCGTCCTGAGAAAAACGGGGACCATGGGAGAGGGAGGGGGGTCTACGGGGATGGGGGCATGTCAGAGCATTCTGGTCCTGGTTGGGAAGGGCAGGTATGATGGGGGCTACAGGTAGCCATTACCGGGGAAGGAGGGCTCGCTATGTTACAGCGATCCCTTGTTCCGGCCCTGTAAGCTCAACTCCAGAACCTGGTGACAAAATAAGCCAGGGCCCTGGACCCAGGTTGCTGTTGCTAAATGCCAGGTCTGTGATCCATAAAGCTCCCCTCGTCCGGGACTTAATACTCGACGAGGGGGCGGACCTGGCATGTATTACTGAAACCTGGCTGGGAGATGAGGGAGGAGTCCCCCTCTCGGAAATGTGCCCAGAAGGGTTTCAGGTGCTCCATCAACCTCGACATCAGAAAAGGGGTGGGGGAGTGGCAGTTATTATCCAAAGATCATTAGTCCCTTGCAGGATCCCTGCTCCAGAGACTGTGGGGTGTGAGTCTCTGCTCTTGAAGTTGGACCTAGGGCTTCAAGTGGGCCTGTTTCTGATGTACCTACCTCCCAGCTGCGTCTCAACAGCCCTGCCTGCCCTCCTAGAGTCAGTAGCTGGGTTGGCAGTTGAGTTCCCCAGACTAATAGTACTGGGAGACTTCAACTTGCCATCACTGGGTGAACGCTCTGATGGAGCGCAGGAGTTCATGGCTTCCATGACAATCGTGGACTTGACCCAGGTAATTCAGGGTCCGACTCATAGAGCCGGACACACACTCGACCTTGTGTTTCTCTCGGGGCAGTGGAGACGTGATCTTGAACTAAGGGGGATAGAGACCTTGCCCTTGTCATGGTCAGATCACTTCCTGCTGAGGCTTGACTTTCGGAAGCTACTCCCCCTCCACAGGGATTACCATATATACTCAAGTATAAGCCGAGTTTTTCAGCCCACTTTTTGGGCTGAAAAAAGCCGCCTCGGCTTATACTCGAGTCAGTGAAAAATTTGCCCGAAATGGAGGAGAAAAAGGGGCGGGGCCATGCTGCTGGGTGACGCTCGTGAATGGCCCGGCGCCCCTGTGAGTTTCCCCTCCCTCTGTGTCAGTTTGCCGCGCAGCGCGCACCGCACCATCCCCCCTCCTCACGTTCTAATGTAATGCAGGGCTGTCTTACGATTCCCCTTCCTCCCCCTCCTGCCGCTCTGCAACGATGTCCCACCTCCTTCTTGTTATGGCAAGCAGCCACATAGCGATGTCCCACCTCCCTTGGTAGTGATCCAATGATAGGAATCACTGTGCCGTGTGTCATAGGAGGCAGGACATCGCTCCCGCGGCTGCACGGGACATCATCATCACAGCGGGACATCAGCATCATGAGGTGAGTGAAGTATTTCATTGAATACACCGGTATTGTGTGATGATAATTTGTTATCCAGAGCAAATTTTTACAATGGCTTTGAAAAACATTATTGGTATCTATTTTTATTTTTGAAATTTACTGGTAGCTGCTGCATTTCCCACCCTAGGCTTATACTCGAGTCAATAACTTTTCCAGTTTTTTGTGGTAAAATTAGGTGCCTTGGCTTATATTCGGGTCGGCCTATACTCGAGTATATACGGTATATGCTGAAAGGTTTAATTGAAGACAATCTTATCACCCTGTGACAGCTGCTAAAAGAAAGTCAAACCAGATATATTGTTATGTTTAGAACATAGAATAACAGTGTTGGAAGAGATCTTGGAAGTCATCTAATCCAACCCACTGCTTGAGGAGGAGACCCTATACCATTTCAGACAAATGCCCGTCCAGTCTCTTCTTGAAAGTGATGGGGCACCCATAACTTATGAATTTAAGCCATTCCACAGGCTTAGATTGTTCTCAGAAAATTACTCCATATTTCTAGGTTGCTTCTCTCCTTGACTAGTTTCCATCTATTCCTTCTTGTCCTTCCTTCTAATGCTCTGGAAAATAGGTTGATCTCCTCTTCTTTGTTGTAGCCCGTCAAATATTGGAACACTGCTACCATGTCTCCCCTAGTCCTTCTTTTCACTAGATAAGATATATCCAATTCCTGCAACCATTTTTCATATGTTTTGGCGTGTTTGTTCTGGAACTAGCTATCTTTGTACTTATAATATAATCAATACCCATTCAAACTAAATTTGTGCTGAAACAAAGGGAAAAAAATCTGATTCTCATTATTTTTACTCTGCCTTTTATGCTACAATCACACCAAAGATTTAAAAAAATGCAAGAAATTCCAATGAAACATAACAGCAGCTAACTGCAGTTACCAATCTTATACTTGCATAACACTAGAAGTAGGAATACATCAGTCCAATAGACACTGAATGGAGATACAACAAAAAAGCATACAACCAGAAACACAAAATTAGGTGCCAGAATGAAAATACTAATGGTAGAAATACAGAACCAGAACCATAAAAAGAACAGGAAGATGACAAATTGCAAACTCCCAGTTTCCCAGAAAAACCAACCTGTGCCTACACTGGGGGAAGGATGCTATCCATAACTGAAGTGAATCAAGGAAGTCATGACAGATGTGCTGCCCATTACCACCGTATATGTAGGAGAAGAAATGACAGAACCTGGCAGTGGAGTGAAAGGGGTTAAGCCTAGAATCCTTACATAGCCACAAGTGAACGAAACCATTAAGTACGCCTTAAGTAACCCTGACCCAGTGGTGAAATTCAATTTTTTTTTACTACCGTTTCTGTGGGCGTGGCTTGGTGGGCAGGCAGGGGAAGGATACTGCAAAATCCCCATTTCCTTCCCACTCCTGGGGGAAGGATATTGCAAAATATCTATTCCCATTCCACTCTGGGGCCAGCCAGAGGTATTTTCCGGTTCTCTGCCATACTCAAAATTCCCGCTACCTGTTCTCCAGAACCTGTCAGAACCAGCTGAATTTCACCCCTGCATTGACCCTTATTAATTGTAATGAGAGGCTGACCATTAATTGAAAAGATTTTTGTGCAATAGGCTTCTAGCAATAAATCAATGTGCACCTAGTTTTTGTGACTGACAATATATCCTTATATCACCACACCAGTCATGGATTACTCCAATTGTCCAAATAGCACAGCTGGCTATTGGCCTATTGGCATGCCCCACTGTTATTAGAGTCAGATAGGAATAAAAAAAGAGTGACATCCTTTGCTTATAAAAGCTTTTACAAATCACTATCTTCTTGCCAAGATTCTGAAGCACCATTATATCTATGCTGTGTTGTAGCATTAACAAATTAGGATAGTAAGGGTAGCCATGTTTTATTCTCCCCATCCCATTGTTAAGAAAGGAGGAGTTATTTGCACCAAATCTGATATTTTTGTAAAGCTGCTTTAGTAGATACTAATGAAAGGAATGGAAAATACTGGAATGCTGCCTCCAGTTTTGGTCACCACATTACAAAAAAGATGTTGAGACTTTAGAAAAAGTGCAAAGAAGAGCAACTAAGATGATTAAAGGCCTGAAGACTAAAACATATGAAGAACGGTTGCAGGATTTGGGTTTGACTAGTCTAGAGAAAAGAGGGACTAAGGGGCACAGGATAGCAATATTCCGGTATTTCAGAGACTGCCACAAAGAGGAGGGGGTCAATTTATATTCCAAAGCACCAAAGGGCAGGACAAGAAACAATGGATGGAAACTAATCAAGGAGAAAAGCAACCTGGAATTAAGAAGAAACTTCCTAACAGTGAGAACAATTAACCAGTGGAACTGTGTGCCTTCAGAAGTTGCGGGTGTTTCATCACTGGAGGTTTTAAAGAAGAGACTAGACAGGCACCTATCTGAAATGGTATAGGGCCAGGATGGCGAACCTATGGCATGTGTGCCACAGGTGGCACACAGAGCCATTTGTCAGAGCACGTGAGGTGTTACCCTGTCAGCTGGCCAGCGCACATGTGCGCGCTGGCCAGCTGAGTTCAGCCTTTTTTAACACCATTTTTGCCCTTCCCAGGCTCCAGAGGCTTTATAGGAGCCTGGGGAAGGTGAAAACAGCCTCCCCCCCCCCCGGGGAGGCCCTCCGAAGGCTTCAGCAGCTTCCCTGAAGCCTCCGGAGCGCAAAAAGAAGAAGAAGAAGGGAAGAAGGTCCCTGAAGGCTCTAAAAATGGTCATACGAGCAAACCAGAAGTGACTTCCGGTTTGCTTGTTTGGTTGTTTTTTGTCCTCCGGAGCCTTCAGGGAAGCCTCCTGAAGGTCCCTGAAGGCTCCAGAGGGCTTAAACCGGTCCTACGAGCAATAGCAATAGCAATAGCAGTTAGACTTATATACCGCTTCATAGGGCTTTCAGCCCTCTCTAAGCGGTTTACAGAGTCAGCATATTGCCCCCACAATCTGGGTCCTCATTTTACCCACCTCGGAAGGCTGGAAGGCTGAGTCAACCCTGAGCCGGTGAGATCTGAACCACTGAACTGCAGATAACAGTCAGCTGAAGTGGCCTGTAGTACTGCATTCTACCCACTGCGCCACCTCGGCTCTCAAACCAGCAAACCAGAAGTCCATTCCCGAACTTTTGGTTTACATGTAGGGTCAGTTTTTTGCGCTCTGGAGCCTTCAGAGAAGCCCCTGAAGCCCCCGAAGGACCTCCAGGGGACTCTTTTCGCCCTCCCCAGGCTCCTATAAAGCCTCTGGAGCCTGGGGAGGGCGAAAAAAGCATGCAAAAAATGGGGGGAGCACCTGTCATTTGAGCATGTGTGCTGCGGGGTCCCATTGCATTATGGGTGCGGTACGACCCTCCCTGCACTCCCCCCGCTTATGGTACGCGAGCCAAAAAGGTTTCGCCATCGCTAGTATAGGGTTTCCTGCTTGAGCAAGGAGCTGGACTAGAAGACTTCCAGCTGTATTCTATTGATTT
Organism: Thamnophis sirtalis; assembly: GCF_051295495.1. NCBI lineage: Eukaryota > Metazoa > Chordata > Lepidosauria > Squamata > Natricidae > Thamnophis > Thamnophis sirtalis. The sequence continues at coordinate 45,449,542 of NW_028261381.1, read as the reverse complement.
AAATACAAGTGGTCTTACTTGTGCTGTTTGTATGCTATGATGGCTCCACCCCCTTTCAATCATTTTCCTCCTGTATCTTCTCCAGTAAAATTGATTTGCCATCAATGCATTCCACAGCATATCTGCTATGCTTAAAACAGTGAGGGAGCATCTAATGATTTACCAAATAGCATAACTTCTATCTAAGCAGAGTCTTGCAAGCCATTTGCTAGGTATACCTTATTTGAGATTCCCATAATCCCAAAATAATAAAATATTGTTAATGATTTTCAGTATGTAACTACAAAAGAACACAACTTTCAGTCTTTGCCTGGAAACTAAAAGAGGGCCAAGAAACAAATAGGTAAATATATGTAGACAAAAGGGTCCATAAACTAGAATGCTATTACAGAAAAGGCCATCTCTCCATTGACTACCATTGTCTAATTTCAGGCTGCTTGGAAGATAGCAAACTGAGTCCAGGATAAGAAACTGAATTCTGGAGCAAGTTAGAATCTCTCAAGAGAATTTTCAAAAGCTAGAACAATGTTCTTGACAGTCAGCCAGTTAACAATCTGGCTGCCATATTCTGATTGCCATTACTAAATGTGGAGCCAAGTTCTTCTGTCTGAAGAAGATACAAATTCATTTGAGAGCTTCTAATAATGGAACGGGGAGGAGAAGTTTCTTGGACTTCTCTGTTCTTCCTCAAAAATGTGTTTTGAATGCTTGTGGATCACTTCGGAATACTGGTGGCTGCAAAGGAGAAGCAGTTACAAAGATCTTTCAGACAGATTGTGCAGGCTTTTTTTGGATTAAGTCCTACATGTGGCCAAGGGCACTAATTCAAGAACTAAGTAAGTCCAGGACAAAAAAATTGAATCATTTTAGTTAATATGATGTTCATTTAGTATGATTGCTCTCCATATCTTTAATAATTTTCCTTCTGCCGCTCAGTTAAGCCTGTGGCATCACTTAAACTAACCTTGTTTCTTGTTGATTCTTCAAGTCAGTATTGACTCATGTTGACTATCTGGACAAGTCGCTGCAGTTTTCTTGCCAAGGCTTCAGAAGAGGTTTTGCCCTTGCTTCCTTCTTCCTAAAGCTGAGAGACTTACTGGCCCAAGGTCATCCAGCTGGCTTTGTACCCAAGGCAGAGTTAGAATTCAAAGTTCTTCTGGCTTCTAGTCTGGGGTCTTAAATCACCATACCAATCTGGCTCTCAAACCAACTGTAGCTGATAAAAACAACAATAGATACACACACATAAAAAGATATACAAGATCAGAGGTGGTATTCTGCCGGTTCTGACCGGTTTGCCCAAACTGATAGCGAAAATCTCTGGCATCAATGCCCAGGCTCTGCGGCATCGCATTTAGGTCATTTTTTTAGACATAGCACATGCGTGGAAGGCGGCGCGCATGCACTGACGTGGTGCGTGCTCACATTTGCAAACCGGTAGGGAAGGTAAGCAAATACCACCCTTGTTAACAAGATCAAATCTTTTTAGAACTTGGGTGGGAGGCCACCAAACAATCCAAAAGTTGTCCCTAGACTAGGACATTTAAAAATAATAACAACAAACCTTGAAGAGGAATGTAATCACCAGGAGTAAAATTTACTATTATGCTTTTATAGAATGTGTGGTGTCATAAAAATATCATTAAAATATATATTCTTAAGTGTGAATGTTTTATACACATTTCCCCCAAAATAGGAGCTAGAAAATTTGAAAATAAATGCATAAAATATGCTTGGCATCAGTGGCTATTTTTTTCCATTTGCTATATTAATGTCATATCAAAGCTCATAATTATATCCACTTACTTATTAAAGTGTTATTAAAGTGTAATGCTTTAACTTCCGAACAACCAAGCAAGGAAACAGATTAAATTCTTGTTGCTTGCAATGTGACAGATTGGTCTGAATAAGTAAATTGATTATTAAGTGTGGGAATTATATGAAGATAATTATATAAAATTGCCATGTATCAAGGGAAGCAATCAGAAGAGACTGTTTCAGGTAACTAAAGGTCATAAATCTTGATTGGTTGGTTTTTGAAGGTACAGTAGCTGTTAAGTAAGAACTAAGTCTATTGTTGCAAACTGCAGATTATAACAAGGCAGCGCAAAATAAAAAAAATGATACCCTGTTTCCCTGAAAATAAGACCTCCCCAGATAATAAGCCCAATCGGGCTTTTGAGCACATGTGCTAAAATAAGCCCTCCCCTGAAAATAAGCCTCCCCCCAAAAAATATTGCAACACAGCAGCTGCCATGAGGTGCCCACATTCACCGCTTCCTACACCTCAAAAATAATACCTCCCAAAAAATAAGGCCAAGTGATTATTTTGGGGGTCAAAAGAAAATAAGACCCTGTTGTATTTTCAGGGAAACATAAATAAATAAATAAATAAATAAATAAATAAATAAATAAATAATCAAAGTAATAAAAAGAAACACAACATGCATAACAAGAAACCAGTGCTACAATTGAGAGCATAAAAATGTATTTCCAATTGTCAGAGACCACAGAAAAAATATTAACCTGAGTGCTAAGAAGCAGAAGCACATTTGCTAACAGACAATTCCACCATTTTGTATTTAACTCCTTAGCTTTATCTATGTTTTCCCTCTAACCTCATCAAAGCTATGGCAAAAGAGCACATATTGAATGATGCTTTCCACTTATCCAGCATCAGGAGGAAGAAATTGCTATTCTCTTGGCCATTTGAAAAAATTCCCTGTCAGAAACAGAAGGCGGCACAGGCTTAAGTGAAGGAATGCAAAGTCTTCCTGTGTAGGTAGATTACCAGCAGTATTAACCAGATATAGGTAGTTCTTGACTTGCAACATTCAATTAGTGACCAAAGTTACATGATGGAAAAGTGACTTATGACTGTTGCAGCCTCCTCATGGTCACATGATCAAAATTTGGTTGCTTGTATTTAAAACCAGCATGTATTTACAACAGTTGCAGTGTCCTGGGGTTGTGTGATTCCGACAAGCAAAGTCAAAGGAAGGAGATGGATTCACTTAATGGCCACATAATTCACTTAACAATCACCACAATTTGCTTAGCAACCAGGGCAAAAGAAGGTGATAACCTGGGCATGACTCATTTAACAGTCTTGTTTAGCAACAGAAATTCTGATCCCAATTGTCCTTGAATGTCAAGGACTACCTATACTGGGGTAAGATATCAGGATAACATTTTGTACCACAGTGGCATCTGTCACAGAATCCTAATCAAGAAACAGATTTCTAATGTTTCCCTGCCAAAAGTAAAGTTCCAACACAGCAGTGGTGTGTTCCGGATCCCTGTGCAACTGATACGGTGCAACGGGGCCAGGCGTCCACCACATGAATGTGTGCAGTATGCACACGTGCACACGCAGCTCACACATGCGTACTTACCGCCCATGACGCCTCCACGATGCTCCAGCTGCTCAATGGAACGTCGCGCAAGCACCATAGGCTCCGTGCACAGAAGCCTCAAACAGCTCAAATACAGGTAAGTTGGACGGGTGGGCCCCCGGAGCACCATAGCGGAACAGTACCTGGTGCTCCCAGCAGGCACTGGTACACACGTACCTGGGCGTACCAGTCATATCCCACCACTGCAACACAAGAATCAAGAGTATAGCTACTGATCCATTTTACTGTTATCCTAAACATACTTTTTATTCTATTTATTCTATATATGTATTACGGTATATATTTTTTGTTTTGTGTTACCAATAGGACTACTACCTATATTGATCTCAGGGGTGGAGAGTCTGAAATACAATTCTCAGTGGTATTAGCCAGCAAGACCAATGGGGAGTGATGCTGGGATCAGTAGGTCACAAACTTATGGAACAAGAAATGAATTGCCATCTTTTTTAATCTACATGAATTAATTCTCTCCACCAGATGTCAAAAGGCTAGGAATAGGACACCTATAGTATAATCATATAGTCAACGCCATGCACTTCTAAAATATGTATAGCATTGCAGCCTTGAGGATTCCTCTGGAAGGCCATCTGCGGAGTACTTAATATTTATATTTGTTTTCTATAGGCAAAAGTTGCCTTCACTTCCGACAGCAGTCAAATGTTTAAAACATTTAGCAAATAACTAATCATTACAGGAAAAGGAGCTTTCCTGACTACTGTGGACAAGCGTGAAATTCATGTGAAGAAATGCAATTAATCCCAAACAGTGCTATTCTTTATTCTAAGTCTTCAATGAAAAAGATTTTACTTCTGTACTGCCATCTGGTGATCACTTGCAGCAAATGCTTAGTCGCTCCTGGGTGAAGTTGCAAACAGTTGTTCACTGATTCATAATAGAACAGACCCAAGGATGAAGTCAATTCTGGTTTACACAGGGAGAAAAACCACTTGTTCAGAATTTATGTTACAGGCAGAAAATCAGCACTATTTCAGGAAAAAACCATGGGAAAAAGAAGAGACGTTTTTATCAAAGCATTGAAGAATTAAGAACATCCATACATTTTATCGTTTGTAAAGGATAGACATTCTTTCTCAAAACAGACATTTGTGCAGGAAAGCACAGTCGCTTCAGTTTTTAGCAAAGCGGTTTCTGTAAAAAATGAATGCCATGTTACATTCACAAACAACAGATTTGTGCCCTTGATACAGGTAGTTAAAATTGAACTTGTTTAATATTTAATCTCATATTCAGAACAATAAAATGGGCAGAGAACACAATTAATGATTAACGTTAATGTTTTGTGAAGAATAAGCATATAGAGTCATACAGAAAATTGGGCATGCCTGAATACTACATTTTATTTAAAACACTTCCTTCAACCTTAAAAAAAAACTTTAGATTTAGATTTGATGGGCCTATATCCTTTTTGAATCCCAACACAAAGCTTTGTCATTCCAAAGTAAAGAAAGTCTAAGACAAAATGGACTGTTTTCATCTTCTACAAATAAAATCATGACCATATTATGATTTATAAATAGTTGAAGTAGATCCTAAGATCCACTTTTGCATGCATATTAGCAGAATAATTTTTCTCACCTCTTCTTCCCTTTCCCAGACCATCTCAACTGCATGCAGGCAGTGGCTCTGGGAGAAAGAAATTGTACAAAATTGAACAAAGGTTTTGAATATTAATATTGCATCTGAAGCAGAGGTGGGTTCTGGTCGGCTTTACTGCTGGTTCGCTCGTGCACGCTCTTTGCGCATGCATGTGCAGTTCAATTAAAATTGCGCAGAACTCAAAAACAAGATGATGGAATCGATAGCAGTGACCGGAGAACTGGTTTGGGGGGTGTGGCAGACCCAGGCCACCATACCACTACTGGTTCAGCCAAACCAAGCCGAACCAGTAGGAACCCACCTCTGAACTGAAGAACAAAAGAAGACATACTGTACATCATTAAAAATTATCAGGGTTTGTGACAGACTGAATGGGCTGTTCAAGCAGACTCAGTGGGCTTTGAAGACAGAATTGCTCTCTTAATCAAGTTTTTAGAACTCACCAAAAAAAAGAAGAAAAGAAACTTTATGAAAAACGGATGGGAAACCTATCCAGCCAGTGTAAATAATGAAACTTAAATGGGAATGGAGTTCTGATTACAGAGCCTAGTGTTAGAAATTATAATCATGGAATACTATTTGACAAGGCCTAGGGTAGAGTAGCCAGGGACACTAACAACCTATGCAGCTTTACTCAGATTTACCCAAGATACATTAACATGTAGGCATAAATATAGAAGCACTTTATCCGAAGTACAAAATGCAATGGTAAAATATGAGAAGAAAGTTAATCACTAACTAATCCTAGTAATTATAGAGATGCTTACGTAAGCAGCCATGTACATACAATATACTGTTAAAAAAAATATGAAAGGCAGATTTAAAAGATAAAATATGAAAGCCAAGGGGAAAATGGCTCAACTAAGGCACGTGTGTAAACCAGTGTTGTTATTCACTTCCTGTTGTGTTCAATAGTCTTCAGGGAACTGAAGAGCAGGAAGAATAATTACAGCGGCCATAACTATTAATTAAAAGCTGGCAAGGCAAGGGCGATGTGACAGAGAAACAATGATGTTTCTGAGGAGTAAAATATCCTTTAGGTATCAGACAACTGATGGACAGCTCCTCTACCTAAGGAGAAAGATTGGAGGAGAAAGAGACTAGACTTGATTTGGAGACCTCTTGATTCCAGGTGAATCCAGTTTGGTTGATTTGGTATCCAGGTGTCATTGATAATTGCTGGATTGATCCAAAATAAGTTCCTTTTTGATATTCATTATACATTTATGTATGCCTTTTGTCTTCTCCAGAAAAGACTCTGGGAAATTTTGCTTGGTCTTTCTCTCCAGGGACTACTCAAAATGCATATAAGTTAGGACCTGCAAACAGGCATTCAGTCTGTCAAGTCTTTTTGGCTGCAATGAATGCCAACAGCTGGATCCAGATATTGTAAGCCAGAAATGTAAAAATAAGCCAATATGGTCTGGTTCAGGCATAAGATGAAGCTAAAGAGTAGCTTCATGAGTTTGTGCTAAACTAAAAGTTGCCACATTGTCACTTAGCACAAAGTATGGTTCCAGACCTAATGATTCTGCAGGAACTTGTGGGATGAGTGCAATTCATTCATGAATGAGATTCAGAAGAACAGCTGGGAATGAGAAGCAATAATTTTTTCAACAACACTGCTGAAAAGTCAATATTGTTGGCTCTTTCTCACTTGCAAACTCAATTGTTTCTAGCTGTCATGTGAGTTTAATGTTGAAAGCTATCTAAATTGACATTTCCTCCCCTTTAGCCTTCTCTCCCTACCCCCCCCCCCAATCAAGTCTTTTAAACTGCAAGGTGATATATAGAGATGAGTTTGTAAGCTGCTCTCAAAGCATTTTTGCCCTAAATCTTGGAAAAAATACTTAAAATATTGTATGAATAAAAATTCTGGAAAAGATATCCGAAATGTTTGTGTGTTTATGGAATATGTGAAAATAATGTCAGAAATATTAGCTATAGTAAGTAGTACAGAAATAAAGTCACAAAGTAACCAAAGTACTTCCTCCTGAGTTGTGTACTTGGAACTTGTAATCTATCCTTTTTATTTAGCTGCTGGAATATAGCTGCCACTTGTGATAATACAGTTATTCAAACAAAAAGTCAAGAGTGAAAAATAAGAGGCTAGATTTGTCCTTGTTTCTGGTAGCCAGAGCTACCACGTGTGGCTATCCAAATTCAGAATGACCACAATGTGGTAAACAAAGTGTTTCACACAATGTGCTTCCATCAGTATACCTGTATTTGCAACACAGATCAGCCAGTACAATTCTACCTGTTTTCTTAGAGTTAAGTCTCATTGTTATAAGTGTGTACATATTTGCAACTTTAAGACATGACACAACATGACTTATCAAAAGACCCTCTGGGATCAGAGAGATTCATTCACAGGGTGCAGTCACTGCAGCTGAACACACCTTGACTTACTTTTTGAGTAAACATGCATAAGGACTGGTTGCTACAGGTCATGCTGCACTCCAAAATAGGTCCATAGACTAAGAGAAGGAAGCTCACACAATTCTCAGAAAAGATTCATGATGAGAACTAATTTTCTCTAAGATAACTCAAAGCCAGACAAACTAGATTAGGTCCTCTGTCCCTACTGTTCTGAAATGTTAAGAAATTACCACACCTTGATTTTTTCAAGGATACCAGTGGGAACAAGCAGAAGTTCATCTACTCTAAATGGCTGGCCTTTGATAGGGGGAAAAATCTATCCTTATCCTCATCTTTTGGAAATTAAAAACTGTTTATTTTATTACTTCCTTACATCATACCTCTTAGGCCAAAAGAGCTAAAACATGAAAAAATTGTGATTTGATGCATACTTAGCATGTTTTCTGCATACTATCTTTTTCTTCTTCTAAGACCTACAATAGGTCACAAGTGCTCTATATATTACTTTCAGGAAATCTGACCAGTATTCATTTTGACCCATACTGATATATATTTTATATATATAAATATATATATAAAAATATAAATATAAATTTGTTATATTTGTGCTGATAAATAAATAAAGGGAGACTAGTATAGATCTATTTCAAGCTATTTAGCTCTCATCAGCTAGCCATACCCTTACTGAGAATCGAGCCTGTGCTGTATTGCCTCTTAGGCAGATGTGTTAACCACTGAGCTACAAAAAATATTGGGTTTCTGTCTGGATGGTCTCTTGTGACGAGCTGAATGACAGAGAATGGAAGTAGTGACCTTCCTCCCATATTTGGGCATACCAGGGGTTGTGACTTTAAATATATATATAACTGCTTCCATCATCTGTCAATCGGCTCGTCACAAGAGTCCATCACGACAGAAACCCAATATTTTTACTGTTGCCTTTGTTATATTTGTGTTTTTTTAATTTGTGATATATATATATATATATATATATATATATATATATATATATGTATGTATGTATGTATGTATGTATGTATGTATGTATGTATGTATGTATGTGTATATATGTGTATATATGTGTATATATGTGTATATATATGTATATATATGTATATATATATGTATATGTATATGTATATGTATATATATGTATATATATATGTATATATATGTGTATATATGTGTATATATGTGTATATATGTGTATATATGTGTATATATGTGTATATATGTATATATATGTATATATATGTATATATGTGTGTGTGTATATATATATATATATATATATATATATATATATATATATATATATATATATATATATATATATATATATATATATATATATATATATATATATATATATATATATATTTCAGAAACCAAGTGCTATGGTTTGCACAGGCAGCCTTCAACTTACAAGAGTTCATTTAGTGACTGAAGTTACAATGGTACAGAAAAAGTGACATGATCATTTTTCACTTAAGACTTTTGCAGCATCCTCATGATTATGTAATCAAAATTCAGACCCTTGCCACCTGGCATTTATTTATTACGGTCGCAGGGTCAATGTGGAAGCCAGATTTACTTAACCGTGTTATTCACTTAACAACTGCAGTGATTCACTTAACTACTTTGGCATGAAAAGACAATGTAGCCCAAAAGACAGTTCAGATCTTTTACTTTATAGGATGTTTCTTCTAAAACCATCCACTGAAAGTTATTATCTCATTGAGCCATTTCCTTCAGACACCATAATCACATTTTAATATCCCATTCTAGGGAAGATGAAAATTGGACACTGTAGCATGAACATCTCCACTGTTTGCAGGATGTTAAATTATTGTGACAAAAATAATTTCTGCTCATCCCAAATCCACATCTGGCAAATTAATAAAAAGCAAATGTTGGTTACTTAATCTGACTTCTGTCCCAGTGTGTACAGCAAGATTAGTCATAATAGGTTTTGGTTAGAGTACTGTGTAGATCCTTCCACTCTGGTTTGAGAAAATAGTAGAAGTGGTGGGTAATCTCTTAGTACCCAAGAGGTACTAAGAGGTACTTGGGCAGCACATTTTTTTTAGAAGTCCAAGCACTGCAAACTGATTGAGGTCATACAGGCAGTGTCACAATGATGTCATAATGATCATGTATGTTGTGACTAGATCAATGATCCAGTAATATAAGTGTGTCAAGCTACCGTATTTTTTGGAGTATAAGACGCATCAAAATTTTGAAGAAGCGAATTTTAAAAAAAAGTTTTTGCACTCTGCAGACCTCCCAAAAACGGGCCCTTTTTTGTCAAAAAAGGGGGCATAAATAGCCTTTATGAGGTTTGTAGAGTGCTCCTGGGGGGATGCTCCCCCAAATGAACAAAAAATGCCATTTTTGTCAAAAAAAAAGGGGGCATAAATAACCTTTAAGAGGCTTATAGAGTGCTCCTGGGGGCTGGGGGGCAAAATTGAGCAAATAATGCCACATTTTTTGCTCATTTCTGCCCTCCCCAGCCCCCAGGAGCACTCTGGAAGCCTCCTAAAGGCTATGCACAGCCATTTTGGTGAAGGAGGCAAGGTTTTGGGAGGCACAAAATGCTGTATTCAGTGTATAAGACGCACCCAGATTTTCAGCCTCTTTTTTGAGGGAAAAAGGTCCATCTTATACTCTGAAAAATATGGTATGTCATTGGTAAGAAATCAAAAAAACATGGTGGCTGGACATCATCAAAGCTGACACCAGCCAGAGCATACAAAAACTTTAAAGAAATACTGCAAAATTGGAAGATACAGAGCCCATAGAATCACCAAGAGTTGGACACAACTGAATAGATATCATCATTATCATCATCATCATCATCATCATCATCATCATGATATCATTGGTTGCAATACAAGTGTGGCCCTCTTGACTCTCCCCATCAGTTCATAGTACATTCATTCATTTAATCTGTATGCTTACATTTTTTTAAAATTGTAAATAAAAAGGTAACATTCATTAAATATAGCAGTAAAAACAACATTTTAAAATAACACATTTGAGTAACATTTTCTCAATAATGAGACCCACTACTGGTTTTGCTGCATGAACCTGGGACCAAATATAACCATGCAAGACAGTTTTCTCACTATCCACCCCATGCATTTTACATGTCTATGCCCTCGGGTGTTCCAAAAGTTCTCACCAAATTGTAATGAAATAGATGAGGGAAATCATTAAATGCATGGCTGATATCAACTATATTAACTCTGACTAACTATACTGCATTCAAAATGAAGTGAAATTTTAAACCAGTTTTGATTCTGGCCCACCCAGTTTCGGGAGCGGCGAGGTATTCAAAAGCAGAGTGTGACCTTTAGCCTAGAAAAACATATATGCAACAATAAAGGTAAATTTCCCAACTTAACTATGAACTCTATCTATTTTTTTTCTTTTCACAATATTCTGGAGGTAAGGATGACATCTGTCTCTAATTTCAACCAGGAACAAAGTCTGTCATCTGTCAGAAACTGGGAAAACACAAGCTAATGAAGAGAATCATGGGATAGGTGAGTCATGCTCTGCCTCTCTTTGCTGCTTAACTGCTACTGAATCTTGGCTTCTCACATATGCAACTGTTCAGTGACTCACTTTAGCCTTTGAAAAAAACAGAAACCGTAGCAGTGTGGTCAAACTCTCATTTTTAAAAGCTGTATCGCTAAATCGCATTCAATTTACATTCAGTCAACTTCTTCTCCACTGCTTTCTCAAAAACATATTCTGACCCGTATTTTCAAACCCACAGTGCAGATAAATTCAACGTGTGAAAACTACCGCTTTTTACATTCTTTTATTCAAGATGACAACTATCTTAACAGAAGTTTAAGATTAACCCCAAAATTTGGAATACAGACAAAATAAAGAATGTACTTTTATTTCAAACCTAGGTACAGAATGCTTCAGTACTTTGGGCTTCAGATAAAACAAAATCTGGAAAAACTCAAAGGAATTTTATGGAGCTACCTTGTTTCCCTGAAAATAAGCCCAGTTGGGCTTTTGAGCGCATGGGCTAAAATAAGCTCTTCCCAAAAAATATTGCAACACCAGCAGCAGCCATGAGGTGACCATGCTTGCCGCCTCCTGCACCCCAAAAATAATAAGACCTCCCAAAAAATAAGGCCAAGTGCTTATTTTGGGGATCAAAAGAAAATAAGACCCTGTCTTATTTTGGGGGAAACACGGTAGAACAACACTGGTATATGGCTCACCCAAGACTGATAGTTATAGGCACTGCATATCCCACTCACTCGTTTTATGATTCTGGGTCTCTTAATACTATTTGTCACCTATGGGTAAATGGTGGGATCTATGGAGTAAGACTATTAAACTTACAATATCTACAGCGTTTAAAGAAAATATATATAAGATGGTTTATAGATGGCACTTTCCCCCAACGAGGTTAGCCAAAATGTTTCCTGGGTTATTCCCATTGTGTTGGAAATGTGGAAGAAGGGATGGCACATTCTACCATATTTGGTGGTCCTGTATTGAGGCCATGAAATACTGGAGAAGGATTCAAAACTGGCTAAAAGAGGTTACCGGGGCAAGTATGGAATGGAAACATGAGACTTTTTTACTGAGCATAAAACCAGAAAACATGAGTAAATCTATATGGCATTTGAACCTACATATAATTGTGGCTGCAAGAATAATCTATGCGCAATTTTGGAAATCTACTACTATACCATCGGAAGTTGCCATAATTAAAAAGATTTATGAGTGTGCAGAAATGGACAGAATGACGGGTTGGCTGAGGGACAAAGGAGAAACAGAACATTATCTTAGCTGGAACCTATGGTATATGTGGGCGACAAAGAGAACAGCAGGGACTTAAAACTGGGAAAGTTAAATAGCAGTTGTTAACAATGGGAACTAAAAGTGAACGTGAGTATTGTAATAGATTCCTGAATTTTGTAACGAGAAGATGCTGGTTAGAGACTAAACAATGAGGAAGAAAAAAAAATGTTGGGCTGTGAATGACTGTCACCGGGAAGGGGGAGGAGGGGAGGGGGGATGTATGTTTAAAGCTGTATTTATTTGTCTTATTAAAAAAATGTATAACCAATAAAAATTATTTTAAAAAATAGCATTTGTCACCTGATCCCTGACATTCCAAGTGCCATCTTTTCCTTCCCTCTTCTTAGCCATAATATTATTCTGAAAAGCTAGACTACAATACATATTTTATAAAATGTCCTATAACATAAAATCTTATAGGAAAAATGAGTGGGAGCATTAGGTATGTAAGCTGCCTTGAATTGACCCAGTGAATCAACCAATCAATAAATGCAGGATAAACCAAGTAAATAATAAAGAGAAATAACTGTGTCTGACAAGAACTTTTAATTGGTAGGGATTGGAAAACTCAAACTCAAAAATGTTTAAAACTACAATATTTGATTCTATTATTCTATTGTAGGCTACAAGTGGCTTTCCATTCTCAAAATAAGTCACAATATTTATAACTTAGAAGTCTTCTCAACAGGAGTTATGCCTAAGGAGCTTTTGAAATTATGCAAATTATTTTGCATATTTTCTATTTTCATGCTTAGTCTACTCAATTGACAGCTCTAGTGATGATAAATGAAATGGATTGTATTTTTCATTGCTTCACAGGTTTATAAACACTAGGTGTGCATTTTTTTCTGACACTTTTCATTTTATTGTTTTTAAATTCCATGACTGATCATTTCTAATGCTTGAAATAAAGTACAACCGACTATCAATATTAAAAATTTCTGGTAATTTTGGCAAGAATACTGTGGTTTTTTTTATTCTTTCAAATTAAGAATGTAGGCTCATGTAAAATATGTTTTTGCAATGGAGGAGCACCAATGACAGCAAATTGTGTCTTATTTCATTGCATAAGACAGATTTTTAAAGAAAATATTAGAGTCTTTGGTCTAATAATTAGACCAACTTATTTCCTTGACATCTGCTGAAAGCCAACATTTGTCAAGTGTGGTTCCTCCAAGACTTAGCTGCCTTGCTGATAACTTTCTCCTTCACATAGTAGAAGATGGTACAAGAAAGCACAGGAAGATCCTGACTCTACTCCAACCAGATAAGCCTTAGTAGATGGTGGATATGGCTCAAAGTTAGATTAGTTGATTTTAAAAGAAACTAAAGACAACAGTACTCAAGTGTGTACCTTGAAAAGCAGTGCAAATAATACAGTGTGGAATTCCATGCAGAAGAAACAAAATGGGGAAAAATTCTAATACAGCCAGAGTTCCTAAAAAGATATCGAAAGCTCAATTACAAGCAATTTCAAAAATGATAATGGTAGAAGACAGTGTAAGACTAAGATTAAGTAGTATTTGTGATTACTAGGGAAAAGATCACTCCCTAGCGAGAATCAGGATGGGATTGTCCAGGATAAATCTTGCCAAACCAACCCGATCTTTTTGTGACACCATAACCAGTTTAATTGGTCATGGAAATACAGTGGATATACAATAGTGCACTTTGAACTTCAGGAATATATTTGACAGAAAGCAAAACAACCTGGCAATTGTACTTTGTTCTTTAGCATGTTAAGGGGCATTGTAAAACAAATCTGAAAGCATGTTAATACAAGATATTATTGAAGCAAAACATCCTTCTGAAGCTTTGTGCAGCCTCTCTAAGGCTAGTTTAAACTTCATAATTGCAATAAATACAGATGCCTTCCAATGATTCTGTGCAAAACACACTAAGCCAATTCCATGCCATTGCACTTTGTGTGAATCCCAGCTCAGACCCTGTGTACGCTCGCTGATCTGATGATCAGTCCCAATGAAGGGACTCCCGATACTGTAATCCATATAAGATCATAGTCCTAACCTATTTAGTGCAGGACTACTAAACTTGTCCAGCAAAAATCTTGACAGCAGCAAAAAACCCAGAACTTCCCGGCATCTCTGCTGCCGCCTAGAAGTTATCTGGCTTTTTGCAACCTATGGAATAGAATAAAATAGAATAATAGAGTTGGAAGAGACAGGAAACCCTATACCACTTCACACAAATGTCCAATCTCTTCTTAAAAACTTCGAGTGTTGGAGCATTCACAACTTCTGGAGGCAAATTGTTCCACTGATTAATGGTTATAACTGTCAGGAAATTTCTTCTTAGTTCTAGGTTGCTTCTCTCCTTGAATAGTTTCCATCCATTGTTTTTTGTCTTGCCTTTAGGTACTTTGAAAAATAATTTGATTCCCTCTTCTTTGTGGCCACCCCTGAGCTAGTGGAACACTGCTATCATGTCATTCCTAGTCCTTCTTTTCATTACACTTAGACATACCCAATTCCAACAACCGTTCTTTATGTTTTAGCCTCCCGTTTCCCAATCCTCTGTTGCTCTTCTCTACAGCCTCAACGACTAAAACTGAATACAGTATTCCAAGTGTGGCCTTACCAAGGCATGATAAAGTGGTATTAACACTTCACGTGATCTTGATTCTATCCCTCTGTTTATGCAGCCTAGGACTGTGTTGGCTTTTTTTTTGGCAGCTCTCATAGTAGCTCTCATTTTCCCCCATGTCCGTCATTCCCATTTTTTTAAAAATGCAAAGGTTCCTTCAAAAGACAGCTCCTTCCCCACCCCTCCTTCCTTACTACCCTCCCGGGTACCAGCCAGCCCCTGCCTCGCCTCGCCTCGCCTCTCCCTGTCCTCAACGCCCCATCCATTGCTGTGCACGGGCGAGGCAAACAACCAAGCAAAGCAGGAGCGCGCGGCCAAGAGCCTTGAGACGGCTGAGGGAGGTGGGGGCGGAGAAAAGCCGATACAGGGCCGCTAATAGAGCTCTGAGCGGCTCGATTAACAGCCTGAGCGAGTGGCTCCTCCTCTCGGCCGTCGATTCACTTCGGCCCAGGCAACCAGCCGAGTCTTCGGCCGAGTCAGCTGGGACGGCGAGAGCGGGGCAGAGGAGAGGGGTTGGCCACCATCTTTGGGAAGCGGGGTTCCGGTCGAGCGAGCGAGAGAGCCAGAGAGCCGACGCTCAGGACGGAGAGGTACTCCGCTGGGTCAAACCCCCGCATGGGCTGTGCGTTTTGCTGAGGTCTCCGGAGCGTCGGGTGGAGAACGCTGGAGGTCTCTCCAGCCGCTGCTTTCCTGTCAAGCTCCCGCCAGGATTTTGGCAGGAAAGCCGCCCGTCTCGAAGTGCTTCGGAGCTGCGGCTGTGGCAGCCGTGCTGAAGCAAAAAGGGTGGAAGGGGAACAAGTTAGGGAAAGGCTGCGGGAACCTCAAGAGAGATGAGCAAACGAACTTTTTTTTTTTACACACCACCAGTTCCGGCCCCTCGTGGATCCCCACTCGCGCCCTAATATTATTCTTCGTCTCCTGTCAAACAATAATACGCCCCACCGCGCTTGGTCTGGTTTTTTCCTTGCAAATTTCAAGCCGTCCCGCAGAAGAGTCGGAAACTAGCTTGGTTTGACGTTTGTGTCTCCGTGTCCGTGTGTGTGTGTGTTTGTTTAAGGATGTGTGTAAAAGTCTATCTGTACTTCCTCTTTGGCCGCGAAGAGCTTGTGGGTGGGAGAAGTTTCAAAGCTCGTTCTTAGTGTTCAATATGTTAAAGCAGAGGTGGACAGCAGACTTTTGGCAAGATGGGTTATTTTTATTTATTTATTTATTGGGGGGGGGGGGAGAATGACAGGCTCAAAATCTGCTAAATAGACCAGTGGAAAGTGAAAGCAGTGTAAGAAAAGGTAGTTTACAAAATGTTGGTTGAAGGAAAAAGGGGCACGTTGCAAGTTTGGTTCCTCAGAGTAGAGCCTCCCCTATCAAAAGCCTCAAAAATCTGGGTGGACACTCAATACTAAAAGAGTGATATAGAAAGCTGTAAGGAGATCATTTTAATTTGGGGAGTTTGTCTGGCATCTTTTTTCCTGCTTTGAAAGTAAGTGGAAATCAGGCAAGTCTTTACCCAAATCTGGCTGGCTCAGTTTTTATTGCTGTCTTGGCAATGTTAATCCATCTCTTTCTCACCAGTTGGTTATGGGGCTACCTTTGGAGAAGCTACAATTGCTTAGACTCCAGATTGGACTACATTGACAAGCTAGGATAATACTTATTTTGAAATTATTCTACGGGTTGCCACTGGGCTTCTGAGCCCAGTTCAGACTGCTTCAAACGTTAAAACCCTTCACTGTTCCAAGATATTCTAAATAACTTCTTGCAAAACTTTAAATCAATCATAGCATAATTTGAACCTGGTCATATGTATTTTGAATGAGAACTCGGTATTGACATGTTCAATTAGCTTGGTTTTTTTGGCCTCCCACAGTATTCAGAGCATATCAGATTTCAGGAGCATCAATACTTTTTCTAGTCTGCTTTTTTAAAGTCCAACTTTGGCTTCCATAGAGTGTCACGGGGAATACCATGGCTCGCACAGTTCTGATCTTTGTAGGTATAGACATATCATAGCATCCAAACATCTTTTCCAAAGCCTTCATGGGTACTCTACCATATGGTAGTTAATCTATGGTGTATTTCTTGACTGCTTGTTTTTTTACTGCTGGTAAAAAAATCCTAAAAGACAGAAGATATTTCCCATTTCCATAGCTTCATTGATAGTCCTAAAGCTTATTGTTGTACCTGTTGTTATTAGTTTAATCTTCTTTATGTTTAATTTGAATCTCATTTTTCACTTTGCTCCTTGACTTTGTTACTAAAGTTTGCAGATCCTTTGCTTTTTTTGTCTGAGTACAATAGTATCTTCACCATACTGCACCGCAGTATAACATGAATAACTGTGGGTTATTCATGTTTTTCCCTTCAGTTTTAAACCATACTGATTTTCCTTCAATACATCTTTCCTTAATATATATTAAGCATATAGGTTGATATACAAGGGAAGAGTGTGCAGCCTTCTCTCACTTGCTAACTTGAAGTTAGTCTGTTTCACCATGTTAGTAGATAGGTTTTGCATGAGAAAAACAAGCTATTCTGAGGTTTCTGTTTTCCTAAGCATGTTCCACAGCTTGATATGGTTGACACCATCTAAGATCTTTCTATAATTAATGAACGTATAGTGATTTCTTGGTATTTTTTAGCTTTCTGTTATCCAGGGTACATTAGCAATAATGTCTTGTTTTTCTCTGCCTTTTCTAAACCCATCTTGAACATCTGGCATCTCCTTTTCCCTGTAAGGCTCTAATCTATTTTGGATGATCCTACGCATTATTTTGCTAGCATGTGAAATTCATATTGTCCATGAACTCTGATATTGTTCAGTCATTGATTGCATTGTAGCCAAATATTTTTCTTGCTACACCCTTCCTAACTATAAAACAGTGCTGTTCCTTCTTTGGGCAGAAAACATTATAATCTTCTTAGCAAAATTGTCCAATCCTAATCTAGCTAGATTCACTGATGCCTTAGATGTCCATCTGTAGTTGTTTTATTTCAAGTTTATGTTTAATTTTCCTGGATTCATGTATCCTATGTTTCGTGTTCCCAGTGTAAATCCTGTCTTTGCAGCTTGGTATTTTCCTGTATGACCACTGCAGGAAATACACATCCCAAAGATTTTAATTTAGGCACATCATAAACACCATTACAACTCAGCTCTTCCTCAGTCGTGTCATCTAACCTGAGGGGCCCAACATCCAACACTATATAATCAATTTTATGTTTTCTTTTAGCAAGAAAACCACTAAAGATGTAGTTTTCTTGCTAAAAGTACAGGGATTGTTTACTATTCCCTTTTCCCATCAGAGTGAATTGATGTCTTTGACACTGTTAAAGTGAGCATCTATCTCCAGCATCTTCCTCTATCATTGTTGCCCAATATAGGTGCACATTTGGTTTAGCAGGACAGCTGGGATAATCTCACACTTGGGTGACCCTACTGGAAATATATACTCTTGGCATGTACTTCCAAATTTCTTTGCCTAACTTTCCCAAGAATACTTCCCACCCATGATGAGGATGGCTAGGACAAGCACAAGAGGAAGGGAAAAGAGGGTAACCCTACATCTAAAAACTCATCCTTGCATCTTGACTACAGAATGAAAATATTTTGCTAGCCATTTTTAAAGGACATGTCGCTTTTATCCCATCACCAGAGGCAGAAGCAGTTATAGTTCTTATGATTACAGTTGTGTACTCTTGTTGTATGAATGATCTGCAATAGCTCACTAACAGTGTTGGTAATAATGCAGTTATGGGCTGGGATTTCCCCAGCTGCTTTGAGCATTTCTTTCTGGTAGCTTGATATTGCATTCAAATGGCTATTTTAGCTTGAGCTGAAAGAGAGACTAGGCATCTAGCTTCAACATTATGCCTTATGCCAATTTCAAAGCGTTTGTTATATGTTAAATGGGCTCCTTGCTAAAAATAGATATGATGTTCTGCAAGAACACAGGGCTTAAAGCCCTTGTTCAACAGTCCTTAAAAAGAATGTGAGATCTGTCTTTTAAAAATGCTATTTCTGCCAACTGATTTTTATTGGTATACACAGCTTTTCTGCTGCTTCTACAAAAAATATAAACTTCACATGGCCAAGTCCCCTGCCATTTTGCATGCAGGTAGACCTCATTCAGTGACCATTCATTCAGCGGCTATTAAAACTTACGACAGTGCTGAACAAGGGGATTTACTACCATTACTTGTACCTACAGTTATTATAATGTCCCCACGTTCATGTACTCACAATGTGGGCGCTTAACAATCAATTCACAATTACGTTGCAGCATTTTGCAATCAAGCAATTGCTATTTGCGACTTTCACTGCCAGTTCCAACCAGCAAAGTCAATAGAGAAGCCAGGAAGAAGTCACAAATGGTGATCACCTGACTGTGGCACCATAAGGAATTCATCTAATGATTATTACTGCTACCCTTGGAAGTCAATGTGGTCACCTGATTTCATACTCTATGACTGTGACTAAGTTACTGGTCCTAAATACCATCATTAAGTGAGGACTCTCTGTACTTTCAGGTGCTGTGGGGCTTAGCTGCTCATTGCTGATATTGCCATTCCTTTAAATATTTGGAATATATGAGATGTGGGTAGAATTGACAAGAGGTTTGACTGTTCTCCGTTTTAACCAAATAGGTGATGGGTGTAGCCAAGGGAGGGATTGAAGTCAGTGGTGGGTTCATAACCGGCTTACTACTGGTTCGTTAAGAGGGTGTTTTACGGGTGCACCACGATTTGCTGCACATGCGCAGTTGACTGAAACTGTTCTGCTGATGCACAGAAACATGCCGGCGACAGCAGAAGAGACGAGGGAACCGGTTCAGAGGTGTGGCAGGCCTGGGTCACTGCCGGTTTCAGCGACCCAAGCCATCATACCATTACCGGTTTGGCCGAACTGGTAGGAACCCACCACTGATTGGAAGAAAGTTATTCTAATGTTCTGTAGAATCTTTCTGTTAAATATAAAACAAACATTTTTGAACAAAAATAATAGTTCTGTTCCAGAAGAGTGGTAGATATGTGTTTAAACAAAAGTGTCTAGCATTCTCCCAGGAGACCACCAAACCTTTATTCAGAAATAAACCAACTGACAGGTAGCAATGCAGAGCACTTCTAGTCTATTTACCTGACATTTGAGCAGTTTGAAAATGATAAACCTCTATAACTCAACCCCATTTCACTGATTCACTCAATCCTACTTCACAATGTAGTAAGGAAAATTATTATTAATTTTCATATGATGAGAAAGTGGGGGGGGAGCTACCTGGATAATCCACCAATTGCTTTCCTTAGCTTTTCCCACATTAAAACTTCAAAGGCATCTAAAAGACCGGGTTAGTATGACCCTGATAAAGAGTCCAAATTTATTAAGGACCTGGAATTCTCACCTGACATTGACCTGGCTAATAGAATTACACTAAGATCTGGGCCAATTTATGCTCAGCTTATGCTTCCAGATGTGTTAAAAGCTACAATTTAAATAACTGGAAATAACAAAGAATTTCAGTCATGGGAAGGATTTTTTTTCTTGCATTTGTTTTTGCAGCTGTTAAACAGTTTGTAAATTGGAAGTCTATTGATGTATCAAAAAATAACCTGGATTGCAGACAATTCAGCCTTAAAATCTGATCCTCTCCCTGGGAATTCAAACATACTGTATACCTATTATAATTTTTCTCTGCTTCAGAATGTATATATTATTTATTGGTATTGGAAGCAAAGCTAGTTTCCAAAACTTTACCTCATATTTGTTAAATTCCAGAATGAGACAATGGATATAAAATTGTTTGAATGTTTATTGACTTGCAATTTTTAACTTTAGTTGTAACCTCTGCTGTCTCTCTAATTTTAAAAAGAAGTCTTCAAGTTAAGCTTGACTTTTTTGTTGATTATGCAGTATAGATGCCATCATGTAGTTTTCTTTGCAGCTGTAGTTTGCAATTGCCTTATTCTAGGTTGTTGTTGTTTTTCAATTCCTAAACCTAGTGTGTGCCCCTTATATTTTTCAAATTTTTCTAAGTACTAACTATCATACATTAGTTCTTTCTTAGTTTCCAAGCTATATACTGTGGGGTGTCACATGTGATGTCTAATAAAACATTTTGCTTTCTTCTGTATAATTGAATAGTTTCATACCTCTGTAAAAAGGTACTAGTATATCACAACAACACGATGATAGTAGCAAAATCTATTTGGTGGTTAGATTGTAGAAATTTTGTATCAGGTTTGATTCACTTTTTTTAAGCTATCTCAAATAGAATAAATAAAACAGTACTTTTTAATATTCATATCAAGCTTACAAAAGTGAACATTTTGAATCAACAGTAGTATATTTACCTACTGGAATATGAAGGTTATACTTTGGGAGAATGAGACGTCACCATAATTAAAAGTTGGGCAGTAAGTAAAAACTCACTTGTTGCTCTTCAGCATAACACATCATCCTCTGAATTACCTTTGATCAAGTGTATAGAGACATGTGTGATGATTTATACTGTAAAGGCCTTATTTATTTAACTATATTGTAATGTCAACTATAAGATAATTGAGGCATGTAATGGGTATTAAAAATTTTAAAAATGTGAAGTTAAATTTGAGTACTGATAATTTCAGAAATAATCGTCTTTATCTTCTTCTTTTTTTTAGAATAGATATTTGAAAGTAACTACACCAAACAATTCTGCAAAACTTGCCACTATCATGGCAACAAAATATCTTGGTAAGAATGAATTAGTGATTTTTAATGACACATTACATTTTTAATCAATGCACTGTGTTTTCTGATTTTTAATCTGAGCAATTATGGCAAGATTTACAGCTCGTGAAATTTTTTAAAAACTTAATAAAATTCAGATGAAAGATTTGTGTTCTAGTAGTGGGTGCTATATCTGTATATCTCTTAATTAGAAAGATAATCATCAGTTATAAATGTATCCAATGTTAGTAGGAAAAATGTAGAATTGCCACTGACTATACAATACAATGCAATACAAACCTATTACTTAGTTCTTCAGGTTAATCCTTCAAATTTTTATCTTTGAACAAAATTTATTTTCTTGGATTTCTCATTAAAAGGTAAAATCATTCTTGATTTAATCTTCAGAAATTATAATTTGAGAAAAAACAAATGTTTTTAGACAATATTGAGTGGCCTAGTTTCCCAAATATACATTAATAAGGTTTTCTTTAAATGTACCATATGCAGAAAGCTTCAGAAATTTTGACCAGTTGCTATGGAAGTGACTTGTGTACATTCCATTTCTGTGAAATCACTAGGGATTAGCGGTTAATTTGAATCCATTTCTGCACAATCTCAAGATTGTGGGTCAACTATCAATATTTAAGATTAACATCTATCTTTAGTTGGTAAAATCTAAGGTGTCTTTTACATTCTGTAAAAGTGAATATGTGGTACAGGGTTAAAAATCAGTACTTAGTAGTGGCTAGTTTATGGTGAGTGTGATTTATGACATTAATCTGAAGAAAGTAGAGAAAGTTTTCTGCAGAAATTGAAGATTTTCATTTTAAAGTGATATTGTTTGAATAATATATTTTTACTATAAAATTGAAGTTTCATCAACAGAAATATATTTGTACGTTTGAATAAGTATATGAAAATCATCTCTTGATATGTATGTATCTATATAGAATTCATCTACTCTATCTAATACATTGCAATAAAAGACAGAACAATGACCATTGATAAATGATTGAAAATGCTAAGGATTTATTTCTTCTTGAATTTTTGCAGAAAATGCTCAAGAATATAGATAAAATAATGTTCCATGGGATATGTCTGTGTCATACTTACAAACTCTAGAAGGTAAGAAAACCTGTCATACCATATATAATTAATATAAATAACAAAAGAAATATAAATCTGATTTTACCATGTATTAATATTTCTTGAATAATTAAATTGTAAAACTATAGTTAAAAAGGAGCATATAGTAATTAATTTCTCTTTTCATCCAAATAACTATTAATTCTTCCTATTTTACTTGAGCGTTACAAATGTTCATCAGTTACTTATAATGTACATTTTTTGACAGCAAGAAATCATTTAGGTTGATGTTCTTACTGAAACTGGACCAACTGATTTATTTGGGCAGAGTGATAATTCTTTAGAAAACACACACAGCCAGTCAGTCCTGTTTTGCATGTTTCATTAAATTCTACCACACAAACTCAACCTTTCAGGACCTTAATTCCATCTCTAAAAAAGCATTTTGTGCAACTAGTATGAGGAAAATAAATAGACATCTACATAATTTTTAAAAAAGAATTATAGTATTGATTCACAGATCTTTACATTTATGTGATATGTTACTGATGAATGCAAACATTAATGATACTGAGTAATATATTTTATAGCGGAATAAGGGATGACAAGAGGAATACGATCCTTTATTTTCTTTCCACTTCTAGGGACTAAGAAAATAATATTTTTCTTGCAGATATAATTTTGGGGCTCTGATAAAAATAAAACCATCACTGAAAGCAATGCTTCTAATTCTAGCAAGCTTAGGACTTCTCCTTCCTATGTAGTCTAAAGGATATTATTTGTACAACTAATAAAATAATGTCCATATAGGGCACGTAACATATCTTTTTTTTAAACTAAGATCACAGTTGGCATGCTAGTGTCAGCAGTCAAAAAAGTAGTTGAAAAGAAAGGAACAAAAGAAAGATGACTGTCTATCATATATTTAATAATTTTATCTTTGTGTCACATCAGAAATGACAATTTAGTAATTGCTTTTGGAGGTCTCTAGAAGTTTGTGTTTGTTGATGTGCCATACTTATGGCCTGTAAACAAACCCACTATGTTTATCAGAATGTAGAGCCACCATATTTGGAAAAATATAATGAGGATCGTGTTAAAAGTACTTTAGATGCAGAAGTAACCACCTGGATCTGGTGATTGTCAAGGTAACAACTGTCACGTATCCAGCTTCCCTTTGAGAGAAAATTGCTGAGACAGTGATGGCAGAAGAAATCTGGACCCTTTTCATTTGAGTTTCTTGCCTGGGCATGGGACAATAATAGCATTAGTCTCTTTCATGATGATGCGAGTCAAGATCTGGATACAAGTAGTGAACTCTTCCTCATACTTTTGAATTTCTATGTGGTTTTGATACCATCATCTATGGTATCTTACTGTACTTATGGGACTTTGTTTTGACAGTTCTGTTTTGCAGTGGTTCCATTCTTGAAGAGCTTTTGCCTGTCTTTGACTAGTCTACCAATTGGTACAAGAGGACCTGGATATAGTAATTAATGTACTAGACTATTGCAATGTGTTTAAAGACTTCTTGAAAACCGCAACAAGTCCAGAATGTGCCAGCTAACCTTCATATTTACTGGCTTCAGTTATTGGGGAATGAATTATTAATTCTGTGAGTCCTGTACTGGTTGTTGATTGGTTTCCAACTAAAATTTACGTTGCTTATATTGACTTAAAAATATTTCACAGCTGGGCTTTGAAATACATGCAGGATTACCTGCTGTAGCCAGAATTGTATTGTCATGCTAGAATTTATACGGAGGTCTCACACTTCTGGGAGGTGAAAAATATTTTAATTGAAATCATATTGCATATAGACTTTAAACTGCTGAGAATAATCAAATTACAACAGAGTATAATTTAATAAACTTAGCTTATATCTTTTTTGCTTAGTTGCACTAATGCAGGATACTGCTTTATACACATCTCATAAAGGATAGTTTATTAATGAAATAATTTTAAGAGCTTGACTTCTGCCATGATATTTTTGTTTTACCTATGAGTTTAATCTTATAGATTTAGCTTGTTTCCATGGAAAGCATGTTCATTTTTGGCATGTTTCTGAGGAAAAATGGGGGTGGGGGGAATTTATTGTTTGCCTTCTAATAACTCTACTACATACCAGGTGTCTGTAGTTGATACTCTATTGCAGTATATCTCTGTCTGAAATAACATATTTAATGTTGATATTTATTCTGCAGCTTTATCCATGCTGAAGTTTTTGATTAACACCTACATTCAGCCGGAGAAGAGGCTGTTATCATATTACTATTGTACATAACTATAGGCATTCACAGCTAGCTACAGTTTGCAAAAATAAAGAAACCTTTATAGCACAATCTCTTTCCTTCCTGTATCACAACATTGCATGCAAATACATAACTGATAGAATTGCATCAAGATGTCACAACACATGTCTTGTCAATTACACCCCACGCCCTATGTATGCATATGCATTGTGCATATCATGTCTGTGTTTTCCAAATGGGACTCTTGGATTGCAAAATTGGTGAAATGGCAGATTAAGATCTCATGGAAAGTTGGAAAAGCCTATTATCCTGTAGGCAGTTGATGCCTTTAATAATTTATTTATTTATTTTTAGGAGATACTCTTCATCTTTACATGATGCCATGAAGCTCATTGAAGTCCAGTCATTATCTTATTCTTAAAAGGTTAGATAACAGGTATGAAAATAACCATGGGAGAAATAACTGGCATTCTACAGTTTGTTTATCCAAAATACAAGGCACACAAGAATAAAGCAGGAGTCTCCAAATTTGCAACTTTTAAGACTTGTGGACTTCAATTCCAAGAATTCCTCAGCCAGTCATACTGGCTGTGGGGTTTTCTGGGAGTTGAAGTCCACAAGTCTTATAGTAGCCAGGTTTAGAGACCCCTGGGATAAAGTAAAAGTAAAAAAAAAATATTGAGTTTAGATGAAAATAGATGCAGTTCAAAATGTACACGCAGTGTATTTCTTTCATTTTCTGTGCTCCAATTTTAATCTGGACATAAGTAGTGTGGTATTTAACCTTTTCCCCAATTAAATTCAGGATAATCTGTTTAGGCCTTTTATACTTCACATTTCCACTATTCATATTTAATTTGCATGTCAGCTACTTAAAAAGACAAATATATTTGGGCTGCAAGCCTGAACACTACAAGGGTGTTTCAGTCTCACAGACTTAAATGTGAGGCTCACAAATTGCTTGTATTTGTATTCTGTTCTGACGAGGCATCAAATAATGTTTGTTATATCCAGAGATATTGGTGTCATCAACATGCAGATGGTATTCTGATTTCACTTTTCCTTTCATATTTGAATCATCAAACCACTACTGGTCTCAGTTCTAGCTTTATATGAATGAAGGGGAACAAATTAAAGCTTATCAAGATACTTCCCAGACATAAAGGAAATAGGTTTATACTGTTTTTAAAGCAGCAATTTGCATTTTAGGAATGCTTTCTATCAGTTCATTTTTTGTCAAGTGTGGGCGGCGGGAGGGGGCGTTATAAAGAAATCAGATTTTACCTCATTTATCCATGTTTTAATCCAAAGGTCTCAAATTCAGACTATCGCAAAGGCCAACTCATAATAACCCCATGAAGACTATTTATTAACCTAAGGTCTGAAGCATTGAAATATGTTAATACAGTGGCACAGATATTTTTACTGAGTGTGAAATGAAAAACAAATATCACAATGCACCCTTAAATATTAGCTATTTTTTTATTACACAATAGAGAAGCTTGTAAAACATGTGCAAAACAATCATTTCACTCAGGCTACATAGCTGGATAGCAGTGACATGCGGTGAGGTCCACGGCTGGTGAGGCAAGCAAGCAGGACCTCTATATTCTCCTCCTCCCACCCCTCCAATCTAGGCAGGGTCGAAAAGTTCCCTGGGCTGTCCTAAAGCCTGGCCAGATTGCTCAAGAGCCAGGAGCCCATCTCCAGAGTTCAATGACACGCATTTCCAACAGCGCCGCACCACACCGCGCAGCCACCCCAGTTTCTAAGAGGACCGCTGGGGCAGGAGGTCCAATGTTGCATCCTCTGGCATCTGTTCCAAGCTGCTCCGGAAAAAAAAACCCACCCGCCTCTTGCCTTTGAAAGAGAGGAGGAGGGGGGCACCCGCTTGGGGAAGGGGGGTAGGACAAGCTGCGGGGTTCATCTCCCTGCCGCACAAGGATCGGAGGGCTTGCCTCAGAGCCCGCCTCTCCGAGCGTGTGCTCACTCACTATAGCTGGGTGAGGAGGGTGGCGGCGGGGGGGTTTAAACCAAGCATCTGAACGCCTCCCCCGCAAGAAATGAATCATCTCCCCGAGATGCTTCGCACACCAGAAGCACCGAGGAGGGGCAGCAGCGGCTGGTGTTGGCAGAGCCCCCTGCCTCTGCCCGCCCTCACATGTCAGGATTTTCCTTGTGGCATTCTGCCTCCCCCCCCCCACTGCCAGCCGGAATAGTGCATGCGCACGTGCCATCCATCCCGCCACCGCCGCTGCACCTGAGGAGAGGGGGGAAAGCCAAGCAGAGCCCCCCCTTCCCACGCAAAGCCCCCTTAAAGCAGAGAACAAGCCTACTCTATGGCAGACAGGCGTGCCGGCACTTTAAAGTGCATGCCGCCGCCCCGGCCATACAGCGGGACCCACTGTATGGCCGAAAGGCGTGCCGGCACTTTAAAGTGCATGCCCCCGCGCCCCACCATAAAGCAAGACACATCCCACTTTGCGGCGGCATGCACTTTAAAGTGCATGCCCCCGCCCCGGCCATACAGTGGGACCCACTGTATGGCCGGAAGCCAGCGTGTTCCGCTCTATGGCGAGGCCGGGCAGCATGGCTTTAAAAAATAAAAATAAAAAATAAAGTGCCAGCCCGCGTGCCAGCAGAGGCAGGTAAAACACACACACACACACACACACACACACACACACACACACACACGCACCTTATAATAATACAAATTACAATTACTTACAAATAATTTTGAATTCCTCCCCCCTCCCTCCAACCCACATACCTTTTCCAGCTGTGTCACAGAGGATTTCAACTCTCCTCTTGGCTGCCACAATGAAAATGTGAAAATGTAAAAAGAAAAAGGCAAGAGTTGCTCTAGCCAGGCTGGGATAGTTGCTGCTAGAGTCACCATGTGGATGACTCTGCTTAACTGTTTAAAAAAAGCCTCTAAAAAGTGCCCTCTGCAGAAGGAGGCGAGAGAACCACGTGCCTCCTTTGCATAAGGAATTTTTCGCCTTTTAACCCTTGCTTAATTCTGCTCAAGTGATCATAAAGATAGTCTAAAGGAGGCATGTGGTTCTCTCGCCTCTCCTGCAGTTAAGCACTAAGCAGAGTCATCCACTGTGAATCTGGCAGCAACTACCTCTGCCTTTCTCCTTTTAAATTTGTTTTTCTTTTTCATGATGACAGTGGTGAGGCCCTGCCTCTCCTGACTGCACGTCACTGCTGGATAGGTTTTTTTCATTAACCAAAATGCAATAATTGGCTTTATTACTGGATTGGAATCTAATATGTTTTCATGATCATATCTACAATAATCTAAGAAACCCCTACCAATAAGAGCTGCCCAAATCATTTTAATTTTTTCCCCCTCTTCTTACTGAGCGAAGAGATTTTTTTTTCCTTTTGTCTTTTGCTCATTGCTTTTCTTTCTCATTACTTCCTTTGCCTAGTAGAAATACGTTATTTGTTTATTGTTTTTCACATGCCTTGCATGGCAGAGAAATCCTGACAACTAAACATCTAGATGTAGTCTCTTCTCACCCAACTCCTTCTCCTTGTCCTCCTTTCTTTTCTTAGCTCATACTAGCAGACGAAACATTATCTTTATACAGTACTACCAATGTTCAGAGAGATCAGGGCCACCAAAATGGATTGCCTGCAACAGAGCGGGCAGGAAAATAACATTGGATGCTGATGGTAGCAATGTCAGTACAAAACAATATTTCGGAGATTTCTCTGCCAGTATAAATAATAGTTGGGCAGGGGGGAGGAATTTTAATATTCTGCTTATGGAATAAGATAAGTTGTGTCCAATTTTCTTTCATACCATACAGATTGATCATTGGTTTACATTTTTGCTGTACTTTAATATTTGAATGCCTGTCCCACCCAGTTCCTGGAGGATAAAGTCTGTTTCAATTCATTTAAAAAACTCATTGTCACTGCTGTTGTTTGACAAGTTACAAATGGTTTGGATTTTTATCATGAATCGGATGAACCCGCAAAGCAGTTCTCTGACTCAGCGTAGGCGAATGGCTCTTGGCATTGTCATTCTTCTTCTGGTGGATGTCATATGGGTTGCCTCTTCCGAACTCACATCAGTAAGTATCATGCTATAATGCAACAATATTGTGATATTAATTTTTTGTTAACCCAAGTGAAACTAGTAGTATTTTTGACAACATGCCATACCGCCCATTTCATTGTTTACTAAACTAATTACTCAAAAAATGTTTGCTACACTAATTACTCAAAAACGGATTACTAAGGTTTTAGAACTAGCCTTAGTCATATGAAAAATCAAATACACCCCACTGAAATATTTCAACTTATTAAAGCATGCACATATATGGCAAATATAATGCACCAGTTACATTTTGTAGAATTTTTTTTTAAATTTTCATGCCATGGTGGTACATTTTGTAAGTTCTTCCTGTCCCCCAACCAAAAGAGCTAAGTTTACTCCTTCTAAGATGAGGAAAATATTCCAAGTGCATACTAGAAGTCCTCGACTTGCAACCATTCATGTAGTGACCATTCAAAATTACAGCTGCACTGATAAAATAGAGTTATGAGCATTGCAGTATCCACATGTCACATGATCAAAATACAGCTGTGTGGCAGTTGGCTTATATTTATGATAGTTGCAGTGTCCTAGAGTCATCTGATCACCTTTTGTGACTTTCTGCCAAGCAGATCAATGGGAAAGCTAGATTCACTTAACAACTGCAGTGATTCACTTAACTGTGCCAACAAAGGTGATAAAATGGGGCAAAACTCACTTAAGAGTGTCTTGCAACAGAAATGTTGGACTCAATTGTGGTTGGAAGTTGAGGGCTACATAGATATATCACACTTCGATAGCTAGATGCAATTTTTTCCTGTTTACCGATTGATTGATTGATTGATTGATTGATTATGTACCATCAAGTCATTGTCAACTCTGAGCAACCACGTAGATAAGCAAGTTATCCACAATCATTTCTTCTCAAATCCATCTCCTAGGAATTTGGTGTCTCAAGAGACTATCCTTAAATGTGATCCATCAGGCTTGTCCACTCTCTTGGAATTTCAGCTGCAACAGATAACTTTGCAAAGGATTTGCAAGTAGCAAAAATGCAGACCATTATATGTTAAAAACTTTAATAAATCAGTACATCTATTTTTGCCAGAAATATGTTAATAATTTATGGTATGGAGAACAGTAATTAATACACATCCTGGTCTTGACTGAGATTGAATACAAATCCAGGAATGCTGTAATTCTTAAATCATGTTTCCATGTTTGAAGGTCCATGTAGCTTAATGTATTTATAAGTGATGGTTTTTTTCCTTTTCTCTCCAGTATGTTTTTACTATGTATAAAAAACCATTCTTCAGTACGTTTGCGAAAACATCCATGTTTGTTCTTTACCTCTTGGGATTCATCATCTGGAAACCATGGAGGCAACAGTGTACGCGTGGGTTTCGTGGAAGACATGCAGCTTTTGTAAGTATTGTTCTGTTTATTGATTTTTATTAGTACTGTGACTTTTTTATACACAAGAACAAAGTGTAAAATAGAGACAAAAGTCCACATAAACTAAAAGAAGATAATTTCCAAATGTTCAGCGTATACAGCAATGTTTCAATAAGTCTAGCATTTCAAAGTGAATCTTTACATAAATGAAAAATAGCAGTAATGTTTCTTGGGGAACTGATATGAAGAAAGTTAGCCTGTGGTTTATATTGTTTGTGATATTCTGCCTGTAGCTGAAGTGTTATTAGTTCTTTACAAAGATATCACACTAAATGTTATTTTAAGAAAAACTATGTTGTCAAAGTTGATTTCTTTATTAAGAGGTCTGTAGTTTTTCTATTGATAAAATGCAGTAAACCCAGTCATTGTGCTACTCACAATATGCCATGAGAAAACGAGAGCTGACTAATTCATTCAGTTGTTTTCCTCTCACTGAACTCTCACAACTAGAAAATACATTAGATTATTGACAAATCTTGTTTATCTATGAAACAAAGAGCTCTGTAACTATATTCATCTGTTTGTTTATATTCCACCTTCATTATTTTTATAAATATCTTATGGTGGTGAACACACACACTTCCTATTTTCTCCACAATAACAACTGTAACAGGTGGGTTGAGAGAGAGTGACTGGCCCACAGTCACCCAGCAGGTTTTCATGCCTAAAGCGGGACTAGAACTCACCATCTCCAGGCTTCTAGGCTGGTAGATTAATTATTAGCTCATGAACTCAATTAGAAGACTGGGTAGATTTCTATGTATTACATAGAATTTTATTCAAAATTTCATTTTCTCTTTAGTTTCTCTCTTTTGTATCTTAAATAAAAGAGTATTTTGTTCAGATTATCATTTGCCATGAAGTGTCCTGGCAGCCAAATAGCTGGAGATAAGCAGGAAGGCTATACAAAATTGGTTCTTAGTGGTACTTTGCCTCTATCTCTATAAAGCAGCCGTGGCTTTTGCTGGGATCACAAACGTGCCCTTTGCAGAGACTGGGTAAAAAGTGTAGATGCCCTAATAAATGCTTCATCGTTGTTGTTGTTTTAAGATTGGAATCCAAGCATCACACAACCTAAATAATAGAGTAGTTTATAGCTTAACAGTGATTTAAGAATGATTCCCCAGCTCTTGTTTATAGTTCCCAAATACCCCTTTTGAGATCTGGGATTACTTGCAAATGATATTACAGATTAGCATTTTTAACTTAGGTTTCTAGCTGGAGAATGGACAACAATGATCATAATTCCCAAATGGCATAGACAGTGATTATTGCTAATGGAAGTTGCAAACCAGATCTGGGCAATTCAGATGCTTGTAAATGCTGACGGTTGAAAACTATTTACTGTGTTTCACCGAAAATAAGACAGGGTTTTATTTTCTTTTGACCCCTGAAATAAGTGCTTGGCCTTATTTTTGGGAAGGTCTTATTATTTTTGAGGTGCAGGAGGTGGCAAGTGTGGTCACCTTATGGCTGCTGCTGTGTTGCAATATTTTCAGGAACGGCTTATTTTCAGGGAAGGGCTTATTTTAGCACATACACTCAAAAGCCCGATTGGACTTATTATCCGAGGAGGTCTTATTTTCAGGGAAACAGGGTAGATAATTTCTTATTATGAAAGAAAAAATTATTAAACTTTTTAATAAAATGTGTTA
Organism: Thamnophis sirtalis; assembly: GCF_051295495.1. Taxonomy (NCBI): domain Eukaryota; kingdom Metazoa; phylum Chordata; class Lepidosauria; order Squamata; family Natricidae; genus Thamnophis; species Thamnophis sirtalis. The sequence continues at coordinate 45,417,479 of NW_028261381.1, read as the reverse complement.
AGAGGAATACATCATAGTTTGCTTTTTGTTCGTTTATTTTTGGCTGACTTCTAAACTAGTGATCAGCTTACTGCTAACAGCTGGATAATTGAGAAAAACATCAAAATACTGATTTATTTTATAGTCAACTTGCCATATGCCTCTGATCACATTTTGTTTTATTGTAGCGATACTGTTTATCGTCTCTTATTATTCTCTGGGAATAGTTTTTAAGCAATGGCAAATATTGGCTTTGAAACTGATACTAGTTTAGGAGCAAGGAAGAAGAATTGGAATGTGGCTGTCAGTGGGCCATTTTTCCTCAATCTGTATCTCAATCAAAGATATTAATGATGATAATATTCTCTGACTTAAACATACTTTTAAAAATCAAAGCATTAGATATATATTAATAAAAATCTGAGGTGTCAAATTTCTGCTTAGTTTGCAGATGCTGAAAATTATTTTGCCACTTGTACAACTGACAGTACTGTGAATAGTTCTTTGGTAAGTTTTCTCATTTAAGCATTGTATTGCCATATGGCAATATTTATTCGTTTCTCTTTTTTAAATTTCTCTTTAAAATAAAAATAGATCAGAAAAAGATACCTTGTAGTTTTTAACAAAAGGTGATTAAACATGATAAAGAGAACCATAGTAACAAATATTTCTGATTTGCAAACACATTTTATATTTGGCTTTGGGAAATAAGTCTTATAGTTCGAGATTACTTCAGTCACTTGTTTACATAAAGCTATTTTGGTATTGTGTAGTGGTTAAGATATCAGGATAGAAATCGGGATTTTCTGAGTTCTAGTTCCACCCGGGGCACAAAGGCAGCAGGGTGACCTTGGGCCAGTCACTTCATCACAGCTCTAGGAAGGCGGCAATGACAAATCACTTCTGAAAAACCTTGTGGGAAGACTACAGGGCCTTCATTGAATGGCAGAAAACATGTGATGGGCCAAAATACCATCTTATAGTGCAAAAAGAAGTTTTTATATAGTTATCTGTACCTCTCTCAACCAACACCATCAAACCATCTAAGTGAAAATTAATTCAATAGGGAAGGTTTTGCTTTCTTTTTTGATAGTTTGTTTTAGGATTGTGTTGCACTGAAATCCTTGCTAATTATTGCATTCTTGTTGAACTACGTCTGAAAATCCAGGAAGGGACTATGTTTGCAGGGATGCAAAACCAATTTAAATCTGTGGGTCACTTTGAATGTTAACTGGCCTACGCACATGTGAATACAAGTGTCTTTATAATTAAGGACCAATTTGATATTATTGTACCAAAATAAATTTATTTTATTTCTAAAAAGATAAATTCTTTTCAGAATTGGGATAGTCAGTTTGCTCGGTCATAAAATGGATCTGTGCATGTAGGGAAGTTCATCAGTTTACATGAAGAACACGAGGGTTATATTTTCTACTTGGTGGAGGATCGCGTAAGGGCCTCCTATAAAAATGAGAAGGTTGTGCTTGAAATTCTGGGTATGCCAAATAAACAGCTGATCTAAGCAGTGGGATTTTAATTCTATTTAGTTCTATAGAGTGTTGAGTACCTTTTTGTTCATCACATTGCCCAAATCTCTTGATTTTGTTTTGATAACTGCGTTATATGACTGGGAATTGGTTACGTTGCATTTCAGAGTGAACCTTTGTATGTTCCTGTAAAGTTTCATGATTTGCCAAGTGAAAAAAGTAGCAGCATTAACAGTGATGCTGAAAAAAGTAAGTACATATTTCAGAATTTTAAAAACATATTTTTATATCACCCACTGTATCCCCATGTAATACTAGAAGTGTGGTATGAAAATCCATAGTTAATTGCTTTTGCTTTTTAGTTAACTATTTTGTATCCCTATGTATATTGTAAATGTAAACTGAAAAATCTTTACATTTGCAATATGGATTAGACACCTTTAGTGTTTATTTTTATTTATCTGTCTTAGAGGAATTAAATTTGAATATATAGATGAAGCTAAAAGATGTTTTGTTGTCCTACTCCGATTTCTTTAGAAAACAAGAATTTAGAACTAGAAACAGCATTTTTCATTTTGGTACACTTAGTTAGCCTTTGGTTGAATTAACCACAAGATGGAGTAAAAGTCATGCCATACTTAAAATCAAAGGTATAATGTTAAATGCATGAATCAGGTTTTAAAGACCAAATTCATGAAAAATGCATTTCTGGTAGAAAGCAAATCAGTTACTCTAAAAATTAAGAAATTCTGGCTTTTTCTTTAAATAAATGCAATCAGTACAAATCAAAACCTCTTAGAGTAAAATCTGCAGCTCTAGCTTATCTTTTCTGTATACAAGCTAATTCATGCTGCTGATATAAACTGTTCAAACATAGGGAGGAACCTTTTCTTGCTGATTGTTTTTCTGTTCCAGTCTAATACACACCATTTTTTCCCCCACCTAAAGCTCCCAAAAAACCTCGTGTAAGATTCAGTAACATTATGGAGATTCGACAACTCCCAGCAAGTCATGCACTGGAAGCAAAGCTGTCTCGTATGTCTTACCCAACAGTTAAAGAGCAGGATTCAATATTAAAAGCTGTTGGGAAGCTTACTGCACTTCAAGTAGCCAAAATCAGCTTTTTCTTTTGCTTTGTGGTACGTCATCTGTTTTTAATTGTTGCAGAATATAAATTGAGTCTTTTAACTCTGGTATATTAATAGAAGACAAATCATTTGGGATATCAACTGTTTAACCTTGTTCATACCATTTAGGAAACTACATAATTTTGGCTTCTCCCCTAATTGGTTTAAAGTTCCAATTTAATGGAACTGACAATTTTAATGAGCAAATGCTTATATTCATTGTGACAAAAGATATGTGTATATTATGGTTTCCTGCCTCTTGCAGTAATTCCCCAAACAAACAGAAAAACACCTTAAGTAATTTGTTGTTAGTTATTCACTTGTAATTCTGTTGCTTCAAATTTTCTATCATCCATCAGACATCAAAACTTGGAATTATATTTTCCTTGCCTCCACTAGTGTGAAAGTGACAACATTCCATGATTAATTTTCCAGAACTGATCTAGATTCATTAATACTCAGATGGTGTTTTGAGTCAGGTAGTAGTGCATTTTTAGATCTTAGAATATATTTGGTATTGATATGACCATACATTCCATTAATTTCAGTCATCACAAAATGCATATAATTATATTCTAGCATTAAGATATATATCTGCAAATTTAAGTTGCCTGTAAATTCACTCTGTCAGAAAACCTATTCAGCAGTTTGGAAAAACACATGGTTCCACACACCCCATCCCCCCAGTTCTTGAGAAATTAAGCTTTCTAACAGTTACATTTCCTCTTTTAATGCCTTTAATCCAGGAAAAAAGCTAATTTCTGTTAAATTAGCCATAATTAATTTGTCCTACCCTGTTTCCTTAAAAATAAGAACTCCCAGATAATAAGCGCAATTGGGCTTTTGAGTGCATACGCTAAAAGAAGTCTTCCCCTGAAAATAAACCCTTCCCAAAAATATTGCAACACAGCAGCAGCCATGAAATGACCACGCATGCCGCCTCCTGCACTTCAAAAATAATAAGACCTCCCTGAAAATAAGGTCAAGTGCTTATTTCGAGGGTCAAAAGAAAATAAGACCCTGTCTTCTTTTCGGGGAAATATGGTATTTGTTATAAAGGTTTGAACTCCATTAATTGGACTTTAGGTGAACAGTTATATGAATATATAATTAACTTTCTCTGATTTGAAAGTTGGCATTTTCATGTTCCAATCAGTTTATGATTGCTGTGATTCAGGATATATCATAGAAAAATAGCAAAATATCTGTCTAATCTAGATGTGTATTTACAATTACTATTATTTTGCAGCAGGCATTTGCCTCCCTATATATACATACTGTTAGCATTTTCCTAAACTATCTGGAAGCAGGAGTAATTTTTTCCCCATTCACCAATGGGGAAAAAAAGAATATAGTGATGTAGCATAAAGCTACCTGCCACCCACCTTCTAGCCACTGTGCTTCCTAGTTATTACCTTTCCTTAATGTTCTCTGAGTTTGGTTGTTTGCTTGCAGACTAGTGACATCATTGGTGCTAATCAGTATGGGGTTTGCTCCAAAGGTGGGTTGCTACTGGTTCGCACCGGTTCAGATGAACCAGTAGTGGAAATTGTGACTGGGTCGCCAAACCGGTATGGACGGCAGGCTGGTCACACCCCTGAACCGGTTCCCCAGTCACCCATGCCATTGAGGCATGTTTTTTAGTCCTTTTTTAATGTTCTGTGCATGTGCAGAACAATTTATAGGAAACTATGCACACCCTCACATGCAGCCAACTGGCAGTAACACCGGCAGCAACCCACCCCTGGTTTGCTCCCTATATACAGTAGCTCGCCCTGTCAATGTTGGTGGGGGTGTTGTTTTCTTCTTGGTGTTTCCTTCACTAGAGTATTGTTTTCTGCATGATTGTTTCTATGATTTAACCTCTCCTTGGTTGCTGGAGAGGTTCCTACTTACCTTTTTTATTCTCTCTTGAACAATGTGTAAACACAGTTTATTTCTATGTGTCTATTGTGGGTTGATTTATTTGATGCCAAGTTTCCAGGAATTTTATAATATTTTTGGATTTATGTTGGTCTAGGACAATGTTTTTCAACCTTTTTTGTGCAAAGGCACACTTTTTTCATGAAAAAAATCACGAGGCACACCACCATTAGAAAATGTTAAAAAAAATTAACTCTGTGCCTATATTGACTATATATAAAGTAATTCTCTTGAATCCTCCGCGATTGTTGCTATGGGCGCACGCATGGGACGTCAGTGACCTCCCTGCGTGCGCTACCTCCTGGCTGTCCCCGCGTTTTTAAAATAAACGCGGGGCCACAGGGACTTAATAGAGGCATCCCTGTGTCCCGAAAGCAAGTTTCGGGACACAAACAATGTTCCCTCTAATTTTTTTGCAGTGTGAGCAGAAAAGTATAGTGTTTGAGCGGCATATTTTCATGCCTGAGCACCTGAATTTTTTTCACAGATGTCACCTAAGACAACAACGAAATCAGTATTATTTGAAACTCAAAGTTATGTTTAGTCAAGGTACCCACTTAATTAAAAGTGTTATATAATATCAGTATCACTTAACAACGGTCCTGCTTAGCAACCAAAATGTTGGCTCAGAAACTCTGGCATTGAAGCATGCAAGTCTTAAAGCTGTCAAGTTACAAGACCTTTTCACCCCTAACCCTTTAGAAAAAAAAATCCCAAGGGTCTTCAAACCTGACAGCTTTAAGCCTTGTGGACTTCAACTCCCAGAATTCCTCCTCCAGTCATGTTGCAGCAACGTCATCTGCGTGGATCTGCTCTATCTTCGGGTTTTTTCACAGGGGGCAGGGCTGCCACTGAAGATGCCAACGAGCCCCCGCCACCACTAGAATAGCTGCTGCCGCCGCCGCCTCCTCCTCCTCCTCCAACAGCACCAACATATTTGCTGCCCAGCGCTGCAGCCGAGGTGAAGCCTCCAAAGCTCCCGCAGGCGCCCCCGCCCATGGCAGCGGCAGCGGTGCCTCCCCCTCCCCTCGGAGCACCTCAGCTGGGCTCTGGGTTACCCCTGCCGCCGCCTCCACCTCCGCGGTTTTTCAGAAGCCATGAGGCCTTTTTCCCTGCTCCCCCCCCTCCGCCACCTTCCTACTAGCTCCTGCAGCCAAATGGCTCCTCAAAAGCACGGCGGAGGAGGAAGGGGGAGGGATAACACGGGGGCCAGCTCAGGTGCTCTGCGTGGAGCCTCCACACACAACCGGTGTGCTCCACAAACGTTCCTGCTCGCTAGCTCAAAAGGGCCCTCGCTTTTTCTCCAGGCAGCCCTCACCCCTCCATCCAGCCAAAGGTCGCTCCTGGCCAGGCAGGCTCCCCGCACCTGCTCAGAGGCTCGCTCTCCTCCTCGTAGCACCGTGAAATCCTTGGGTGGCTCCCAGCTCCTCTGCAATACAGCCAGTCCTTGACTTAGCCTCCACGCAGAGCACCTGAGCTGGCCCCCATGTTATCCCTCCCCCTTCCTCCTCCGCCGTGCTTTTGAGGAGCCATTTGGCCGCGGGAACTAGTAGGAAGGCGGCGGAGGGGGGGGAACAGGGAAAAAGGCCTCATGGCTTCTGAAAAACCGTGGAGGTGGAGGCGGCGGCAGGGGTAACCCAGAGCCCAGCTGAGGTGCTCTGAGCAGAGGGGGAGGCACCGCTGCCGCTGCCATGGGCGAGGGCGCTTGCGGGAGCTTTGGAGGCTTCACCTCAGCTGCAGCGTTGGTGGCAAATCCGGCAGTGCTGTTCGAGGAGGAGGAGGCAACAGCAGCTATTCCCCTCAGCTTCGGGAGCCTGTGGCAGAAATCACTGCGCGCAGTTTTAAACGGCTGCGCGGTGTTTTCTTGAAACGGCTGCGCGGTGTTTCCCTTAGAGGGAACAGTGGACACAGAGATGTCCCGCGGCACAGTGGTTGAAAAACACTGGTCTAGGATGCTCACAGTTTCCAAGTTGAAACTGTAGTTGGATCTGTCTATGGGTTCTGAGTAAGAAGTTTTCATCTTATCTTCTGGCTGCTACTTGGTATTCATCAATGTGTTCTGATAGTTTTCTTCCTGACTATTCTACATAGTGACTGTTACTGTATGTTGTAGATGAGTCCTGGTTTTAACTTCTCAAGCCACAGGTCTTTTGGCTTATATAAGATGTTTTGGGGGGGGCTTTAGTTACTGTATATAAGCAGCATATACTATATATAAACAATATTTACTTATAGTATATAAGCTATGATAGATAGATGACAGATGGACGGACGGACAGACAGACAGACATAAGGAGGGAGCAAACCCACACTTACTAGCATTGATGATGTTACCGAGTTGGATAATGAAACATCTGCAAGCAAACAACCAAACCGAGCACCAAGGAATCCTCAGCTCAGGATTACTTCCTGAGCTACATATATTCTCTTTTATTGCCACTTCTCCTTCCCTTTGTCATTTCTTTTCTAAGCAGATCAGCCTACTAACGAATAAAGCAATGGGCAGAAGCTCCTCATTATTATTTCCAAAGAATGACTATTTTCTTTCAGACCTTTTAGGGCTAATAAGCATAAATGCAGATGGATATAATAATGGAGGCTGGTGTTTTGCTCATCATGTACTAGTTTCCTATTATTATTACTTAAAAATTATTTGAAAGAAAGTTACAAAAGGGAAGAGAGACTAGAACTTCCAAGACTGGTGTCAATAGATATACTCATGACAGGGAAACTCAGCCTGATATTTCTGTTTGTGTTATAATTGCCCAATCCTTTCCTTTTAAGTCATTGAAGAAGAAGTTGATCAAAAAGGTTTTGTTCTACCTCTTCTAGATTAAAAAAGAAAGAAAGAACCCTCTTCCATTTTTCCACTTTTCCATTATTCCTCATCCATTTTTCTAGCAAATGCCTAGAAGAAGCAAATGGTTTTTCTTCTCAGTTTCAATCTGTAGGAGAGGGAGGGAGGAGGAAGGAAGGAAGGAAGGAGAAAATTAGTTGAAGATGCAATAAGAAGTGGTGAGGACCACTGCCACTGACTGCATGGCAGTATAATCATGCAGGTACCTAACTGGCCTCCTAGCTAGGTGCAGGAAACATACCAGTAGTGATGGCTTTCAGGAAAATACAGAGCTCTGGGGTGATGTGAAAAATATCTCCATGTTCCTTAAACAACAGTAAGGCATTGAATACTTAGGAAAATGAAACAAAGAAAAAGTTATCCAAGGAACTGACAGCCCTTCTCCAACTCCTGCAGCACTGTGAACAGAGGAACAGAATTAAGGAAAAGAGCCTGAAGAAGCAGAAAACACCAATTGCAGTGACCCTCTTCCATCCATCCATCAAACAAGAAATTGGGCAGCATCAATTTAAGATGTCACCAGGAGATACTTACAGAGATGATCTTTTGGTAGTTGGACCTGGACTACGTGCCAGCAGCAGGGACCTACATGACAGCTAGAAGCCTCATAACACCCAAAAAAGCTGGACACAGCAGTAGAAACACATAACACAAGAATTAAGAATCTTTAGACAGTATGTCAGAGGAATAAGAAGTGAACCCTGATAGATCAAAGGAGAAACAAACCAGTTATTAGGGTCATTAATGATTAGGACCCTGAAGACAGATTTCTGTTGGGTCTAATATACCCATACAGAAGTGGCCAATATGAACATTCCCATGGGTGATTTTCATGGTTCAAGCTGGAAGAAAGAGAGGCCTGGCAAGCTGAATTCCACAAGGTTGTCAAATGTTTTCTATTATTATTTTCCCAAGAAGAGGAAAATGAAGTACCCATGGATGCTACAGAACACAGAAAGTGCAAAACATTAAAACAAAGCAAAGGACTGCGTATATGGATGCCAGATTTTTTTCCTAGAAATAACAAAGGACACCAAATGTGTCAAGTCCCAATTCATTATCTGGATTTATACCTAGACATTGAGTGGGAAGATCTGAGCTCCAGCTTTTCAGGTTTGGCAGTGGAATCTATCTTAATAATCACATGCCCAGGCTCTATCTACCAAATGATTTGGTACACTTTTGAATGATGAGATTCTGGAGTTTATAGCAGAAGGGTACAAATGTGTTGTGTGGAGAAGCATTTGTCTCTACTCAGCAAATGCATCTCTATCTTGCCACATTCAAATACCCCACTTCTTCAGAGATGCAAGCCTACCCTGTGTTTATCCTCTTGGGATATTGATGGGAATTGTCATTGTTTCATTTGATAAGTGTATAATGCTAGGGAAATTGAAAGAAAAGAGAAGAAGAGGATCACAGTAGCAAAGTGGATGGAGTTGATTATGACAGCATTGCATACACCATTGTGAGTCCCAAAAGCTGGGAACAGTTCTTGGAGAAAACTTACCTGTATAGTCACTATGAATTGACACCAACTTGATAGCACTGTATCAGCCAAGAGTGCTAATAATATATTTCAAATGCTCCCTTGGGGTTCAGGAGGCCAATAATCTTTTCTTTTCTCACAAAACAGATAATGTGAGAATTACACAATTCACTGTCAACTGAAGGGGTTAGTTGAATGCATTATGTTGAAATATTCTGCCAGCAAGAAACAGCTTCCTTCTAGCATTGCAGCTATACCATCAAAGTACTCCTGCTAATAGACATCTGTAAGCAAACCACATGCATGAAATTGTCTACATTCATTAGACATTACCAGATAGACCAGTTTGCCTCAGCAGATGCTACTTTTGGTCACATGGTTCTACAGAAAGTGCTTTAATTTTTACTGTCCCTCCCTAAGAATTCTGCTGCAGTATATCCTTTTGCTCTCCACTCCGTTTTTGGTGACTGGAGCTTTGGTGTTGTGGAGCTTAATAGCAAATTATTCTTCGGAACCCTAAAAGATGGATTCACTTTGCAATCAGGGAGAGGAATCAGTACAAGCAGCTAAATGTCAGATCCTCAGTGTACTGTTTACTATCAGGATGTGATAATTGATGGATAATGTCCTTTCCTACATTTCAACATCCCTCTTGTCAGTTGCAAACACTTGTGTCAATGCAGGAATTATGTAGAAAAAAAAGGTTTATTATAAACAGTTGAAGCCAATGCTCTAAAGTGGGGCTATCAAACTTGCGCCCATGGGCTGGATGCGTCACACACTGGCCACACCCATGTCCGATTTAGCGAAGAGGTGCAAAAAAAAATCACAAAATGTCACATGATGCTGCTGTGAGGCCACGAGTTTGACACCCCTGCTCTAAAGTAACTGAAGTAGGGTTTTCTTCTTAGAACAGGAAGAAGTCCTATCAGAGTAGGTAGAGTTAACCTTTCTGTAGGGTTTCTTTCTGGGATCAGAACAGTAGTTTACAGTAAAATCAGCTTCTCCTTTTTCTTAATGCAGGCCAATGTTATTGTGTGTATGCTCTTGTTATGCTCTAAATATAGATTATTTAAATATTTTTAATGGTTTACAACACTTTTTTCTGACTTTCAAAGCAGTTGTTACAAACAAGAAATTGAATGTTATGCTAATATCTACTGTTTTATGTTCTAGTGGTTCTTGGCAAATTTCTCTTATCAAGAAGCACTTTCAGACACTCAAGTGGCAATAGTTAACATTCTGTCATCAACCTCTGGTAAGTAATGAAGATATATTCTAAAACTGTTGTCCTACTTCATTCAAATAGCCTCTTTTCATATTTAAGAAAAATACAGTTATCTATTTTGTATCACTTCTAATGAGGGAGAGAGTGATATTGAAGGATTTCTTTCTTTCTTTCTTTTTTTAAAGGCAGCTATGGAGGGAGGTATCACATGTCATGATTAAGAGTTCAGGTTCAACAAGCAGACCTGTACAGGCTTATTTAGCAGCCTCATCAGTGGGATTGTTTAAAAGCTATACTGATTATTACTGAGGATTGATTCCCATATAATGATAGCAGTAATAGTAAACTAACATGTGTGTGATTGTTAAAATTTCTGCAGTATTATTGGCCAGCCATCTTGCCAAAGAGTAAGATTTATATGCTGCTAAACTGTAATCACCTCCAGGTGGTATGCAACAAAATAAAGTCAAAGCAGCACAATAACAGCAGATTAAAATAAAGTCAAATTAACAAATCAAATCATTTATTTGATTAACAAATCAAATCCAGTTCCAGGTGTCACCCAGTCTCCAAAAAGTATTTTAAAGGAATGTAGTCTTCATACTTTTCCAAGAGCCAGTATCATTCATTTGTAAATGTGATGAATAAATAAATAAAAATAATACAAGCTTTGTTAAATAAAAATGAATCTCATTTTTGCAACAAATATATATGAATCTGAGATAATCCATTTTTAAAAAAGCGTTCTGATAATATTTTAACTTTGTTTAAAGAAATGCTGCTAGTATTTTTTTAATCAATAAAATTATATATAGTACAATGTTTTTAAAGTCTAAGAAATCCAATAAAATATGTTTGTTTGACTTTACTTTTAATTTAATTTAGGCCCAAGATTAATTAAAACCATTATCTTTTGATTATTATGTTTTCAGTCTTACATTTGTTATTTGATCGTGCATAGCATATTCTTTTGTTCTTTTCACAGGATTATTTACCTTAATCCTTGCTGCAGTGTTTCCAAGTAATAGTGGAGATAGATTTACCCTCTCAAAATTGCTAGCTGTCATTTTAAGGTAGGAATATAGACTTCTTAATCTTCAATTTTCTTTTCCCCAACAGGCTTGAGTTTTCTTACATTATTCTAGATAGTTGGATTTAGTAATGGAGATTTTGTTACTATTTTTAGTTGCAGCTAGTTGTATACAACTACATGAAAAAATCATTCAAAGTAGTTTACAGAATGTGTGCTATAAGTACTGCTTCTTTATTTTCCATTGCCCTACTAAAGCAGCCATTTCTCAGCTGCATTATGAGCCTTCTGAGATTTGTTAGATTAATATCATCGTGAACCTTCTTAAATCAGCTAACGCTGTGGCATCACCGAAGATTAAATTCACATGTGATATTAAACTTTGGTTTAACATTTACTAACCATGTTTTATGGAATAAATTATGGTGGCTGACTTCATACAATACATAAATTAAAACCAAATTCAAGTAATCTTCACTTACTGACCACAATTGGGACCAGCAACTCCTTTGCTAAGTGATGGAGATGTAAAGTGAAAGATCATGTAACCATGCCAATTTATGTCAGTTCCAGCTGTAGCTGTTAAGAAAGTCACCCACAGTTGTTAAAAGCAATGTCACATGACCATGATTTCCTGCCAGCTTCCTCATTGATTTTGCTTGTAAGATGCTGGCTTTGAAGGTTACAACTGACGATCACATGACCATGGGAGACTGATAGTTATAAACGCACATCAATTGACAAGTGCCTGAATTTTAACTGTAATCATGGGGACACTGTTATGACCACAACTTCAAGGACCTGTTGTAAAACTTATTCAGTGCCATCATAAATTTGAACAGTTGTTGAATGAGCAGACAATAAGCAAGGACTATCTGTAAACCACAATATGGTTTGGTGTTATGTGTGAACAAGGCCATGATTTGGATACCTATGTGAATTTTTGTTAGTTGGAAGTGTTCAGTATCATATTCATGCACTTCACCCTTATCATGATTTGTTTTAAACAAGCTATTATGGCTATGATCTCACATCTTGCTTATGAATTTTGGTTTAACATGAAAAACTGTGTCTTGTTTGACAAGCAACAGTGACCGACCATATTTTTTGGACTATAAGACCCACTGGTGTATAAGACGCATCAAAATTTCGAAGAGGTAAATAAGAAAAAAAAGGTGCCCCCAGGAGCACTCTGCAGGGTTCAGCAGGGCTGGGGAAAAACAGAAACGACCCAATTTTTGCGAAAAACAGACAATTTTTACAAAAATGGGATGGGGGGATGGGGCTTTGGGAGGCCAAAAATGACTGTATTCAGTGTATAAGACGCACCAACATTTCCACACTCTTTTAGGGGGGGAAAGATGGATCTTATATTCTGAAAATTTCAATAATGCTAAACTATTCAGTTACTCCTTGACTTGTAACCATTAATTTAGTGATTGTTCAAAGTTACAGTGGCACTGAAATAGTGGCTTATGACCACATATATACTTACATACATTATGATCATACATACAACTGTTGCAGCATTATCAATGCTCACATGATCCAAATTTAGGCACTTGGCAACCAGCATGCATTTATGATGGTTTCAGTATCCCAGGATGATGTAATCACCCTTTGTAACCTTCCCAACTGGCTTCTGATAAGCAAAGTCAATGGGGGAAGCCAGGTTCACTTAATAACAGCATGATTCAATTACCAACTGCAGCGATTTACCACAACAACTGTGGTAAAGAAGGTCATAAAATGGGGCAAAGCTCACTTAACAAATGCCTTACTTAGCAGTGGAAATTTTGGGCTCAGTTATGGCCATAAGTCGGGGGCTTACCTGTAAGACATTGATCTACTCTCCACAATTCAATTCTGTTAAACTATTGGATTGATTTAAAATGAAGTGTGAATCCAGACCCAGGGATCAAAAGTGATATGATCTCACCAGAAGAGGAATGTAGAAGAGCAGAGTGCATAATTCTGTGCTTGTTTGTGCTGCATACACATTCACATAGTTCAATGTTGTCCCTTCCCACAAATCATCCCAGGCATTCATTTATTGCGGACAGTAATCTCTAGCAAGTCAAAGGAGTTGAAATCATGCAGGAATTTGAAGCTTTGCAACCATGAACGTTCCACCTTCCTCTGTTTTACCCATATTTGTACTAAACCTCCTGATGGGCACCTATCAGAAGTGGTGAGGGAAAAGATATGTTTGTTCTACTTTATTCTAGATTAGGCTGGGCAAAGTTCCATGAAGAGCTTCCTGCCATGCAGATGATGTGATTCTCTTAGCGGAAGCAAAATGACACTGTAATTTGGTTCAGTGAGGCTCTTAGTGTGACCCGGGTGATTTCCTCTTTGCAGTATGACTCTTCCAGCTTTGCAAAGGCTGCTCAAAGCTGGAGGAGTTCACCTCTGCAAATACTGCAGTGAGGCAAATCCATAAAGCAGAGCAGAGAGAAGCAATATGGTAGGTTTTTAAAAAAAAACTTGGCTTTTAGAAGGGAGAGGGCCACATTCATTTGCAAAGCAAGTCCTAGTTGGGACTGTGGTCTTTGGACCTTCATGGAAGGGAGACTCTCCTTCAAAAGTTTGCAAGCTTGCTTTTTTCCATAGAGCAGCTATGGAAAAAAGTGATAGCCTTACTAATGAGATGCATCCATTGTGCTTCTGTAAGGTTTCTATTTGCTACTTTATTTCCTCCCAAAAGCAGGAAAAAAAACCCTGTCCTAATATATGGTAAATACTAGTGCCCTGTCCTCTGTGCACATGGAAGCAGAACCAAAACAACCAAGCTCAGGCTTCAACTCTTACATTTATAGTTGTTTTGGTTAGTAAATCATGGTTTATCACTCATGGTATATGGATTAATGGTCTATTCAAATAAACCATAATTAGTTTCACAAGCCTGTATGAATTCACCCCTGAGAAGTGGCTATTCCCAAGCCTAGTTTGTTATTTATAGAGAAATATTCATCTCAAAAACCACTACCCCCTTTCTTCTTCTTCTTGTCTTGACGTGATACACTTGGGACTGGCTTCTGCTAATCTATAATCTTCCTTTCTAGTTCTCCAGGTCATTATACTGGCAAAGAAATGTTGTTCCTTTTCCTTTAAAATTCCCCTTTTTCTGTAATTTTAAGAAAATTTGCTATTATTTAGTCCGTATAAATTATATAAAATTTTGAGGACCATTGAAATACAACAATAAGTGGCAATTGTAAACACTCTTTATTGTTAACTCTTTCCCTACAAACTGTTTGACTAAATTAACTAGAATATAATGATTTGTTTCTAAAATAGCATTGGAGGTGTTGTCATGGTGAATTTGTCTGGATCTGAGAAATCAGCAGGAAGAGATACAATAGGTATTTTTTAAAAAATTCTTTACAATGAATTGAAGTGATTGACGAATATTGCTTTATATTTTTAATTCAAAAAGTGACAAAAATACATAAAGGGTAGAAAGTCCATTTTAATAGCTGAATATGTAGTAAGTATTCATTTTGAAGGGATTGGCTTTTTTTAAAAAAAGTGAAATAATTTGCAGGATCTTAACAATTTTCTAATTTTGCATAAATTATTTATTTGAATAAAAATAGAATACCTTTAGTAGTCTGTTAAACAAAAAGATTGCAACTAATAATCCAGTGGTAATACCTTGCTTTCTTATTTACAGGGTCTCTGTGGTCTCTGATGGGAGCTGTGCTATATGCAATCTATATAGTTATGATAAAACGAAAAGTTGACAGAGAAGATAAGCTTGATATTCCAATGTTTTTTGGTAAGAACAAATTTTAAGACTCCGTTTTTCAACTTAGGACTGAATCTTGAACTTGATATTTTAAGTTCTGCAAAGTATACTTTGCAATGTAAGACTAACTCTTTGTTATGTGATTTGTTTGTTTATTCTGTTCCTGCAGGTTTTGTTGGCTTGTTTAACTTGCTGTTGCTTTGGCCAGGCTTCTTCCTACTTCATTATACTGGATTTGAGGTCTTTGAATTTCCCAATAAATTAACCCTAATGTGCATAGTCATTAATGGCCTTGTTGGAACTGTTCTGTCTGAATTCCTCTGGTTGTGGTATGTTTGTTGCTTTGATTATTAGGTTTCTTAACAGCAGTCTATATAGGACCAAATGAAATTGCTTTTCCATAATGTATGTTTTGGAAACTGCTGTCTTCACCAAGTATTGATTATGACACAATACCATACATTGGAAAGCATCATTCCCTTCATCCTCTGTTGTCATCCATCCAGACCAATATTACTTATTAAATATTAAAAGCTATAATATGGTTTTACGTATCATGGTACGTATTTTATATTTTAAAAAAACCTTTAGAGTTGGATCCACAAATTATGGCCATAATTTGGTTAACAAGCCATTAAGGCTGAATTCATACATCAAACTATATTAATGTATTGCTTAACACAGTGTGTATTGGAATGGTTTTTATAGCCATCACAACATGTGACATGATATGACATATGGCTTCTTGTCTAGACATAATGGATAATAATTTCAGGTGATTGTTTTGGATTGATCCTAGATTGCTAGTGTACAATTATAAAATTTGTGCATTTCCCAACAAACCTAAGGCTATAGGGATATCACAAATGAAACTAAATTACATCAACTTAATAGCAGATGCAACTTTTATTGCCAATTCTTTGCTTGGAGAAGATAGCTGGCCATAGATGAATGGCAATAGAAGAGGGGAACTTCATCTATAATTGAAAGAGCAAAGTTCTATCTGTATGTGCATGGTTTTTAATCAGAACCATTATGTCTAGATATATCTTACAAACATTTTCTAATTAGTTTGAATTGATTCCTTAAAATCAAATTATGGATATTCACGTTTGAAGGATGTGTAAGTGTTGCTATCTGTGCATGTAGATGATTTAGTCTTTCCTTTAATCAGTAAATGGTGAAAATCATCATATATGAATTGCTATAAAGACAAGAGCAATATATCTTTGGCATAATACTTTAGACTGAGCCTGAAGAATTTTTTCAGAGCCAAATGAGTGAGTTAGTGAGTAAGTGAGAAAGAGACAGACAGACAGACAGACAGACAGACATAATTCTTGTTTAACAACTGCTGTTTAACAACAGCAATCACTCACGTTTTTGAAAAAAATAACTTTGTAGCCAGTCCTCTCATTTTTGGCCCTTGCAGATCCATAAATCAAAGGAAGTCATAAGCACAGTTACGATTTCACTTAGCAACCACTTTACTTAACAACTAAGTTTCTGGTCCCAAATTGTGGTTCCTAAATGAAGAGGGCCTCTGTTGAAACATGGCAGTGTATGTTAGTATCAGTTACAGATAGCAAGTACACTTTTTGGAATCAGATATTCTAGATGTGTAACATTAGACTTCATTAACTGCATCTGAAAATCTTGAGGCATAGTGGAAGAGGTAGTTATCCTTTGATTTCTTTGACAAGTTATACTAAGCTCTGATATGATATATGTATGGCAAATTAGTATACATGATATGCAAATAAATATGTATAACAGAAATACATGGTAGGACTAGAAAGATCCAATCAATAAATTAAGAGGAAAATTATGAGTTTCCTAAGTATCTTGGTTTAATCAATATTACTAGGCCAAAATACCGGTACCTACAAATTCTGCAAAACTCTGGTATACATTTGTGAAATTTGTTTATGTGACTCTATTTTTTAAAAAACTCAAAACTTTGTATTTTAACATTTTTCCAGGGGCTGCTTTCTTACCTCATCACTTATAGGAACACTTGCCCTGAGCCTTACAATACCTCTGTCCATAATTGCTGACATATGCATGCAAAAGGTAATGTAAATTGTACTGAAGGCAGTGGTAAATATTACAGAAAATTCCAACAACATTTTTTTAAATTCAATTTTTTAACTGAGCTCACCTTCTTATATTTTAAATTTAAGAAAATCTTAAAAATTCCTAATGGAATCTTCATGAACAAATGAAGAGTTCTAATGTTGTTGCAAAAATAAATGTATTTAGTTGTAGGTAATAGGATTTGCTAGCCCATCAATAGCTTTTAATGCTGTTGTTGCTGTTGTTATTATTTTATCCCACCTTTTCATATAGAATTTGAGGCAGTGAACATATTTAATAATCCTGCCTCCTGTTTTCCCCACAACAGCCCTGTAAAGTGATTTGGCTTATGAGTGAGTGACTGGTCCAAAGTGACCCAGTCAGTTTTCATACTTAAAAGAGGCCTAGAACTCACAGTCTCCCATTTTCCAGTCTGGCATATTAACCACTACACCAAACTGGCTCTCCATTGATGAAGCAGAGGTGTTTGTTTGCAAGCAACAAAAGCACTGCAATATAAACCCTCTGTTTTCAGAAAGTCTCAAATAGATGTCATTGTAAGTTCCCCAAGTGAAATACTTTTCTAAATAGAGTGTTATCTCCCCCTTGTGGTGTTTTGCTTTAGGAATCAGAATAAGGCAGGCTGTAGTGGTAGCTGCAGTCTATTGTGTGCTAATATGAACCTGCCATTCATTCATTTATTAACTATTTATTTTATTTTTATCCTGCCTATTATTTATATAAATAACTCAAGGTAGCAAAAACACTTTCCTCTTCCTATTTTCCCCACAACAACCCTGTGAGGTGGTTTTGGACTGAGCGTGAGTCACCCAGTTAGTTTTCATTTAAGCCAGTAATTGTTACATCATGAACATAAATTTAAAATATATTTATAGAGTAGGGGGAGATTTTACTGAATTTAGATTGTTCTTTTCATATAAAAGTTATGATTAGGTAGGAATGTGTTTTTAAAAAGAAAATCTCTGCATCGTTGTTTCAGGAAAGCAAAAGAAGCAAAGCATCAGTTACTGGATCACTGAAATATCTTACTAGCAACAGTAGAAATATCATCTGTTCTCCATATTTATTTCTAACATTGGTAAAATTTACCCTCACTGTGACACTTTAACTCTAAAGTGAGATATTTCATAGATAGTGTGAAATTAGCATTTAATGCAGCTGTCAGTTTTAACTGTCAGCTGTAACCTTGGTTGATGTCTATGTTACTCACACAGTTCTGCCTCTTAAATTAAAGGATTCACACTTTATCAGTGTCCATTCCTGAAATGTTTTTCATCCCAAATATGAGATTATTTTATCTTGTGGGCTTTCTTCTCATCTACCACTTTCCTTTCCCTGCCCAAGCTGTAAAGTTCATTCGTTGCCAAAACAGATCAAACATTTTTAGCTGTAGAGATCTACATAGCTGCTTCAGAAACTTGAAATTTGTAACTAATTTAGAAGAACCATCAAAGAAATGTGACCCCCTTTGTGGAAAGCATCATCCTTTTCCGCATTTGATTTCATTTGAATGAACATCATATTTCATCGTTGGAGAAACACCCCAGAGAGCCATATGCTTCTACACTCTTTTCTTTCACCTATTCTGATACAACTGCAAAGAGCAGAGAGAAACCATTATTTGATGAGTTCAACATGAACACACAGTGGGACACGAGGAGTGGGAAACATGTGACTAACAAGCATCAACCATAGCCAAGGTTGATGTCATTATGGAGCGTAATAGTTCAGATTGGGTAGACATTACTGAAACCAAGATTTACTTAAGATTCTGGCTAAATATTCTTCTCATGTTCCCTTCTTCTTTTCTACAGCTCCTTACTGCCCTCCAAATGTCTCTTTCCTGATCCAAACGTATGACATATTTGTCTTTCCATTAACTTCTTTACTCTTGATAAAATATCAAACTGATCTTTTAATTTCAGGTCCAGTTTTCTTGGTTATTTTTTGCAGGGGCAATCCCTGTATTTTTTTCCTTTTTCATCGCAACACTTTTATGTCACTACAACAACTGGGATCCAGTAATGGTGGGAATTAGAAGAGTTTTTGTATTTATCTGCCGAAAACATCGTATTCAGAGGTAGGGTGATTTATTTGCTTCTTTCCTGTCCACTTCATATTTCTTTCCTTAATTTTTAAACTATGTCTTTACTATGTCATTTTTTTAACCACAAATCATTTCAAAATGAAATTTGTAAAGATCTTTCTGAACTTTGCAAGATCTGGTTTTAACTGATGATGAAGGAAATGATATGCTTTCCTTCTACTTTGACCTAAACATTTGAACACCTATTGAATGTCCTATTATTATAATTTATTTTCAGTAGTATTTTATGTGTTATTATAAGAAACATTCTTTTCTTCACATCATTCTGGAGAGTTCTGCTTATTGTTGTTCAAAAAAACTTGCTTGAATATCTAATATGAAACAGAAGATCTCAACATTACTCCAGTTGCTACGGAATTTCAAATCTGTATTGTTTGTCCTTAACAATTTCTTGCGGGCGATGTAAATATTCATCCCTTTGCTATAGTTATGCTCTTTATAACATTAAAATATGTATACATTTTAAAAGCCTCACAAGTCTGTAACATCCTATAGAACATCTGAAGAAAGCGAGCAATGTGAAAGTCTCATTGCAGTTCATAACGTTTCGCAAGAAGATGGAGAATGTGGCTGTTCTTAGGCAACAGGTATGTAATTGTAAATTAACTTCATCCTGTGCTAACAGAGAAACATGCTAATACAGTGAACCAGAATGAGATCCTCCCCTTAGTTCAAGCCTAGCTGAAGGCCAGTCCTCCCCTGCTCCATTTTAGAGAACTCGTAAACAATATCTTTAGCCTTGATTACAATATTATTGCAAAATAATTTTATAATTAAATAACAATAAATGGAAATAATTGCTCATTACAGTGCTAAGTAAGCATGCCAAATATGTTGATCCTCATGGTGCAGGTCAAATCATATGAGGAAAAAGTATTTTCCATTTTTCTAGTCCGTAGTTCTCTTTATGGACTAAAATACTGAGCAGGATGGTACACAATTACATGCTTGGAATCAGTTAATCATCAGTAACAAGTTTAATTAATATAGATTAACATATCCTATCAAAGAAATGTATACAGTGATATAAGAACATTAATGCTATATTTTCCCATTTTTTTAATAGCGAAAGATGTCATGAAAACTCAGCGAAGAGACAATCACTTGGAAAGTCCTTATGGAATCATGTTTCAGTACCTCTTCTGAATCTTTAAATGTTTCAGTTCTTTTGAAACTTAAAAATATACAGATTCTTTTTCAGTTTCCAGTATTTAACCAGTTAGAGGAAATGCCAATCCTTTACGAAACCAGCTTGCCTTATAGAACTCAGCTGGTGAAATTACTTGACAAATCAAAGAGAATGCTGTTCCAATGATTTTCTTTTAAAAAAAGAAAACATTCATATTTTTGTTGAGTGCTGGATATTTTTACAAATACTTTTCATCTTCTGTAAAAAGTCATACTTTTGTAAAAATTTTCAAATGGAAAGATAAAACACTACCTGTAATAGGTACGAATTATCACTTTGTGATGTATAAACTCTACTTGAATAATGAAAAAAACAAATTATTGAATAACTTTATTATTGCAGAAGTTATTGTGGCTTTCAAATACTATACATACGTATCTTCATATATATGAAAGCGTTGGTAATCAATTGGGTGCTTTGTGATATCTATTATGTCATAATAAATTCAAGATTTAAAAAAAATGTACAAAGATAGTTACAAGTACTGTCTCACTTTTGTAGATAAAATTTCTTCATAATATGTTACTATTCACTTCATAGATTTTTTACACATTTTCAAATTAACTCATCCCATATTCCATTGAAAACAACAGATCTTTGGGTGGAATGCAAAATAGCAACAGCACTTAGACTTACATATCACTTCACAGTGCTTTACAGCACTCTAAATGGTTTACAGCATATTGCCTCCAACAATCTGGGTCCTCATTTTACCGACCTCGGAAGGATGGAAGGCTGAGTCAACCTTGAGCCTGGCGAAATTCGAACTGCCAAATTGCATTCAGCCGGCAGACAGCAGAAGTAGCCTGCAGTACTGCATTCTAAACACTGCGCCACCACAACTCATAAAATAGATCAGTTTATATCTGGGGAATATGGGCTAATGATGTATGCCTGGAAATTGTGTGATTCAAATTTGTGATGTCACAAAACTGCATTGCTTAATGATACAATCCTGGCTGTTCAGGATGCTGTTGTAACCTTAGGACTGTTCAGATCATTAAGTGAGGGCCATGGTTTGGAAAAAGATAGGAGTCCCAGTCAAATGGGCTGAAGGGAGAACGCCAGGAAGTGTAGGCAGGCAGGGCAATGGGCAGGTGCAAAGGAGTATGGCCAGGCAGGCAGTTGGATACTGGTGTCCTTCTGGGAAGGGTGGCCAAGGCTGGAAGGGCTATCCTTCCATTGAGCAGCAAGGTATATTTCTATGGGGCCTCCTTCAGGCATGGTTGGGATGCCTGGTGGTGATTTCTAACAGCTCCTCGGCTAAGGGCTTCTTTGCATGTCAAGGCAGCTGAAGGAATAGGGGCAATCAGCAGAGATGAAACAGCCCAAATTTTGTTCACATGACTTCAGATGCCCTGAAGATTGGTCATAATTCCATTTTCTGGAAGTACTGTTAGATGTAACTCAAGGGCTAACTATAGCATGCTGACTGAAATGGGGAAAACTACAGATAGTGCTCAATTTATGACCAGAATTGAGCCCAACATTTCTGTTGTTAAGTGAGACATTCATTAAGTGAGTTTTGACCCATTTTACAACATTTCTTGCCACAGTTGTTAAGTGAATCACTGCAATCAATAAGCTAGTAATACAGTTGTTAAGTGAATCTGGTTTCCCCATTGGTTTTGCTTGTTCAAAGGTTGCAAAAATTGCAAAAACTGATCACATGAGAACTTGGGACACAGCAACGATCATAATTATGAACCAGTTGCCAAGCATTTGAATTTTGATCACATGACTATGGGGACGCTACAAAAGTGTGAAAAATGGTCATAAGCTACTTTTTCAGTGCCATTATAACTTTGAACAATCACTAAATGAATTGTTGTATGTCGAGGACTATCTGTATTCCTTAACTATAGAAACTTCCCCCCCAATAAATGTGATGGTTTTAAAATGGAAAATAGGTGTAGACCATTCAATTGGAACAACTTGCAAAAGTCAATGGAGTTTTATTTGCATAAAACTAGTTCTCAATTAGCAGCCACAACTGGGACTGTTTAGGTGAAGTGGTCACTAAGTGAAACTGTAACTCTGCTTTATTTTACAGATTTGCAAAGGTCATAAATATGAGGATTGCTCATAAAATTACTTTTTTATCACTGTCATAACTGAACAGATGCTTAAGAAGGAAGCCGTTAAATGTGGATTACCTGTATTACAGATAATTGCATTGAACCTGCCCAAGGGGATCCACAAAGCAATTGGAGCTATTTTCTTTATATTCTGGATACAGAAGAAACTGGAAAAAAATAATATGTTGGGTTAGGAGAGGCTTTGATTTGATCAACCATAACTTTTACATTACACAATGATACACAGCATTCTGCATATCACTATGGAATAAATGCTGGAAATAACAGAGTTGGATATTTATGCAAATATTCTTGGATGACTACACATCAACATGGTTATCACCAATGAACTAGAAATATGGATTTCCTGTGATTCCCAAGCAGTGCTCTTGAATCAAAGCCTTTATGGATACCAAACAGCCCTCCAATTTGCAAAATAGGTCACATCCAGCATTTATATGACTTTTACTATTGTAGTTCAACTTTTGAATACAGGTAATGCTCAACTTACCACTTTTAACAACGGTTCAAAATTATGCCAACCTTGGGGGGGGGAAAAGTGACTTATGAGCTGTATTCACATTTATGACCATTGCACCACCGCTGTGGTCATATGATTGCAATTCGGATACTTGGCAACTAACTTGCATTTGTGACTGGTTACAGTATCTTGTAGGTATGTGATTTGCGACCCTTTTTTCTGATATCCAGCAAAAATCACCCATTGGAAAGGGTGGGTTTGCTTTATTGCCATTAATTAATTACCATTGTAAAAACTGTAAGTCAACAACTTGACTTACAATCACAAACTTAGAACAGAAATTCTGGTCCCAATTTTGGTGGAATGTCAAGGGCTTACCTGTACAAGATGCTCTACGCATGTAAGATGATAGTGCTAAAACAAGGTTGATCTTTTCAGGAAATACGTTCACTATATTCTGAGGAAATGTTTATAGGTAGTCCTCAAGTTATGAACATTCACTTGATGACCGCTGTGCAGGGCAGCAAGGCTGGCAGAAGCAAGGTGGCCAAAAGGACAGAAAGGTGAAGAGTTGAAGAGAAGTCAGTGACTTGCCTTACAGAAGTTCAAGGCTGGCAGGGACCAAGCTGAGAATGACTTGATTTGGAGTGGATCCTCTCTTAACAACTAGTGGGTTTTGGTTAACAATAACAGCAAGTAGTGCCCAGATTGCCATTGCTAAGTGATGCGTCACATGATATCATGCTTTATGGCCGCATCTCTTAGTGATGGAAATTCTTAATTTATTTACACTGAGTTAATATTGGAGACACAAAGACAGTCTACCTGAAAACAGTCTTCCTATTAAGCCGAAAAGGTTCGCTATTGCTGTCCTAGATATTTTAAGATCAAAGCCAACGGCTTTATTGGAAAAATATCTGAGGTGGAGACTGATAATGCTTATACAGTGGAACATTTGGGCATAAATAAAAAGCAAAGGTTAATTCAAGAAGCCTTTTGATTGTATTTTGTTTAGTCTATTTCAATTATTTTTCAGAATCAATGTGTGTGTGTGTGTCTTATACATACAGTATTTTTTTCCAGATTTCAAACACAAGCTTTTAAAAGAAATAGACAGGTGTTACTTTGTGTAAAAAAAACCTGACAGAAGGTTCATGGCGAGTGCTTCTGTGCCTTCGATTCCTTTCAAACTGATTATAATTGGCTCTTGATAACACTGCAACCATTCACAGGCACAGATTTTTCTCCAATAAAACGATTAAATTGCTTGAAAAAGATAAATTTGCTCAACCTGCACTCAGACAAACTCCACTTAGCCACTGCACGCAGGACCCACCCACTGATTCCAGGCCTCCACCTGGGTTTCAAAGGCAATCCATATTGAGCAGTTCAAAGACAGTTTCTTGTGCATCTGACAGGAATTTTTCCCATTGTCATGCCTCAAGATTCTCCCTGCAGGTATAGTAATTGGGAAAAAAAGACTTGAAAGGAAGCCTTCCATGTCAATAATGTTGTGGCTACAGTTGGTTCTGTGGATTGTCCCTTACTCTCTGATCCTGGACACTTTCCCCCATCCCTTTATCCTCTTGGCTGTGGAGACCAGATCCCAAGCTTCTTTGCTGTCAGGCCCCAACAACCAAGAATGACATGAGGAGTTACTTCCGAGTAGTTTTTTTTTTACTGCTGCTCACCAATAGACAAAAATCTCACCAGACTAAAGCACTAATTTGCATAACTACATTTTAATATCTACATGAAACCACTGGGTGAGATCATTCGGCGGCACGGGATAAAATACCACCAGTATGCGGACGATACTCAGTTGTATCTGTCCGCCCCGTGCCAACTCAATGAAGCGATGGACGTGATGAGCCAGGGCCTTGAGGCTGTCAGAGACTGGATGGGGGTTAACAAGCTTGTGCTCAATCCGGATAAGACCGAGTGGCTGCTGTGCTTCCCTCCTACTAATTGGCCAAGTGTTCCATCTCTCAGGCTGGGGGGTCAAATACTATGCCCCTCAGACAGGGTCCACAACTTGGGAGTCCTCCTGGACCCACAGCTGACTTTTGAACACCATTTGTCAGCTGTGACCAGGGGGGCATTTGCCCAGGTTCGCCTGGTGCATCAGTTGCGTCCCTACCTGAACCGGGAGGCTCTCACAACAGTCACTCGTGCCCTTGTGACCTCTAGGCTGGAATACTGCAATGTGCTCTACATGGGGCTGCCCTTGAAGAGTATTCGGCGACTTCAGCTAGTCCAGAATGCGGCCGCGTGAGCGATTGTGGGTGCACCTCGTTTCACCCATGTAACACCTATCCTCCGCGAGCTTCACTGGCTACCTGTTGATCTCCAGGTACGCTTCAAGGTGCTAGTTGTCACCTACAAAGCCCTTCATGGGATTGGATCTGGGTACTTGAGAGACCGCCTACTGCCAATTACCTCCACTCGACCAATTAGATCCCACAGATTAGGCCTCCTCCGAGTTCCATCAGCCAGTCAATGTCGACTGGCAACCATGCGGAAGAGAGCCTTCTCTGTGGCAGCTCCGACCCTATGGAACGAACTCCCCGTGGAGATTCACACCCTCACCACCCTCCAGACCTTTCGCATAGCCCTTAAAACCTGGCTGTCCCGACAGGCCTGGGACTAAAGATCTCACCATACCCGAATAGTATGAATGTTGTGTTTTTTAATGAAGTATTGTCCTATATGTAACTTGGTTTGTCCCCCCCCCTCCTCCTTAACTGTGAGCCGCCCTGAGTCCCCCCAGGGAAAAGGGCGGCATACAAATATTAATAAATACCTAAAATACCTAAATAACTGTTAGATATACTCAGTGAACTACCAGGTGGGAGTCTGCCTTTGCTCTTCCTGCAGACCAAAGATTCCAAGCTTCTTTGTCCTTTCCTCCCTGAGAAAGTGCCCCTACCTCCTGCAACTCTGGACTATATCTATGTTCAATTTTAAGCAGGTCATCAATAGCATTAATAGTAATTGCATGTAGTAGACTAAAGCCGACAGCTTTTTTACCCAAACACCGCATAATTTTAAAACTAACCATCTCACACAATATAAAGTGTAAGGTATTGTGTTTCCTCTGCAGTTTCCTTTCTTTGTTTCATTGTGCAGTCAGGACACAAGGCACTGCTATTGGGGGTTCCTGCCTGTCTATCTGTCTATTCACAAATTCACTGATCACAGGATCATTCAACTCTATTCTGTTTTAATTAGATCATACTTCAAATACTATGTCCATTATGGGCAATACATTATATCTATTTAGCTTTGTCTGTCTGTCTCCATCATCCACCCATCATCCATCCATCTATCCATCCATCCATCCATCCATCCTTCTTTCTAGAAAGAAAGAAAGAAAGAAAGAAAAAGAGAAAGAAAGAAAAAAGAAAGAGACAGTATTTATGCTTGTACTCTGATTTGAGAATAAGTAGATTAGTAGATTTGAAAAGAAACCTGGGGCAACTGAAGGAAACTTGGCATTTCATTTTCCATCCTACTCTGGCTATGCAGAAGCTGGATGAGGGAACTGGCCTCTATGGGGTAGGCCAATATAGGCAGGAATCGGGAAAAAGCCCTAAACCTTGCACCTTGGAATCAGCCTGTAGAAACCCTATAGTAATAGACAGTGACGTGCAGGCAGCTGCTGCCAGAGTCCCCAATGGATGATTCTGCTTAACTGTTTAAAAAGGTTTTAAGGTTTAAGATTTTAAGGTTTTATTTAGTTTGTATGCTGCCCTATTCCCGAGAGACTCAGGGCGGCTAACAATCTGAAGGGGAAGGGGGGTACAAAATAAAATAAAAAGACAAACAATTTTTAAAAAAAGCAACAATTGTAACCTCGGATGGGGCTGGAAGATTCAACAGCCCCAGGCCTGCCAGAACAGCTAGGTCTTAGTTACTTTGCGGAAAGCCGGAAGGGAGGTGAGGGTCCAGATCTCAACGGGGAGAGCAGCCACAGAGAAGGCCCTCCCCCGGGGAGTTGCCAGCCGACATTGGCTGGCAGATGGGATTTGGAGGAGGCCTAGTCTGTGGGATCTTTGGGAGATCTTTGGGAGGTAATCGCCAGGAGGCGGTCTCTCAAGTACCCAGGTCCGATACGATGTAGGGCTTTAAAAGTAACGACTAGCACCTTGAAGTGAGTCCGGAGACCAGGGGGCAACCAGTGCAGCTCGCGGAGGATAGGTGTGACGTGGGTGTACCGAGGTGCACCCACAATTGCTCGCGCGGCTGCGTTTTGGACAAGCTGAAGTCTTTGAACACTCTTCAAGGGTAGCTCCATGTAGAGCGTGTTACAGTAGTCCAGTCTTGAGGTCATGAGGGCGTGAGTAACTATCCGAAGGGCCTCCCGGTCCAGATAGGGTTGCAATTGTTGCACCAGGCGAACCTGGGCAAAGGTCCCCCTGGTCACAGCCGACAGATGGTGTTCTAAAGTCAGCTGCGGATCCAGGAGGACTCCCAAATTGTGAACCCTCTCTGAGGGGCATATAATTTCACCCCCCAGGCTGAGAGATGGAAAAGCTGGACCATCTTTGGGAGGGAGCATCAATAGCCACTAGGTCTTGTCGGGATTGAGTGCAAGCTTGTTCGTTCCCATCCAGACCCTGACAGCCTCCAGGCACCGGCACATCACTTCTACCGCTTCACTGAGTTGGCACGGGGCAGACAGATACAACTGTGTATCGTCCGCATATTGGTGATATTTAATTCCATGCCGGCATATGATCTCACCCAGCGGCTTCATGTAGATGTTAAATAGGAGGGGGGACAGGACCGAACCCTGCGGCACCCCGTAATTGAGGGGCCTGGGGTCGACCTCTGCCCTCCGACCAACACTGACTGCGACCTGTCCGAGAGGTAGGAAGAGGAGAACCACCGAAGGACGGTGCCTCTCACTCCCACCTCCCACAACTGTCGCAGAAGGATACCATGGTCGATGGTATCGAAGGCCGCTGAGAGGTCAAGGAGCACTAATACAGAGGAGTGACCCCTATCCCTGGCTCTCCAGAGATCATCGATCAGCGTGACCAGAGCAGTTTCCATGCTGTAGCCAGGCCTGAATCCAGACTGAAAGGAGTCCAGATAATCAGTTTCATCCAAGGACCGTCGGAGTTGAAAGGCCACCACTTTCTCAACAACCTTCCCTACGAAGGGGAGGTTGGAGACTGGACGATATTTACTCAAGATGGCTGGATCCAGTGAAGGTTTCTTCAGGAGGGGTCTCACCACCGCATCCTTTAAGAGGAGCGGAAAGGATCCCTCCTGGAGAGAGGTGTTAACTATCGTCTGGATCCAGCCGCGTGTCACCTCCCTGCTGGTTGAGACCAGCCAGGAGGGGCACGGGTCCAGTATACAAGTGGAGGCACTCACCGCTCCCATGGCCTTGTCCACTTCCTCAGGAGCGACAAGTTGAAACTCGCTCCATAAGCTCCGCTCAAGACCTTCCCCCGGTACCTCGGCTGGTACCGTGCAATTGGAGTCCAGATCTGTCCAAATCCGAACGACTTTGTCCATTAGAAACTGAACAAATTCCTCAGCTCTACCTTGTAAAAGGTCACCCGCATCCCTCCCTTTCAAGAGGGAGCGGGTTATTCTAAACAAGGCAGCTGGGCGCGATTCAGCGGACACAATTAGAGCGGCAAAATGCACACATTTCGCCACCCATATTGCCACAAGATAGGATCTGATATGGGCTCTCATCAGTGCTCGGTCTGACTCAGAGTTACTGGCCCTCCAGCGGCGCTCTAGGTATCTCTTTTGGCGCTTCATCTCCCGGAGTTCCTCAGTGAACCAAGGAGCCCTCCTGGATCTGCTACCTCAGAGAGGCTGCAAAGGCGCAAATCTAGATGACGTCTCCACTGCTCCGAGAGGAATACAAGCCTCTTAAAAAAATAGATATGTCTGGTTCTGAAAAAAATCATTCTTAGTCTGAGGAACAACAATACAAACTCGCAATTTGCAAAGTGCTTTTATATATCAGAATTTATATATCCTAGGAGATGGTGCTACCTTATCTACCTTCATTTTGACACCTGATATCATTCAGTCTTTGGTGAACTGTCTTTCTTACCTGATCAAAAATGGAAACTAAGAACAAATCCATGACAAGCCCAGAGTATCTATGTTTCTGGTTCACTGCTGATAACCGTGTTGATGAATAGTCATCCAAGAATATTTTCATAACTAACAAATAAGGAAGAGTGTAAATCAGCTTCCAGCCTATGAAGACTAAATTCCATGCCCTTGCTTCTAATTTTGGCATTCCCATCTCAAGCCTGAGGGCTGTACTCCTTGGGGCTACATATAAAGGCCTGTCAGCTTAAACAAGAAGCACATCCAGGAGAATTAATTCTGTCTTTATTGTGAAGTTATATGAACAATCTTGCAAGTCTAAAAGTACATCTGTTTCCCTATCACTTTTACAGTCCAAGAAACAGGGAGGGGCCATTCTAAGACATTTGTCATTCTCCCATTCCTTCTGTGGGCTTAACTTTATCTTTTCTGATCATTACCTACTATTCAGCCCTTCCTCGTGACTCCCAGTCATTCCACATAGCATGACAGGGCCTTAAAATTTTGCTTGCATAAATTCACTTTTTGAAAAATGTAGATTATTGTTTGACCTCCAAATCAAACTTGTAAAAGGGTTATGGCACTGGTCAGTTTTAAAGCTGCTGGTATTAATTCCATTCCATTCCATTAATTCTTCTGAGAATTTCTTGATAGCTGTGGAGTACTTTGAGACTACATATTCCTCATGGGCTTTCCAAGTCTTCTGTGAATGGAAAACTTTTCCCAGATATTTAAAATGAGCACCTCGGTTTTATTTCCATTTATTATCCAACTAAATTGCTTTCCTTTCCTTAAAAAGACCAGCACTTTACATTTTTGATCACTTGTAATCAGCTGGTTTGCTCTGCTAATTGGGTTATGGCTTTCATAGCCTTTCTGGGAATAGCATGTACTAAAGCTATGAAGAGCAGGACAATGCAGGTACATGCCACATTGTGAGGGATTTAGAATGGCTTGATATTCTACTGGCTTTGGCATGGGAGGAAATTCTAGCAATGCAACTATGGGGACTTGCCCTTATAGTTGAAACAACAGTATTACAAATGTACAGATGTTTTCCCCAGTAAAAACAAACACACAGTAATGATTAATATGTTAATGTTTGATTGAGAATGGTAGACAAACATGGTTAAATGATAGCTCCTATCTAAATTATGTCTTCATAGTAAATGTTGCTGCCTTCAAAAATGAAAAAAAGAAAGTTTCAGCAAAACAAAGACTTGACTTGACAACAATACTGGAAAAATCTAGAACAGAGTATAAATAAATAATCTTTAGCATGTAATAGACAGTGGGAATACTATGAGCATACACCTTGAATTCAGCAATATAATACCCCATAAATGCTGTTTAAGAAGTTAGTTCAGATAGTGGCACACCAATTATGGTGGCTGAAAAAACTTTCTTAAAGAGTGTTTGTCAGTGGTTCCTCATCAAATTGGTAATATTTGAGTGGGTATCTCACAAGGGTTTCTCTGGGGATCTCTACAATATTTTTATTACTTTTCTGGATTAATAAGTGGTGGGAATATTTTGTAAATGTATAGATGATACCAAAGTGGATGAGATAGGACAATAATACTACATAAGTCAGAAATAAAAATCATGACAATCTGGATGAAAGGATTGAAAGTAAACAAATGAAGTTTAACATAGAAGAGTGCAAAATTATTCAGAACAGAAATTAAATATACAGTTACAGGATGCTAATTATCTGTTTTAAGTAACATTACTGACAATCACAATTTTGGAACAGTTGTTGATTGCAAATTGATTGCAGCCCAATATGGTTGCAAAGAAGGCAAATTTGATTTTTGGCTTCTGAATATGTATATATTTAATTGATGGATCACATAATTGATTGATCACACGATCATTCAATTCTGTTTTAATTAGATCATACTTCAAATACTATGTCCATTATGGGCAATACATTTTAATGAGGATTACAGAAATTGAAACAGGATCAGAAAAGGACACAAATATGATCAGAGAGACTAAATCCTATACATAGAGATAGAAATAGCTAGTAGATTTAGTCTTTAAAAAGACACCTGAAGAAAGATATGATAGCACTTGTCAAATACTGGAACAGTTGTTTATAGAAGAAAGCTGCTCTTTTTTCCCAGAGGGTAAAATGTGGAATAAACAGTTTCATTTAATATTTTGGTTATTTTAATGCAATTTTTACATTTTGTGAACCCCTGATGTATTTTTCTCATTCTATTTATTTTTATAAAAACATATTGATGGTCCTTTCTAACTCTATGATTCTATGCCTTTTCCATACTAGAACTGGGGGTAGGGAAAGTTTCAAACATATGCTTGGTTTATTTCATCAATGACACTAAAACAATACATGTTAGACTAAGCATTGACAAGTCTGGTTTTCACTTCTTGTGTTCTGATTTTGTTTATATCTGCTCAATAAAATGTGTTTTCAGAGTATTATTTTCACCATACTTTAGCACTATATTACAAGTTAAAAAAATTCTCCCCAAAAGATTTTTAAGCATGTGTTAGTATATTTATAACTGAGCATAATGTTAAATAATATGGATCTGCACTTGGTGTATCTGTTCTAAACTTTTTAGAACAAAAAGAATGTTTATATCTTAGCCTTCTAGGTCAAATATTAACCTCAACATTTAACTTCATAATATTGGGAGCTATTTGTTACACATTTTGTTAAGGATCAGATTAGGCCCACAAGTTCTTAATGGGGAGAAACTATATAAAACTGTAAATCAGCAAACTGATTCATTTGTGTTTTCATACAAAAATGTCTTGAATTCTTAAACTTATCACATTTCAAGCTCTTATTTCTCCATTTACTTCAAGCAAATACCTTGAAACCTGGAAAATATTGCACAACACTTTCAACAGAGCTTGTTAGTATACTTCCTCAAATAATTCATAATGCTTTGTGATACACCACATCTACAATTGAAGATCTTGAAGCATATTTAGCCTCAGTTTCTATACTGTTTGTGTCAACTAAAGTCAACATTTCTGGCAAACTCTTGAACTTCATTCAATTTTCTCTTATCCAAGAACCCCATGCCCAACAATACAAGAGGAGTTCAATTTACACTGAAATTGATATGCATCATGAAATTAATATTCCATATCTCTAGATCAGTGTTTCTCAACCTTGGCAACTTTAAGATATGCGGATTTCCACTCCAAAAGTTCCCTAGCTTGTCTTGCTGGTTGAGGAATGCTGGAAAATCAACTCCACACATCTTAAACTGGCCAGGGTTGAGAAACACTGCTCTAGGTGAAAATGAGAGGGAGATTTTTTTTCATTATTTTGAATGAATTACAAAGACAAGTAATCAGGGGTGGGCTTCAAAAATCGCAGCAATGAGTTCGCTGCCCTGTTGCTGGCCATGTGGGCAAGACCTAATCGGCCTCCTGCATCACGGTGGGGGGAGAGTGTTTTTCACCCTTCCCAGGCTCTGGAGGCTCGAGGGCTCAAGGAAAACTGCTTCCCCCAGGCTCTGGGCTTTTGGAATCTCCGGTAGGCCATTTTCCCCCTAGCCTCTGTGCGGGCCCTGCACTTACCTGGCATGATGAACAGGGTGCGTGGAGACTCCTGGGAGGGGTGGAGTGGGAGGGGCAGAGCATGGTGGGCGTGGCCAGCCAGGTGTGGCATTTGGGAATTTGCCGAACTGGGCAGACTCTTAGTTGCCCAAACCCACGCGAATCCCCAGCAGCCCACCCTTGCAAGTGATATAGCAAAACATTCACAAGGTAAATTTAGGATAGATTGTGCTTTAAAAAAAAAAGACTATGAGAGTTGAGAAGTATGGAAAATTAGCTTAGCAATCTTGTTCGTTCTGGAGCTAATATTTCCTGACCAACATATCTCAGAAGTAATTTGGTTGAAGATAATTTAAATTGTATTTTCTCTGACTGGGTAATAAATGAACTCGCTCCTCTAATTGTTTATTCATTTCCCATTATTGCTGCTTTTTTTTAAAAAAAAAATCATAGCTAGGTTATTTCATGTGCATTGCTTCTTCTGTATTTTGTCTTGTTTTATTCATGCTTTCTTACTCTTGACTGTGTCCCTAGACTATAACCTTGGTTACAATACACACTGCTGTCTCTGGGTTTGCATTTTTGATTAAGATGCAAGTTTTTCCCAGGCCAGAGATTGGCAAACTGTTGTGATTTGCATTAACAACAATACTGGAGTCAAAAGAAAAACTCAACTTTTAAGTGTGGGCGTCTAATTGCTAAAAGATTTGGAAACTAGCACAGTTTGGGGAAAAAAACTTGTGACATTTTTAGGGAATGTGGCTAGCAGTAACTGGTGCTCACATTATGCAATTTTTGTATTTATTTTTTAAAAATCCTAAATGGTGTTTTTTGTCATTTCAAGGAAGTAATATTTAATAAATAAAGAAATTGACAGATTAGTACAAAACAAAGGAAGTGAATAGAATCAAATAGAAAAAAATTTAAAGGTATGACAACAAAGATGTTTATTTTCTAAATTCTTCCAAAATGCTACCATAAGCATCAGGATACCGTGTTTCTTTGAAAATAAGTCAAGGTTTTATTTTCTTTGGACCGCCGAATTAAGGGCTTGGCCTTATTTTCAGGGAGGTCTTATTATTTTTGAGGTACAGGAGGCCGCAATTGTGGTCATCTCATGGCTGCTGCTATGTTGCAATATTTTCAGGGAGGGCTTATTTTTGGGAGAGAGCTTATTTTAGTGCATGTGTTCAAGAGCCCAATTGGGCTTATTATCCGGAAAGGTCTTATTTTCAGGAAAACAGGGTAGTAGCAATATTGTAGTGAACAGGGTAATACAAATACCATATTTAGCCAGGAATGGATTAGAAATACAAAGCAAAATAAATATTTTACGTATTTTAATCCTATGTTATCTTTGAGTGTGCAGAATGATACTCTTGCTTTTCCCAGTTTTTTGAAGGAAAAAATTTGGCCGAATCTTTTTAGCAAATACTTAACAAGATTCTTCTTTATTTAGCAAATATAATTACCAATCTATAATCAGTAGTGTCCTTGGGGAGAGGATCAAAATCTGCAACAGAGCAGACAGAATCCTGCGATGCATGCTCACCCATCTGAATATTCATATGATATTAACTCACATACACAACAATCAGGGCTTGCATTGTGACAGTCCATCCATCACTGATTTGCTGATTTTGACCTCCCTCCATGGCTCCTGCTGCCAGCAATTCTTTAAATTATAAAGATAACAAAATAGGAAGTTATGTTCTGAACAATGTACAAATATCCCTTTAAAATAATGAACAAAAACAAAGTACTAAAATTTAGAAATGTTTTTATAAAGATGAGCAAATACCAACTTCTGACCGTTAGCCTAAAGAGATAAGATCCCTTGTCTTTTACGACTTGGAACCATTTGGAAATGGGATTGATATACCTAATATATATATATTAGAACTATGAACCATTAACATGTGGTGGTTAAAAGTCTTAGACTAGGAGTGAGAGACCCAAGTTCTAATCCTCCCTTAGACACAGAAGCCAGCTACGTGATTTTGGGCCAGTTTCTCACTCTCTTCCCTAAACCAATGATACCTATCCCAAACTACTAAAGACTGACCATAAGTACTAAAGGATGCAAGGTGTGTACTTAACATGTACACTTCATGGGGAAGTCAGAGGTGGGTTGCTCCCAGTTTGGCCTCGTTCGGCCGAACTGGTAGCGGAATTCAGGCCTGGGTCGCAGAACCAGCAGTGATCCAGGCCTGCCAGACCTTTGAACAAGTTTCCTTGCTGCCATCAGACCACCACCATTTTGGTTTTTAGTGACTGCATGTGCGCAGTTCACTGTAAATTGTTCTGTGCATGCGTGAAGAACAATTTAAATTGAACAGCCTACGTGCACGCAAGCAAAGCGAGTACACGCGCAGGTAGCACATGGGTTGCGAACCAATAGTAAAACCGGCAGCAACCCACCCCTGGGGGAAGTGTTTATGTGAATGTGTTCACATCATCCATATATACGAGACACAGTGTGGTATAGTTGTCAAACTGCCGTACTGTGAGTGGGGAGACCCAGGCTCTTATCTTCCTTTAGGCACTGAAGCTTACAGGATAATTTTGGGCCATTCACTCAGTCTTAGTTCTTGACTCACAAGATGAAACATTTCAATCTACCATTCTGCACTGGATTAGTAGATTGTGATCCATAACTTGCAGTGGGTTAATGTGGGATGATGATGATATTGGTGATGGACCTGAAAAACAAAGTGTGCAAAATAGACCAAAGAACAAAAACTATGCATTTCCCATTTTATGCCACCTCCACATGAAATATAGTTTTGCTGCAGGTGAACCATAGGCCAAATGTTGTGCTGTTCTTAACGGCACCCTCCATGCATGCAGAATTTTACAGAGTACAAAAGGACAGGCAGATGGCCTGAGGAGCCCTCAAGCAGAAGTCAACACATGAGACAAGAAGAGAGGAAGTATGAAGTAGCAATAAATAGAAGGAAATTACCCAATGTTTTCAGTTCCCATAAAATTGCAGCAGGGTAAGAGATGCTGCAACATCCTAAGGACAAATTTGTATTGTCATAAATGTTAATTGTCTAAATACCATTTCATCCGATATTTTATCTGCCAATTACAGCTTTCTGTTAAGGATTCTTCTAACATTAGAACGAAATGGAAGTGTGTAAATACTTCAGATCCTGAGCACCATGCACTATTGTTTGAGTTAACCCTCCAGAACAGTCCCAAAGGTGCTTTTTCAGGAGGCAACTGGATTTTCATTTTTTTTTTCATTTCACTTCTCATCCAAGAAGCTTCTTCAGGTTCCCCACTGTCTTGTCAGAGCTGAAGAAGCTTCCTGGATAAGAAGAAAAACATCTTCAAAGAAAAAACAAGAAAGTCCAGTTGCCTCCTAAAAAAAAAGCATCTTTGGGACAATCGTGACTGGATGACTGAGAATCTCTACAGATCCCCAGAACAGGATTTTACTCTTGCTTGCTTTCCTTTGTAGACACCATGTCCACCACTATACATACCTGGAGGATCAGTCAATGGAATCCATTCCCTTCCATGATAGATGGTCAGTGAAGATAATCCTAGGAGAACTTTATTAAACTTAAGAGTATGTTAAATAATTACTATAAATATTTACAAATAATTGTTGCATTGTATCAACTCCAACACAACTATAGGGATCAACTGAAGCACAGTTAACAGAATGAAAATTAATATTTATTGATTTACCACAAATATATATATTTTTGCTTTTTTATGTGAAAACATTCTAGTTGAGAGATTTTGACAGACTTTTGTAACATTTGGTTTTGTTTAATTAAATTTTAAATTTTGCTCCATTATTTTTAGGGGTGGGAGCACCATAGACCTTAAATTTTCTTCCAACATAACAAGATCGTGTTATGATTTTTTTATAGATAACTTTCTTATTCAGATCTTATTGAAATCTATGTTTAAAAGCTTCTATCCATGGAATGTTTTTTCCTACTAATGTTTCATTAATGCTGACTTTGAGATTTAATTTGTTAGGTTGTATGGACTCATATAATATGATGAGTTTATCAATTAGGTTCAGGAGTGTGATCTCAAGATTAATTGCCAGCCACCTGCCATTGCGCTTAAACATTCAACTCAATATTGGGTTTTTATAGTCTATTTCATTATATTAATGGACATTTTCCCAATCCTTTATGTTTTTGAAAATCTGAAAACATAATCCAACTCTCAGCTTGGTACTGATATACGCTATTAATTCTAATCTCTCACAATTTAACTGTATATTTTAATTGCACTAAATGAGCAGTGCTCCTGCACTGCTGATCTGAAAAAAAAGATAATTTTGCACTAAAGGTCAGATGGAAAGATTTGCATTCATATAATTCCCCACCCTTCCAGGTGATAAACAAATATCCGTAATAATTGTAAGACTAAACTTAAATAATGTCTGAAATAAGGGTGATCATATTAAGCAGATAGTCATTAAGAAAACAACAGAACCCTTATTACTATTACAATTTCTGGTATGATCCATTCTGAAACATTTCAGCTAGCCCAATGCCATGTCACAGAGCAATGAAGTGAAGTCAAAGTTTTAGTCTAATGCGTTGGGTTATATTTATCAGGAACACGTTAAGAAGATGCTAATTATGCTAGCCTTTTCTCAGTTTAGGAATCCAGATTAAAGCATTTCTGATAGGTTCAAAAGACTGTTCAGCTTTTATCTGGACAGCTTCATCAAAGGGGAACTGATCACCTTCTTTAATAATTGGTTCCACTGTTGAACTGCCCATGTCATTAGAAAGTTTTTTTAACATTGAGTCATAATCTGCCTCCCTATAAGACTTTTGCTTCCTAGTCAGCATAGGATTGGAGGTGGCACAGTGGTTAGAGTGCAGTA
This sequence comes from Thamnophis sirtalis, assembly GCF_051295495.1. Lineage (NCBI taxonomy): Eukaryota > Metazoa > Chordata > Lepidosauria > Squamata > Natricidae > Thamnophis > Thamnophis sirtalis. The sequence continues at coordinate 45,380,153 of NW_028261381.1, read as the reverse complement.
CTGCAGGCTATTTCAGCTGACTGCTACCTACAGTTTGGCAGATCGAATCTCACCAAGCTCAATGTTGAATCAGCCTTCCATCCTTCCGAGGTAGGCAAAATGAGGACCCAGATTGTTGGGGGAAATATGCTGACTCTGTAAACTGCTTAGAGAGCACTATGAAGCGGTATATAATATTAAGCGCTACTGCTGTTGTCAAAGATTCATCGATAAAATAACATTTGATTAAGTTCATCCTAGAGAAGAAAAATTTAAAACCATAAGCATCAACAACCCAAATACATTTCAGACACAAGATGGCTAAATATAAATATTCTTCTGTAGTTAATTTGAATAAAGTTGAGGACAGATGGGGAGAACAAGAGCCAGACCGCAATCTTTTTGCTGCTCTAAATCATTGCACAAATAGGATTTAGGCATATCAACCTCTTAAGAAAGAGCTGAGTATAAAACTTATATTAAACTAAATCATCTTCATCTAGAAATTTCTGTACATATTGTAAGTTATTGAGAAGAGCTAAAAGCTCCAGCAATTCCTGAGGAAAGATTGACTTGAAATCAATAGTTTCATAAATCTGGGATCTTGCTTGAACTGGTATCATCCTCACATCCAAATAGAAGATAGTGTTCGATACACAGCCCTATAATGAAAATAACTCAAAGAAATTTCAATTGGATTATTACCAAACTACCTTTATCAGAAAAGACAGGATATCTTTAAGGAATCTGAGATACCACCTTAGCTTCAAAACCTTTCAGGATTCAGTAAAATCTTCAGCTACTTGAGTTTCCCTCCCACTATCCTAATTCCATATTTTATCAAGACCAAACATATTCAGTTCCTTTAATCTCTTTTATGAGTTTTTAGTCTTTATCACCTTATTGTCCTTCTTTACACTTGGTCCAGTTTTGACTTAATATCTTCTGAAAATGTAACCAAACCACACACAGAATCAATACAATCGATATATTTAATCAATGAATGATTGGCTCATTTCTAAATTCAGGGTTCAAAAGTTCATGCACCTGCCAGGTATAACATCTGTAGCTTTTTTGCTATTTGGACTTTGGAAAAAACTAATCTTTCAATTATTGTATGCCAAATGCAGGATGCAACCTAGTTCATATGAGCCTTATGAGCGAAGGCTTGGTGAACTATTCCCACAGGAAAAATGCCGTGTCATTTTCTAATTTCCGTAGTTTAATGAAGACATGCATACAGAGAGCAACATGCTAATCATAGTACTCTGCGAATGAAACAATATTTGGAAACAAGGAAACAGCAAGATAGATTTCGTAATCTGGGACTAAATGCACTTGTCTCCTTGGGAACCACACTGGCCTTTTCTTTTCTTTTTACATCCTCCCACTCCTCACTTCACACCCCCAACCTATTTTATTCATTTGATTCTTTTTGATATAGGTTCTTTGAAATAAAGGGCTGGATCATAAAATAGCACAGGCTTTTAACATGAGAAGATTGTTGGGTATCACCTTTCTTTAACTGATGGAGGGTTCAGAGGAGAATTTAAGAATAATTTGGTTCACGGTGACAAGGAATATTAATTGTTTTAGTTTTTTTACTACACTATCAGATTTATACTCTCTCTGGCTGTCTCGTTCTCTTCTTCTCTCTTCGGAAGACAAAGACATATATACATATCTTAAAGAACATTTTGCTTTTTGCTTTATATTCCTGGTTTTGGATTGTTTACAAGTCAATCATTGGATCTGGCACTTGCATTAGTTCTCTAGGCTTCTGCACACTCAGCTGGTTTAAAAAATGGCAAATACATGTTTTAAGGAACATTTGGAGAAATTGGAATTGATGTAGAGAAGGTGATCCACTGAAACATAAGCTAAGACTAAAAAGAACTGGATTAGAAACTCATTTTGAAAAAAGAGCAATCAAATAAATACCTGAGCGAATGTCACATAGGGGAAAAACAGGACCTGTTTTCTGCTGCTTTAGGGTGACCTTAAGTCAGTGGTGGGATTCAAATAATTGAACAACTGGTTCACCCAGGGTCAGGTTGGCTCTCATGGGAGGCGTGGCCCATTCCCATCCTCCAACTCCACCGCACATGTGGGTTGAGCCTCCTGCAATGGCCAACTTGACCCAGTTGTTAAATTACCTTTAAAATTACCTTTAAATTAGCACCACAATCCTGCTATGAATTGATCCTGGGTGCTGTGCTGCAATGGAGAAAGGGGAAATGGAGTGGCTGGCATGAGGGAAGGAGGAGGAGCAGGAAGAAGAAAGAGGGAAAGCAGCCTTCTCCTTCCCCCACGCCAGCCGCTCTGTTGCCCATTTTTCCATTGCAGCGCAGAGCCCGGGATATCCACTTTGCTACCGGTGTGTGTGTGTGTGTGTGTGTGTGTGTGTGTGTGTGTGTGTGTGTGTGTAATTTAATAACTGGTTTGCCTAAACCAGTGTGAACCAGCTGAATCCCACCACTACCATAAATTGCAAAAAGGAGTTTCTAGTTCAAGGTATCCAGATCAACAAATCAACAATAGAAGCATTGATTCAGCTTCTATTTAAGCCAAAACTGAACAACTGTTTAAGCTGGATTTCTACACTGAGCAGGGAGTTGGACTCAGCAACCTAAAATTCAGTGCTTCTCAACCACAGAAACTTTAAGATGTGTGAATTTCAGCTCCAGCCAAGACTAAAATAAATGATCCCTTCTAGTTCTTAGTTATGCTTATTGTATCCCTTGTTGAAATATAAATATTTTTACCATCATTAAATAGAAACATTTTACTACCAAACAGCCTCTCAAAATTTAAGAACAGGAAAGTAAACCTGAAGCCATTTTTTTTTTCATTTACAAGGCACTTCTGTTCAATTTAAAGAAATCCCCATATGGCATACAGTTCCTTCATGCAAAGCTATACTGAAAAAATAATGCTGTTTTGTTTGAGGTAAGAGATTTTTTTCCCCCAGGCTGATTGGACACACATGACAGATTAAATTTTCACGGAACGTAAAAACCAGAGAGATCTTTAAAATAGGCAAATCAACTCCATGAAATGAAATAGGACCTCATTTTAAATCTAGACAGGATTGCTCATTTTCCTGCAGGAAGTTGTTTCTCTTGGTTTGGCCAGCAGAGGGAGCTACTGCAGTGTGGCTTAGGTGTGTGTCTCTTGTTACTGCTGCTCTGCTTTTCTTAAATAATACCAGTCTTAATAAAAATTGTGCTTCCTCAGTCCACGAGGGTGGTTTTGGAGTTAATTGGCACCGTGGCCTAACCTTTGGATTGCACCTCCACGTTCACTATGACTGAAAGGATTTGTTCAATTGTTTTGTAGATTACAGGACCATTCGAAGAGTTTGATGAAGAGAAGCAGTTGTCAGAACACGATATCCTTATAATCAAGCATAGCGGAAAACAAAATTTATGTTGAAGAGTGTTGTGGAAGCCTGCTGCGGCCATTCATTTTCAGTAATTGAATAGCAGCCTCGGGGAGGATTATCAAAAAGGATAGGAAACAAAAAATAGTTATACTATTTTACATCTCAGACTGAAATTGGAGAAGTCTTCCTACCACCAGCACATGTCTTTCCAAAGACCACAAACCATAGGATATTCTTTTTAGAGCCTTGAATACCACAACATGCTCTTGAACATCATTTGTTCTGCAGTTAGGAAACACGTGACTTTTTAAAAGTGGCATACAGGAGATAGTCCTCTACTTATAACCTTTCATTTAGCTGTAGAGTTAAAATAGATTATTCTACTTAATGATGCTTGTTAATGGCTCTGTGTTGAGCTGAAAGGGAGTATAAGATAATGTTTTGTGGTCTTCAACATACAGGTAGTCCTTGATTTACAACAGTTCATTTAGTGACTGTTCAAAGTTATGACAGCACGGAAAAAAGTGCCTTGTGTCTGTTTTTCAAGCTTATGACCATTGCAGCATTCCCATGGTTGTATGATAAAAATTCAGATGCTTGCCATATTTAGACAGTTGCAGTGCCCCTGGGTCATGTCATCGCCTTTTCCAATCCTTTGACAAGCAAAGTCAGTGAGTAAATCAGATTCACCTAACAACTGTAATACTAACTTAACTTTTGCATTTAACAACTGTGGCAAGAAAGGTCATAAAATGGGGCAAAACCCACTTAACTATCTCACTTTGCAATGGGAACGTTGGGTTCATCTGAAGTGGCACAGTGGTTAGAGTGCAGTACTATTTCTGCTGCCTGCTGACTGTCTGCAATTAGGCAGTTCAAATATCACCAGGCTCAAGGTTAATTCAGCTTTCCACTCTTCCGAGGTGGGTAAAATGAGGAGTCAGATTGTTGGGGGACATATGCTGACTCTGTAAACCACTTAGAGAGGACTGTAAAGCACCATGAAACGGTATAGAAGTCTAAGTGCTATTTCTATTCAGTTGTGGTCATATGTCAAGGACTACCTGTATTAGAATGTTCTTCACACGCTCTGCCATTTTGTCCATTCTTTCACATTAAGTTCATTTCTTGTTATATGTGTCTATGCCTCTGTGTTGGGAGGAGCATCCAATGACTGAAGGCCATGAGTACAAAGCTGCAGAGAAAAGTTCTTTCTTTCCACAGGATCTAATATATGAGTGATGTTATAAGTTAGGTCACTGTTAAGTTAACATCTAATGTACTGATAGTATAAAAATGGAAATAATAGAAGCTGGCTATGTCTTATAGTTCCCTGAATGGTCATAACAGTGAAATTAATGGGCTAGAGGTGTGAAATTAGCACATAGACTTGGAAATGTGTTACTAGTGGATTTATATACCCCCCCACCCAAAAGACTCCTATGTTTTAGGTTTTTTTCTTTTTAGAACCATAGTGGGGACTTCCTGATTTCTATGAACATTGGAGTATCTGCTATCCAGCCATCTTCTTACAAAATTCATCTTCTCACTATTGTACTTCCATGTGCTTTGAAGAATATTTCTGAAACTCTTGAGCATAAACTATCTTCAGCTTCAACCAGCTTGATGTAGAAGTTAAGGCATCAGGTTAAAAAGTCGGAGACTGTGAGTTCTAGTCCTGACCTGGGTACAAAGCTAGTTGGATGAGCTTGGCCAAGTCACTCTCAGCCCTAGGAAGCAGACAGTGGAAAACCACTTCCAAAAATCTTGCCAACAAAACTGCAGAAACCTGTTTAGGACAGTGCCAGGACTCAAGACTCTTGAAAGTACCACTCACCCACCCACACATATGGTCTCAAGGAGTTCTAGCACTTTTGAGCTTCACTAAGAATTTTGAAGTGCTAATAATTCTCAATTCATTAGTCAAGACCTTCACAATTAAAATCAAATTTCATTACAATAAGAATAGATGAGGCAAAGATATTTGTAGGAAGATCTACAACCTCCCCCCTCCCCCAAAAAACCCTATTGGTAGGATTTGCTGTTAAACTCAGAAAGAACAAGGAAATTTTACAGGCGATGTAGAAGGCAAATGCTATAATTGTCATTGCAATAATAATAATTTTAAAATCCAAATGTTTCATTCCTATCATCCCTTGATCCACTGTGGGGGGTTTATTTTTGGACTATGTTCAGTTCATCATAAAAGAAGGGAAAATGGATCTGTCATTTCAAGTATTTGGCTGCCTAAAGTATAAAAGAATGCATTGTTGTTATTAATTTAAACCACTGTGGTGACATAGAATTGTTGAACTGCTACAAAGGAGAGAAAACGAGATGGGATTTGTCTCGTAAAAACAGTTGCAAATAGCTTTAACAGAAAATTACTAGAAGAAAGTAGGTGGCATTTCCTTTATACCCACAAAAGTGTTGGTGGATAACTATTTTCCTAGGCCATGAAGATGACCCTTCCATAAAAGCTGACTAATTACTCCAATTGATAAAGAAGAGCTGCGTTCTTCACACTCCCACGGATGTCATGCCGTTTGTGAATATTTAACTTAATTGTCATAAACAAAGGGTAAACAATGAAGAAATAATGTATGAAAATTGTTTTACGCCTGGTAAGGGAAACTTTATTGAAAAACGAATGAAAGTTCTGCAGGAACAGGAAGCCCCTGGTCAAAGAAAACTCAGCTCTAGGTCTTAAAAGAAACACTATTTTTATATCTCCTTCTCTCAAGGTGCAACATTTTCCGGAGTTTATTTGCAAGATTCCGTTCATTATGGAGCCAAGGAATTAGTTTAATTTTTTTCCCCATGACACTCAAACAGTTCTTTGCTTGATGAAATGCTCAGAGGCAAGTACCAGATGACTTGACAGGTGGTTCTTTTCAGCCGTAATTTAGCACTGCTGCATTGTACGTAGCTGAACATAGCTGTAATACATGAGTAGCCCATTCATGGCTTATACGTGCAGCTCTTGACTTGCAACCATTCATTTAATGACCATTTGACATTACAATGGCACTGAAAAGAGTGACATATGACTGTTTTTCACACTTACAATCATTGCAGCATCCCCATGGTCATGTGATCAAAATTCAGCCACTTGGCAACCAGCTTGTATTTTGACTCATACTTATGAGACAGTTGCAGTGTCATATGATCACCATTTGCAACCTTCTGACAAGCAACGTTAATGGGGAAGCCAAATTCACTTAGCAGTAACTAACCCCACAACTGTAGAGATTCATGTAACAAGTGTGCCACACAAAGTCGTAAAATGGGGCAAAACTCACTTAACAACTGTCTCACTTAGCCACATAAATTTTGGTTTCAGTTGTGGTCATAAGTCCAAACCTGTGGTTGGATATGATCCCCCACATCTGATTTGCAGCTTCCAAAGCACCACAGGAACAAAATGGCTAATGTTCAGTAAAAATAATGTTCCAATTGTTTAGGAGTGGTAAGCAGTTTTAGGGAGAGAAAATTCTCCCATTCCTACCTATAAACTCCCATCTCAAATCCGCAAAATCTAGTAAAGAAAAAAAACCCAGACTGACTTTTTTTGAGACCTGCCATTGATGCGCTACGGGAAGCCATTCTATAGCCCAGTAGCAAATTGAGAAATTGAATTGAGCCCCCAGTCAAGGAGATCCATAACACACAAGTGATTTTATAGTCTAGCTCTTAATCAAGACGTATTGCAGATTGCTAACAGCTGATTCACAGCCATTGATTATTAAACAATTTGATTTTTATTATTGCTTTGAGCCACCCAGAGTTGTGTTTCATACGATGGATGGCATTATAAATCTAATGAGAGAATGAATAATGTGCATGTAGTACAATGTACCTAATAGGTACTGGAGATTCATTAAAAAGGGCCTTTAACCCCCCCAAAAAGCATTGTTTTTTCCAAAACAAGAAAATGTTGTAAAGGCCAAACATATGTGCAAACCATCTCTCTAGTCTTTCTCTATGCATGGTTTGGAATATTCCTATAAAGGCCAGAGGTTCTACCATGTTTTATTTGTCTAATTATTATTAAAATAGTCGGTCTGCCCTCTATCCTAAAGTTCACAGGCCAGTTGTTACCAACAAATTTCCTAAGTTAACATTTTAAAAATATATAATAAAACTAAATTAAAAACTATGCCTTATTTTTTTTAATGCCCACAATAAAATGTCTCCTGAATCTCCCCAGGAGGAGTATTTTTTGTGATATAGGAGGGACAGCATAATGCTTGTGTTCACATTTGCTTGGAGTCTTGCTTGATTTGTAGTGTGACTATCATCTGGAGAGGCTCTAGAAACTAATGACTGTTTTGGCTCTGTAGCATCCACAAATATGGTGAGGAGCCATAATGTCAATAACCATTTTCATCTTGTGTAAATATTATATGACAGATTCAAGGAGTATGCATATCAATAGTGAAAATTATCCTGCAGAACTCAGACCTGAGTGTGCTTTAATTCAATTGCTTTTCATTCATACCACACTTATGGGACTGTCAATCTTCCAATCCTCTAGACATCCCTTTTCTAAGCATCCTACATTTAATGTGGGTATATCAATCAATCCTAAGTTCTGGGAACATCTTCTTACAATTAAGTACTTTAACAGTAGGTTGCACTCTGGGGATCACTTCTACAAGATACAAATATTTATCATTGATGTCTGCCAGTAAACCACACTATGAAACTGCCCCTTGGAGCAACTCAATTTTAACAGCTAGACTTGTCAGTCTCCAGGACTATCTCCTTCCAGATAGCCTGCATCAATTTAGTCTTCATTTCAATCATCCATCTATTTCTTCCAAGTGTGGCCATGCTAGAAGCAAGCAAATGGCCATATGACTACTTTATCTTTCTTTCCAGGTGTTTAACCCCTTTTAATTCAAGTAGCTAAGATCTTATTTCAAACCTGTTCTCTTACTGGTATTTTAGTGTTTCACATATGGAGCTACTTTTTGACCTTATTTAAAAATTCTACCCTTTTCATGCTCAAGTAATTATTATTTCTATCTTTAGAATCATGCCAGATGGACTTTTGATTAGTTGATGCACCTAAACATAGCATTTTCAAACTCAACAGGGGGACAACTTTGGACAAAGGGACAGCAGTTTTCTTGGAGAGCTACAGTACATATGAGGAGCAAAGAGGGGGGGGGAAGCAAAAGTGACAATTATTATGTATTTGTAGGTCCTTCGCGGTGGCTTTCTGGCCAAAATGGATTCCACAAGGCTTTCTGCCACTTAGCATTCACTCTCACCCTCCCTTATTTGTATTCTGTGGCTCTGCTCCCCTCACTTCACCCTCACTTCTCAGGCATACTGCCTTCTGCTTCCCTCAATTTTTAACAAGTCCCCATTGGTGTTGCCAAAAGTAATGTATCACTGCTGCTCCAGGTGGACCACAGGCTTTATTATAGATGTGCCTCTGGTGGCAACGATGAAGATAAGCAACAATTTGCAGTCTCAAAACAGGTACATTTTCCAGCTATTTGGACTCAGTGACTTTCTCAAAAGCAGGAGAAAGAGAGAATATTCTCTCCACCATCCCCAGTACAGAGAAAGGTGGTTTATCTTCATTGCTGTCAATGTAGAAGTGTGTTAGCATCAAAGGATATGGCTCAACTGAGGCAGAAACAAATATATATACACACGTATTAGCATAGAAGCCTCTGGCTTGGTCTCAAAAACACATGGAAGAATTGGCTGCTTGCCTGTAAGCTGCAGGTGGAGACAATCAAAATATGGGCTTGACATTCCTAAGCAGGGCCCAGGTGAGGAGATGACAACACCGGTATGTGGGTAAACCAATAATTAAGGCAAAAGTGGAAGGTTAGAAGTCATATTTTTCCAAAGGTAGGCAAATGAAAATTGGATATCTGCAGTGGATTTTCCTTTCAGTGGGTCCCTGATTGTGAGAGAAGACTAAATAATTAGTTGCAGGTTGTGAGAAAAGCTGGCTTCGATTTGTGCTATTCTGGCCCTAGGTTTGGTTTCCTTGCCAGCTGCCAGTGGGTCCTGAAGTCAGCTGCAATAGCTGGAGGTTCCTCCAGGCATAAGAGCAGAGCCTTCTTTCGCCCTTCCCTCCAGTTGCCATCCCAGATCGCAAAACTGTTAACAGTGATGTGCTACTCTTAAGATAATTTGTTATCTGTGGGAAACATTGGGAAGAGATGGCAGCTTCACTTACTCTCCAATAAATTAACAGCATTTGACTTGCTCTGACTTTCACAAAGGCTATAACAGTTCTTCTCAGTAAATACACAGTGGCACCACTGATTATATGGAAAGCAATTTGCAAAATGGAATACATTGTGGTTTTTTGTTCAGTCTGATCAATTAGCATAGCATTTCAAACAATAGTGAAAATGGAGGAATTAGCTTGTTTCACCACCAAAAGATTTCAGGACAGACGTTTGCATTGAATATATTGTACCTCTGTAGGACAATTCAAACATCTCTTAGGCAAACAGGCCCAATGTTTTGTATGCAATAAAATGGGACTCGGCCCTGAGTCTCTTTTGAGAGTGGGCGGCATACAAAATTTAATAAATAAATTTAATAAATAAACACTTTTGGTAACCCAATACAGGATTTTCTGTGGGAAATTTCTATCGTTTAAGACATACCTTCCCATAGCTTTTGTGGATGAAATTTGCATTGAATATCTTGTACTCCAAGCAAGCCTTCAGCTTAACACTTTATAATTTAGATTATTTTCAAATGAGTTTTACATATGTGGGCCTTTATAGGAGTTCATTTTCATTTGAAATAGTGGCAATTAAGATCAGTATTTAATAAATGAGCAGACACATCTGGAATATGGCTTTTGTGACATTTGATTAAGTTGATAGAAAACTTGCTGCCTGAGAACAGTATCTGTTTTAAGAGCCTTTTGATTAATCCAGAAAAATTTACATATGGAAAAAGATGTTTATTGCTCAAGCAATAGATCAAAAATAGGTAAACAGGGACTGTCCATATATTCACCCTAATACCCGAATTATTTTAAAAATGCATATTTTTAAGGGATTGTAAGGGATTTTTTTGCTTGTGATAGTATTAACTAAGGAATTCAATAGAGAGTCTGAGGTGTTTGGAGTTTGTTTTTTTTTGCTATGCATTTCCCACTGGCAAGAATTTAATCAGGTATTTAAATTATACCTTCTTTCAACAGTTCATTTACAATTTTTCTTCCATTCATAAAAAATGAAGTAATAACCTTGTAAAGTAGCATTTGATACAAGAAGAAAAGCATTCAGAAACTCAGAATGGAATTACAATTCAGCCCAATTCTTTGAAGATTCAGAGTTGCATGTTTCATGCTAGTTTCATTCTGGTGTAATTCTAACAAGGACAGTTTCCTTTCAGTATGAATATATTTGAAGAGGAACGGCTGCTATGTAGAGATTTTAGCATGCTAATTGGGTAGAAAAACAACATTGTTTGGGGTAGAAATATCAAACAATCCCAAATATTCTGAGGTCAAGTTTCAGGACTGTCATATAATACCATTGGTGTTAGTTTGCAAAGAATTAACATCAATTACAGATGAGCCGATTAATCAGAAATTCTCCACAGTAATTAGGAATGCAGATGATATGCTAATAACCTTTATGGACTCAGAGAAATTTGTTTACTTAAAGCATGCTTAGATGCATATTTATAAGCCGTGTTTAATACAATTGGTGTATTAATGAGATTAAATATGGGAAGGCAAACAAAGGGCAAATACATGTTATTTCATGGAGTCTTCAGAAATTAAATATCTTAGATATGAAACCTGAAAGCAACAATTGGAATTAAATCATCTATTTCCTTCCTATAGGCTACGTTTAAATTGAAGATTTTCTGAGCAATCTGGTAGAGAAGATGTCTATGGTTAAATGAAAGCTCCTAAGAATTCTGTTTCTATCCATGAATAATTATCTTGTTTATAGAGGAAAATGGTATTAAAGGGGGAAATCACTCTAACATTTTATTAATAGCTGTCCTGGGAAGAAAAGTGATGGAAATTATTCACTGATTTCTTAAAGGATTAGAGCTTTGTTTAGCATTACTATACTTCTAGATGTCCTCAGGTTCATCCTCTTTTCACCCTAGCTCTGCGCCAAATTATCCTGAAATGTCTAGAACTAGAGATTCCCCTTTGGGCACTTTAGCAGAATTCAGGAGGAAGGGGGTAGCTCTAGGGAATGGTAGTTGCCTCTCCTGCTTCCTGATTGGTGCATGGAGAGAAAAGGGTGTGGCCAGCAAGAATAAAAATACTGTATTGGCACTCCTGATTGTAAGGCACTAGAAGATTTGTGCAACAATGGAAAAATGATGAAATAATATCAGATGAGAGTGTAATTAAGAAAATATTAGAAGGCACAGAAATGGACAGATTAATGGTCATTATTAAGGATAAAGAAGAAACTGAATATTTCTTGATGTGGGATGTATTTTACCAATGGTTGGACAATAGAAACAGAAGTTAGAAAGGTAGAGATATTAAAAAAAAAAAAAGAGGAAATGTCAATGTGGAGAGAATGTGATGATGAAGATGTTACGTACTATTGTAATTATACTGATATACTGTATAGTTATATTATTAATATTATTGTGATGAATATTATAACAAATATGTGAATTTTTATTGTCTAAAACCCAGATCGCATACTGCTTGGTGGAAAGTAATATAACATAAATAAATAAATAAATAAATAAATAAATAAATAAATAAATAAATAAATAAATAAATAAATAAATACATACATACATACATACATACATACATACATACATACATACATACATACAACATAGATTTGAGTTGGTTGGTTGGTTGGTTGGTTGGTTGGTTGGTTGGAGGGAAGGAAGAAGGAAGGAAGGAAGGAAGGAAGGAAGGAGGGAGGGAGGGAGGGAGGGAGGGAGGGAGGGAGGAAGGAAGGAAGGAAGGAAGGGTAGGAGGGCACTACTTGATGTGCTTTCATATTGCAAACAGTGGCTTACTGTGAAAGCAAAACTAAATAGATTTTTACAGTATACACAGTCTTTTATGGAAACAGTCTTTCCCCTTTTTTGTTGATGAGGTAGTGTGGAAATCTTTGATTACTTAATATTGAAGACTGATTTAATGGTAATGGAATTGCATGTTTGAAAAGAGAAATATTAAAGTTGGTCACCTCTAATAAATGCAGTGTTCTTAAAGGACATGGAAAAGCTCATAAATAATGCATCTTGAAAACATTTTTATGAAACATTTTCTCTTTTCTTATTTTTTATTGAATATATTAATAGTAATGCTTGTTGATATGTTTAACTGGAAAGAAAAGGGTAAAATCTATTTATTGACAGTGTCATATCCTTCAATCAGATAACCCGGAATTAATGTCTATAAACTTAAACAATTTACTCTTTAGTATATTAATATGGAAAAATCCAATTTATCAACTATCTCAAATTAAAGAATTTTCTTGTAAAATTTGTAAAAACCCATAAGCTGTATTTTATTCTCTGTCTCTGTCTCTCTGTCTCTGTCTCTCTGTCTCCCTTCCTCCCTCCTTCCCTCCCCCCTCTCTCTTTCTCTCATTTTATGGAAGAGAAACCAAGAAGTAACTTATCTGCCCAGAACAGGAATGATCAAGCAATTATATCAGAAAGTCTGAAAACAAAATGACAGATATTGAGAAATCAATTGATAGCAAAAAAGTGTATGCTTGTATAATGATACCAAGGCCAAACAGATGTGTTCAGTTGAGTGGTAAAAAGACATGTGGAGTTGGTTTTCAGGGATGGCAAGGTACTGAGAATGAAGTAGAAGGTTTCCAGATTCATTTTGGTGTTGAATCAGAGCAGCAGGAGTTTGTGGTGGCTGTAAGAGTTGCAGAGAAGCTTCAAGAAAAGTCTTTGGGCAACTGAAACTGAAGATGTACTTAGTAGCCAGTGTTTGATTGAACCGAGCTGTGCATCTATATGGACTATAGAACAAGTGGTAGAACAATGGCAACTGAAGAAAGAGTGTGAGATTGGAGGTGCATATAGCTGATAAAGATTTGGGAGAACTGTGTTGGCAAAGGTGACGGGATGGCCTGCAATTTTTGTCCAAGTGGTGATGACAGCAGCATGGCTGATGATTGGGGTCAGGTTCTCCAGCTAAGCAGCAGCCATGAGGGTGACTTGGGGATGTCTGTGTCTTGAAATTTTAGAGGTATGGGTACAAAGATGACAGTGCTAAAAGGTAGCAGGAGCAGAAGCAAACCAGTGGTTAGTTGAAGGGTTAACTTCAATTGTTGCAGTTCTGGAACTGCAACAATTGCAGTTTTAGATTGCATGATATATAGGGATTCTCTGAATTGATATACAGCTCTTAGTTGTGGGGAAAAAAATGACATAAGCAAACAGAGGCGCTTAGTTTTTGAGTGGAGGGTTGATTTTTAAAACTAAAATTGGCACTGCTCTGTTTTGCCAAGTGTCAGGGCAATGACCAGGTGCCAGGCAATTGGTTCTTTTGGATCCAGAGACAATGAGTACACCACTGAATCAAGGGACGTTAAGCTTTATTATTATTAAGAAAACAGATTTAAAAGCACAACGCCAAAAGCATACAGTAAAAACCACACATATACAGTTTAAATAGAGATGGGTACCTATGCATATAGCCGCTCAAATCTCTTTTCTTTTTTGTCCCCTTTCCAAGATTGAACTTCATTTTGATTAAAGCATAACCTTCCATTTCTATGACTTATTTAAAACCACATGAAAGTGTAGGGTTCATCTTTTTGTTCCCAGATCAGATAAGTGTTGATTTACTGGTTGCAACAACCAGCATGTTGCCCAAGACTAACATCATGGTTTGTGGGTTGACTGGTCCAAAGTCACCCAGCTGGCTTTCATGCCTAAGGTAGGACTAGAACTCACACTCTCCTGGTTTTTAGCTTGGCACCTTAATCACGATACCAAACTGACTATGTGAAAAAAAATCTGCATCTAATCCAGCTAACCAACAATTCTGTAAAGACTGACAGACTCTTTTATCTCTTTTGCATGCTCTTATTGTCAAAGGTTTTAAACAAACCACATACCATCAGAACTCAAGCATCTCTGAACAACCAGAATGCTGCTCATCATTCCTATCACCCATCTCCTCCCACTTATGACTGCAGGACTGTAACTTTGTTGCTTGTATCCTTACGATTTATATTGATATTGTTTCCTGATTGGTAATTTGTACCCTATGACTATCATTAAGTGTTGTACCTTATGATTCTTGACGAATGTATTTTGTATTTTTATGACTGAGAGCATATGCACCAAAGACAAATTCCTTGTGTGTCCAATCACACTTGGCCAATAAAGAATTCTTTTCTTTTCTATTCTATTCTATTCTATTCTATTCTATTCTATTCCAGAGTGTCTTTCTCACGGGTAATCTTTAAAATAATCTTCCTGACTGAACTGTTCTTCAGTTACAGCTAGGTAATTCCAAACTGATCTTGAAGCATGCTGTGTATCATAACCGTGAGAACCAGTGAGGTCCCAAAATCGAATCAGTAATTTCATATTGCATGCGGCAGTTTCATACATTTTGCCAGGAAGCAGGCTAATGTGAATAATATCTCACTTTTTTTTCTTGTGCTTCTCCTGCTCTAGCTCTGAAATCACGTTTTACTGTTGAAACCAACAATCAACTGACTATAGAAATAAATCCTCTTTGATAGTCAGACTCTTATTCTTAGGCTGTGCCTTTCTTTTAGTTCCCTTCCTTTAACAGATAGATCTTGACTTACAATGATTCATTAGTCATCATACGAAGTTACAACAGCACTGAAAAAAGTGAACTATGATCGTTTTTCACACTTATGACCATTGCAACATCTCCATGGTCACATGATCAAAAGTTGTATGCTTGGCAACTGGTTCATATTTCTGATCATTGCAGTGTCCCGGGTCATGTGATCGCCTTTTCCAATGTTCTGATAAGCAAGGTCAATGAGGAAGCCAGATTTGCTTAACAACTGAACTTTACAACTGCAATAATTCACCTAACAGCAACAGCGAGAAAGGTCATAAAATGGGGCAAAACTCACTTAACAACTGTGTCACTTACCAACAAAAATGTTCAGCTCAATTGTAGTTGTGAGTCCAGGACTACCTGTAGTTGTTTCTACCTAGTAACTCCTTTGAACAAAGGAAACTGCCTTATCTCTCTACCTAGTATGCACTTGACCATGGGCTTTACTATTAAACTGTAAACTTTTTCATCTAAATATCCCTTGAATTTTATAGGTTATATGAATCATACACTCAGCAAACAGTGAGCATGTTTCAATGACCCCAATTTAATTGGACTTCAAAATAATCTATTATTGGGTATAGTTTGGATTTAAAAAGTTACACAGGTTAGTTAAGGCATGAAATGATGGATTTAATAGTTCTAATTCTTCATACAGGTTTCAAATGAAATTATCTCAATGACCCTACTGCTCATTTGTAAGGCATTTGCTGGTAACGGCAATTATAATCTTGATTATTGAGTCCCATATTAAGAATTGCCTATCCAATAACACTGAAGATTCAGTGTTATTGGAGGATTTTAGAAATATTAAATGAAATGCCAGTATGTGGTTATGTATTAAATCTTGATATATTTTATGATGAAGGATGTTAAAATAATTATAGTCAAATAAAAATGGAGGTATAAGGGTAACATGTATAAATATTTGAGTTAAAATACATGAGTTTATATGCATTATGCTTGATGACTGTGGAAGAGATGCAAGAAAACCTTTTGTAACCAACTGATACACTTTCTACAGTATGTAAAGAAGGAAGATTTTATGTGTTGTGTTTGTTTTGAAAATAAAAATAAATTCTATTAAAAAAAAAAAAAAAGAATTGCCCGTCCAGAAAAAGGAACACTTGAAATGAACCACACTGAAATTACAATTCATAGTCTAGCAATATCGTGAACTGTTGAGATTGCTATAATTTAAGAGCTTTATGGATTTCCATTGAAGATTGGATATATTCTGACCTGGGTTTTTGATGCTCATTTTCAGCCTTTTTAAGGACTACAACTATAAAATGAAGGATGTACTTATTTAGAAAATGTACAGGAGATCTCTGCAGATCAAATTGTGTATTGGCAACGGGAAAATGACTTTGTATTGGACCTAGATAACTCACATAAAAATATTTTGTAAGAAATTGCATTCTTGGCTATAATTCAATATAGTTATTCACTGCACAGTAATAAATTGTATTTTCAACAGTTTGTGGTCTTAATTGAATACTGGATGCATCAGAGGTGCAATATACTGGAATAAATATTTTCTTCCTCTTGCCAAAAAAGAGAGGTGGGGGAAAGTATTTCTTTTGTTTGGTTTGTTAAATATTTTTTCAAGATCCTTCCTTCACACAAATATGCAAAGCAGGTTAGCTGATAGTTTAGGAGAAGGACATAGCTAAGGTGACAGGATCATCATGGCATACAAATATTGGAAGTTAGTCTGCTTTCTCCATTGTTTTTGAATGTTGAATTCAGTTTTGTCTCTTAATATGGCATAAAAGGTAAAGGTAAAGGTTCCCCTCACACATATGTGCTAATCGTTCCTGACTCTAGGATGCAGTGCTCATCTCCATTTCAAAGCTGAAGAGCCAGCACTGTCCGAAGATGTCTCCATGGTCATGCCACTGTCATGACTAAATGCAGAAGGCGCACAGAACGCTGTTACCTGCCCACCAAAGATGATTCCTATTTTTCTACTTGCATTTTTACATGCTTTTGACCTGCTAGGTTGGCAGAAGCTGGACAAATAACGGGATCTCATTCCGTGATGTGGCACTAAAGATTCAAACTGCAGAACTGCCAATCTTTCTGATTGACAAGCTCAGCATCTTAGCCACTGTGCCACTGTATCCCTCTTTAATACTTTACTCTTTAATATATAACATTTAATATGGCATGCAGTATAGCTATTGATCTTTAGTATAGCTATAGAACTGGAGCTAATTTGATGTAGTGATTAAGGTAATGGCCTAGAAACCAGGAGACTGTGAGTTCTAGTCCTGCCTTAGTCATGAAAGCTGGCTGGGAGACTTTGGGCCAGTTATTTTTCTCTCAGCCCATTTCACCTTATAGAGCTGAAGGAGGAAGGAGTATTAGGTATGTTTGCCACCTTGAGTTAAAATAATAAAGGGTTTTATGTCTTTAAATATGTTTCCTTGAGTTAATAATAAAGCATACACTTTTTCTTTTTTTTAAAAAAAGAACTGTAACTCAGTCCACCTATCTTGCTGCTGGTCATCCTTCACTTTCTTTCCACCTGTTGTAGATTTCCATTCATTTTCATATCTCTTATTATTCTGTCTTAATCTCATGAATCCCAGACATTTCTGAGTTAATGACTCTAACCACTGCTCTTAGGTGGCACAATGGTTAGAGTGCAGTACTACAGGCTACTCTCGCTGACTGCCGGCTGCCTGCAATTTGTCAGTCCAAATCCCACCAGGTTCAAAGTGGACTCAGCCATCCATCTTTCTGAGGTGGGTAAAATGAGGACCCTAAATTGTTGGGGCAATATGCTGACTCTGTAAACCACTTAGTGAGGGCTGAAAAGTGTTAAGAATGTAGTCTAACAGTTGGGTTAGCAATATATAAGCCATGATAGTAGTACTGTATCTTTAAGTACTGCTGTAAATGTGATTGGTTGATGTCACCTCAAGTGGCCATAAGATGGAACCAGAATGACTGTTAGCTCTCTGTTTGTTAGATGCTGATTGGTGGATACTGCTTGTAGATGTGTCATGTATTGCTCGGCGTGAATTACTGTGAGTTTTGCTACTATTAGCGACTTTGTGTGCTGAACTGATTATATGATACTGGACTGTGTTTGATAGATCACCCCTTAACTGAGAACGTTGATGACTGACTGTCTTAACCGTGTATGAATTGGACTCTGCATACCTCTATTTTCCACAAAATACTATCTGTTTTACTATTCAGTGTCTCCGTATGCTGGTTTATGCGTTCTTCCACACCACTCACACTACGCTTCTCTGCATGCACTCGTTCTCCTAACGGGGAGCTTACCTAATACTGGTTATGGGCCCAGGTTATACCAGACGTAGCTAAAGGAGAGTTGGTGTCGATACGCAATACCGTATACAGACAGCTGTTTAGTTTGTGATTGTTACTATCCTGGAGAAGATGGCACACGACCCATCAACAAGTCTATCACTGATCACCTGGTTGTATGGGACAAACTATGTTTCCTGGTCTATGAAGTGCAGCCTACTCCTGCATAGTTGGGGATTATGGGATGCTGTACAGAATCCACCGGATGTAACTTCTTGGGATCCAGATGACAAGGATGATGCCAAGAAGATAGCAGATTTTCAATAATGCAACGAATGAGCGTTGTGTATAATTGGTCTAAAACTGACTGACTAACAATTAGTACATATTCGTGGAGAAAACTCTGCTGCAAGATGTTGGGAAAATTTGAAGAGGATTTATTTACGTGACACTGTAGGTGCACATATACATATTACACACGTCTTTTGTTTAGGGCATGTCTTTTGAAAGGTGGAGATAAGTTAGCTCATCTAAACTTTATGAAAGGAGTTTTCCAGGAGCTACATGAAGAAGAACTGATTTTTTTTCAGAGCTACATCAAGTTTACATCATTTTTTCCTCACTGGATGAGAGTTATGATGATTTTGTATCTTCCCTTGAAGTCCTAACCCAAAATGAACTAACATTGATTGACATAACTGCATGACTGTTGGAAGAGTCAAGAAGAAGGATGGAAAGAGAACAACTGAGAGAGAAACTATCACAACATGAGTCATCTTTGACTGCCTATACTGTTAGAAAATGTTTTTCTTGTGGGGCTAAGGGACATATAGCTAGATTCTGTAAAAATGTAAAACAACAGAATACTAGAAAGGCTAAGAAAAATGTTGGCGTAGATGGAAGGCTTCACGGTGGCTACTGCTGCTGCTGAGTGCATGCTGGCCATTGGTTCTCTGTTGTGGCTTTTGTGTCTGATTTTCGCGGGGCCACGACTGGCTTCGTTGTTGTTTTCCAGGCTCTGCGGGAATCACAAATCCCATCCTCGTCGCCAGTTTTACATATGTGTTGTGAGGGATAGACGCAGGAGCCATGGAATCAGTAGCAGTAGCCACCGTGAAGCCTTCCATCTACGCCAACTTGAAGGATGAGCCACGCCAACTCCAAGGACGAGCCAAAGACCGCGAAGGCCAACCTCGGCTGAAACTGCCTGCCTGTCTGCAGCCGCTGCTGCCATCCGTCTCCTCATGGCTTTCTATCTGCATAATACAAACTGTCTGCAGCTGCTGCTGCCTGGAGCCTCCACTGCTCCACCTGCATTACAAAGCTGCCTACCTCCCAAGGCCACCTGCCTTACAAAGCTGCCTACCTCCCAAGGCCACCCGCCTGACAAAGCTGCCTACATCCCAAGGCCACCTGCCTTACAAAGCTGCCTGCCTCCCAGCTCCACCGTCTGCAAGGTTTACACGCTGACTTCACTGCTGACCAACAACCGGGAGAAGCGAGGCCTGGCGCTGGACGGGAAGCTGAAGCACGAGGACACCAACCTGCCTCCAAAAACCAAAGTTACCGACAGGCTTGGACTTTCTTTGCACACAAAGCAAATAACTGGGGGGGGGGGGAGGAGTGTTATATATGCAAATGTTAGAGGAGTGTTGAGTATGCAAATAACTGGGAGGAAGGAGTGTTATATATGCAAATGTTCCCTGTTACCAGCTCTCTGATTGGCTGGTCATTTGACAGTTGCTTTGGGCTCGAGTATAAATACCCTGACAGTTGCAGGGACGTTGCTGAATCGCTTGTCATCTCGCAATAAACATCTTACTCTCTGATTCCATGGCTCCTGCGTCTTTCCCTCAAACATCATGGATCATTATTCAAGATACGGTTTCTGCTATTTACTGAAAACCAAAACAGTAACGTTCCAACATTTCTTTAATTGGCTAAGATTTGCTGAAAGAAAGATGAAAACTAAGGTGATTACTGTTGTAACAGATAACAGGACAGAGTTTACAAACTGTAAATTTCAAACGATGTTAAAATCAGCTGGTATTGAGCATAAATGTTCTGCTCATTATAGGCCACAACATAACTCGTTTATAGAATGAAGGGGGCAAACATTACAAGCCATGGCTCAAAGTATGTTAGTTGATTCAGGATTGCCTGAAACACTGTGGGGTGAAGCTATGATGTGTAGTAACCATGTTTTAAATAACGTGGTGAATACAACAACTGGTGAATTGCCATTCATTCGGTGGCATGGCAGAAAACCTGATTTAAGTTATCTACACACATTTGAAGCTCCGGCATGGGTGCATATTCCCTCACAAGTAAGACTGAAAGGGTAACATAGAGCTTAACAGTTATTTTTCGTAGGTTACAAGGCCAACCATAGATTGTTTAGATTTTTGGGAAAAGGCATGACTAAGATATACTGTAGCGCTAGTGCTAGATTTATTGAAACCGTTGGATGGAATAAATTGGAATTTAACAACAATGTAGTTATGGACACCCAGGTAGTCCCTAGTGATGAAATAGTAAAACCAGCAATAGCAATTAAAGAGGAAGTGCAGATTCAGGAGGAATTAGAAGAGCGGGAGCAGGTGAAACAGAAGAGTCCACTGGTGAGCCCTGAGTTACCTAGACGTTCAACCCGAGTAACATGATCACCTGACAGATATCAAGCTACTATAGCATGTCAAGTAAATAAAGTTCCTGATACTTATTATGAATTAACCCTGTATCCTAAGGAGGAGCAGATAGTTTGGAAAACAGCAATGGAAAAGGAACTGAAATCCTTACAAAATTTAGAGGTGTATGAAAATGTCAGGTTACCCCCAGGTAAACATGCCATAGGATGTAAATGGATTTACAAGATTAAAACAAATGTAGATGGGACTGTTACCCATAAAGCCATATTGGTGGCACAAAGTTTTGATCAGTCAGCCAATGACTATGATGAGGTATTTGCACCTAGTTTAAGGGCTACATCATTACGTGCATCATTAGTTTGGGCAGCTAGGCATGGATATGTAGTGAATCATTTAGATGTTGAGACAGCATATCTCCATGCACAGTTGCAACATACTATATATTTAAAGAAGCCTTTGGGATTGGACACTGATAATAACAATGATTGCTGGAAGTTAAAAAAAGAGTCTTTATGGCTTAAAGCAATCAGGCTATGAATGGAATCAATGCATAGTGAAGGAATTAGCAAAGATAGGTTTCAAAGCTGGAATGGCTGATCCATGTTTGTTTAAAAAAGAAAGTGATAGTGTGATTTCATTGTTGCTATTGTTCACTGATGACATAGCATTAATCACTAAAACTGAGCAAGAATCTATTGAGATTATTACACTGTTGAAAACGCGGTTTAAAATAAAACACCTTGGTGATATTAAGCAATATCTTTGTTTAAAAATAGATAAAACTAGGGGAGGATATAAAATATCACAAACTGAGAAGATTAACCAGTTACTCAGGACTTTTAAAATGGAACTGTGTAAACCAACTAAAACTCCAATGGGTCAAGAATTTAGCCATCATGATGTAAAAAGCCCTGTATTTGATAAATGTATTTATCAATTTCTCATTGGTAGCTTATCTTAGTAATTGGTCAAGGCCAGATATAGCATATAGTGTTAATAAATTAGCCAGGTTTAATGCTGAACCTACTGAAAGGCACTGGCAAGTTGTTAAGCGTGTATTGAGATATCTTAAACAAACAATACACTATGCCTTATATTTAGAGTCTAAGAATGAACTGAGCTTAACTGCATAGGCTGATGCAAGTTTTGCTACAGACGTGTCTACATGTAAATCCACATCAGGTATTGCTATATTTTTAGGAAAAGCGTTAATTGGATGGTGATCCAACAATGGAGGGTGAATTCTCATGTTTGTCTTTGTTATGTACGGACTTGGTTTGTTACAAACAACTCCTACTGGATATGGGGATTAATGTACAAGAGCCTATTGTTGTACATGAAGACAACCAAGCAGCAATTCAGATGGCATCCAATCTTGCTGTAAGGACAAGGACAAAGCACATTGACCTAAGATATCTAAATGTAAGACAAAGTGTTAGTAGTAAACTGATTACACTAGAGTATTGTATGTCTGAAAATAACATTGCAGATCATTTCACCAAAGCCCAAGGTACTATGAAACATAAACATTGTTGTGATGAATATGGACTCAGACTGTAAGGTTATACATATATTTCCTACCCAAAGGGGAGAATGTTATGAATGTAGTCTAACAGTTGGGTTAGCAATATATAAACCATGATAGTAGTACTGTATCTTTAAGTACTGCTGTTATTCTGTCTTAATCTCATGAATTCCAGACATTTCTGAGTTAATGACTCGAACCACTGCTCTTTGGTGGCACAATGGTTAGAGTGCAGTACTACAGGCTACTTTTGCTGATTGCGGGCTGCCAGCTGCCTGCAATTTGACAGTCCAAATCCCACCAGGTTCAAAGTTGACTCAGCCATCCATCCTTCTGAGGTGGGTAAAATGAGGACCCTAAATTGTTGGGGCAATATGCTGACTCTGTAAACTGCTTAGAGAGGGCTGAAAAGCACTATAAAGCAGTATATAAGTAAGTGCTATTGCTATTTTATTTTAATTATGGATATATATGCATTTGTTTGTATTACAAGGCATTCTTGCATTGGTTTTGTCTTAGTTATTCATACTTTTTTTAACTGGTTTAGCTGTTAAACCGAGAAATTCATTTTGTTTGGATGGAATTCTGTAATTGCTTTGTCTTGCTGATTTGTACATTCTTTAGTAAGGGCACAGAATAAATAATTAACATTTTCATTCTTTTTGCATCTTTTCTTTTCAAATTCACCCTTTTCACTAAGTCATATGGTTTTCTGTTGCTGTTATGAGGGTTCTTGTTCTCTTGTAAATTATTCAAGCAACCATATAGAAACCCAGATTAGATTTTTACTGGTAGTTTTCAATTCAATATACAAAAGCTTTGCATCATAAGAAGGTTATTCCTGACAGTTTGATGACCAATTAAGGCAACTTATCTGATTTAATTCATTTAAAACTGAAGGCAAAATAAATCATAGCTTTGAAAGAGCATCTCAGGCAAGCATGACATCTTTAAAAAAAACATTTCAGGTATTTTGTTTCCATCAGTTTCCTGCACCATGACTGGACAATCCAAAGTATTTTTATGTATCAGTGAGAACTTGTCATGCTTTCTACTTCTGGCCAAGAGGACACAGCGGGAGTTGAATTTACACAAGCTTAATAAACACAATTTACACCCTTAAAAATAAGTGAAAAATCCATGGTGTGGTTTTATTTCACCCCAGACATTTAAGATCTAAGAGCAAAATCTTCAGAGGGAAAACAAATGAGAAAGGCACAGTAATTTCTGAAAGGGCTGAATACATCTTCAAAACAGATTTCCAAACAAAAGAGAGGAGATCAATAGAGAGGATGAGGGAAAAAATAGTTGATTTAATAGTTGATTTAAACCTAGATACTTTGTGGCTACCTGTAACCCAGAGGAGGGTTGTTACTGGTTTGCACTGGTTCAGGAGAACCGGTAATGGTATTTTGGTGTTGGTCACCCGAACTGGCAGCGATCCGGGCTGGCCATGCCCTGAACCATTTCCCCAGTTGCTGATGCCATTGCCGGCATGTTTTTTAGTAATTTTTTCATGTTCTGCTCATGCACATAACAATTTATAGTCAACTGCACACACATGCACAGCGAACCAGCAGCAATGCCAGAAGCAACCCACCCCTGCTGTAACCAATCAAAACTGAGATGAAACCTGTGGTAAGCGCTTAGTCAGGTCTTCTATTCTATGCTGCCCTTGGCCAGCATAGCATCATAGCATATGAGACCTGGAAAGGACCTTCAAAATTATGCTCCCACACTTTGCTCGGGGCAGGAATCCGTTATATCAAAGGTGTCAAACTTGTGGTGTCACGTTGCCATCACATGACATATCATGACTTTTTCCCCCTTTGGGGAGCTGGGGTGGGCATAGCCACGGGCTGCCATTTTGACACTCCTGCATTACATCATCGTCAAGAGATGACCATCCTCAGGGAAAAAACTGCATATTAAATACAAACTTCTATAAGATAGTAGAAACAAAGGGAGCTTTGGCCTCCCAGATTGGAAGCTTTTTTTAATCAGGCGGCAGCCCTAATATGGCTAAAGGACTGGATCCAACTAAAAAATAAAAGAATCCTTATGCTAGAAGGACACGATCTCCAACTAGGCTGGTACAGCTTCCTCTGGGAGGGAAAGAATAAATCTCATTCCTACTTTCAGAGACATATAGTAAGGGATGCCCTGTTTAGGGTCTGGGAATTTTTTTTAAAAAAACCACTACCTGAAAATCCCAATCTGGTTATCAACCATGGAGGCAATGACATATCCAAATACTATAGACCTTAGTAAAATGGTAAGATATGCAGAGCTCTTAGATGAAAAAGGAGAACTAAAACAAACAATCTCTATACATAATCATACACATACTCACTGCAGCCAGGATTGCCTTTGCACAAAATTGGAAAAAAATCAATACACCCTCAGATGAAACTATAATCAGGAAAATACTTGAATGTGCAGAAATGGATAAAATGACAATAGAACTAAAAGAAAGAGAAGAATTGGACTTCTATAAAGTATGGAATAAAATGTACAAGTGGCTAGAAATCAGAAGCCAAGACAGAAAATAGAGAATACAAATATATGGAGATACAAATAATGAATATTATTATAAGTGTTAATATTATGTTTGTTACATTATAGGACAAGGTTATAGTGATAGGAAGGCAATGCAAAAGGGAGAATTATAAAAGCTAAGAAGGAAAGCCGATATAGAAAACTGTAAAATTACTGTATATTGTTATAGGTTTATAGGTTTATAGGTTTATTGGATTTATATGCCGCCCTTCTCCCAAAGGACTCAGGGCGGCATACAACATAAAAACACATATTACAAAAGTTAAAAGAAAGATTAAATAGAATATCCAAAAAAAAATCAATAGACATTTGCAATGAGATTTAGAAATTAGATTAAAATTAACAATTAAAATTAATAATTAATTTTATTCAGGCCAGGCCGGCTTATGTATGTTCTGTGTTTTGTTTTGTCTTATTTTATCTTTTTTTCCTTGTTGTGTCTTCCTTACTGTTTTTAAAGATTAAAACATTCAATTAAAATTATTATTTTTTAAAAAGAGATGACCATCCATCCTTGCACATGGCCAGTAAAGGAGAGATTGCCACTTCCTGAGGCATGCTGCTGAACAGTTGACGAGCTTAGAATAACAGAGTTGAAAGGGAGCTTGAAGGTTTTTAGCCCAACCCCCTGCTTAGGCAGGAAACCCTACACCACTTCAGATAAATGATTGTCCAATCTCTTCTTAAAAACGTCCAGCGTTGGAACATTCACCTCTTCTGGAGGCAAGTTGTTCTCCTCAGTTCTAAATTAGCAATAGCAATAGCAATAGCAGTAGACTTATATACCGCTTCATAGGCCTTTCAGGCCTCTCTAAGCGGTTTACAGAGAGTCAGCATATTGCCCCCAACAATCTGGGTCCTCATTTTACCCACCTCGGAAGGATGGAAGGCTGAGTCAACCCTGAGCCGGTGAGATTTGAACCGCTGACCTGCTGATCTAGCAGTAGCCTGCAGTGCTGCATTTAACCACTGCGCCACCTTGGCTCGACTAAATTGCTCCACTCCTTGATTCAGTGACGTGCGGTGAGGTTTATGACTGGTGAGGCAGCAATTTTTTTAGACTTGTGGACCCAGAATTCCACAGCCAGGCATTCTCAGTTCCGATTTAAAGCAACAGCATTTGTTTTTCTCCTTTGCTAAATAAGTTTCCTTCTTTCTTTTTCTTTTCCCTTCCCCTCCTTCCTCCCTCCCTCCCTCCCCCCCTCTCTCAAACACACACACACACACACACACACACAAAGTTGCACCAGGAGGATGAAGTTTGAATTCCTCCCCCTCCGTCCGACTCACACGTACCTTTTCCAGCTGTTTCAGAGAGGATTTCAACTCTGCTCTTGCCTGTCGTCATGAAAAGAAAAAAAATGTAAAAGGAAAAAGGCAAGAGCTGAGGTCAGGCTGGGCTAGTTGCTGCTAGAGTCACCGTGGACGACTCTGCTTAACTGTTTTAAAAAGTCTCTAAAAAAGCACCCTCTACAAGAGGAGGCAGGAGAACGATGTACCTCATCTACGTCAGGAATTTTTCGACTTTTAACCCTTGCTTAACTCTGCTCGAGTGATCATAAAAAGTTAGATTAGATGGGGCACGTCGTTCTCCTGCCACCTCCTGTAGAGGGCGCTTTTTAGAGGCTTTTTTAAACAGTTAAGCACTAAGCAGAGTCTCCACGGTGACTCTGGCAGCAACTAGCTCAGCCTGACCTCAGCTCTTGCCTTTTTCCTTTTACATTTTTTTTCTTTTCATGATGACAGTGGTAAGGCTCTGCCTCCCCTGCCTCCCCTGACTGCACGTCCCTGCCTTGATTAGTTTCCACCCATTGCTTCTTATTCTACCCTCAGGTGCTTTGGAGAATAGCTTGACTCTTCTTTGTGGTAGCCCCTGAGATATCGGAACACTGCTATCATGTCACCCCTAGTCCCTCTTTTCATTAAACTGGACATACCCAGTTCCTTCAAGTTGTTGCTGTTAAGAATTTCTCTCTCTCATCTAATGGAAATCTACTCATTTTTGTTTTAAATCTGTGCTTCCTATTGTAGAATAACTCTGTTCTACAACGTAACAACCCTTCAGATACTTAGACAACCATCTTAATTCTTCCCGATCATCTGTTCTCCAGACTAAAAATCCCCCCCCCCAATACCTCCAACTAATTCCTCAGGTTTTTCCCCCCACCTTAGTTGTTTTACCTCTGAGCATGCTTCAGTTTCTCCATATCCTTGTTTAAATGGAGTATTCAGAATATGTTAATGTAGCTGACCAATGCAGAGTAGAAAAAATGTTTTATTTTTTTATGTTTACCAGTGCAGCCTAAGGTCTGCATTTGCTTTTTCCCTCAATTAATCACACTTTTATTTCATGTTCTGCTTATGATCCACTAAGATACCCACATCTAATCTAATCTAATCTCCTTTTCTGCCAAATATAGTTTTCCCCATCTTATACTGATGCATTTGATTTCCCCCCTCCACTATATTGCTGTCAATGTTATTAATAACTTCTAAATTTTTTATAACCTGATCAATATAATTGGTCCCTGTTGAAATTCATCTTTCAATTTTTGCTCATTGTTCAATAGAGCCAAGGTGGTGCAGTGGTTAAAATGCAGCACTGCAGGCTACTGCTAGATCAGCAGGTCAGCGGTTCAAATCTCACCGGCTCAGGGTTGACTCAGCCTTCCATCCTTCCGAGGTGGGTAAAATGAGGACCCAGATTGTTGGGGGCAATATGCTGACTCTCTGTAAACCGCTTAGAGAGGCCTGAAAGGCCTATGAAGCGGTATATAAGTCTACTGCTATTGCTATTGCTATTGCTATAAGATTCTTCATATTATCTCCTTAGTATTTTCTATCTCCCCACCCTTGTCTTTGGGTAACTTGTGAATTTGATAATTATATTTTCTAATACCAGTCCATTCAAGTCATCTATAAATTCAGGTAGTTCTTGACTTAGGATCACAATTAATCCCAAAATGTCTCTTGTTAAGTGAGTTTTGCCCCATTTTACGATCTTTCTTGCCCAGTTGTTAAATGAATCACTGCAGTTGATAATTTAGTAACCCTGTTGTTAAGTGAATCTGGCTTCCCATTGATTTTCCTTGTCAGAAGATTGCCAAAGCTGATCACATGACAGCAATGATCATAAGTATGAACCAGTTACCGAGCATTTGAATTGTGACCACATGATCATGGGGATGCTACAAAGGTTGTAACTGTGAAAATGGTCATAAGTCACTTTTTTCAGTACCATTGTAACTTTGAACAGTCACTAAATGAACTATTGTAAGTCAAGGACTATCTGTACGTTAAAGATCACAGAACATTATCTTTTTTTTTTTACATCCATTTTAAAACTCTAAATTTTTCATGGACTTTGCTTGTCAGAAGGTCACAAAAGGTGATCACATGACATCGCAGCCATCATAAATATAGGCCAGTTGTTAAGTGTCCAAATTTTGATCATGTCGCTATAGGGATGGTGCAACGATTGTTAAGTGTGAAAACAGTCATAAGACTTTTTTTCAGTGACTAATTTTGAATCGGCACTAAATGAATGGTTGCATGTCAAGGACTACCTGTACTTGTAGATATCTATTTTCTATCTGTGGGAATTCAGGTAGAATACCTAAATTTTCAGTAAAAATTAAGTGGGAGCTGTAGTTGTTAGAAGACGATATTGTCAACAGTCCCTAAACATGCAATAAAGGTAAAGAGTCCCTTGAACTAAGCTTGATTCCTGGGCATTTTAAGGACATGTCCATGCAGGTTCTTGGAAATATTTCAGAAGGGCTTTGCCATTGTTGCTGTGCTGTCTCACTCTCTCACACATGTAATGGTGGGTTAGTGGGTTTATTAATATTCCCCAGCAATTTCCTTCACTAATAACCCAGAACTGTCCCAAGTAAGTCCAGCAAAAAAACCACCAATGGCCACACTTGAAAGTTTCCCAAAGCAGATAAATCCACCAGGCAAAATTAAATCCACAATACAAGAGAGTGCATGAAGCCAGAAAAGTCCACAGTTCACAAAGCACGATGCAAAGTCAAGGCACAGGGTCAATACAAGGCAAGGCTGGAATCACAGCAACCAGGAAACACACAGCTAAATGGAACACGTTGTTCCCAGCATCACCTCCATCTGTCTGTTGTGCTAAATAGAGGGATGAGGCCACCTCCTTACAAGTAATTGGGCTGATCTTCTCTGCTCCTGCCTTTTCTCTGCCTACGTGTCCTAGGATCAGTGCAGAAGGCAGTTCCTCATTATCATCACTGACCCGCTGCAGCTGCATGCTTTCCCCACCTGAAACCTCAGGGCTGTCCTGCTGCAGATGTTTTTCAACCAAATCTCTCTCAGCAGGCTGCTCAGAGCCATTGACCCCTCCTGAAGTGCCCAGGAGTGGCTCATTCTCCTCTGAACTGACAACTGGAGAAGCATCTGGAGGAGTCATCACAGCTGCCGTCACTGTTTGCTTGAATTTTCCTGGTGGTCTCCCATCCAAGCCTTTACCTGACTTGACCAGACATCTCTCACAGGCATATATATATATATGGGGAGATCAATGATATCACCATGGTGGGTACAGCTGGATGATCAAAATCCCTCCTCTTTATGTGTTGCAATATGCCACGTGTTTAAAAAAGGCAGGATTTTGATTGCCTGGCCACACTTGCTCTTTTGACATTGTTGCTCCCCTCCTGTCTCAACATGGATGTTTCTGCCAGTAAATCCTGAGCCCAACCTTTCTATGGACCTACTTGTGATTCTAGGATTCTATTTATTTATGTCAGAAATGTGGGTATTACCAAATTTGTAAAAAACCTCACCATATGAGTAATAAATGAAGCAGAATTATAGGATGAAGTCCAATCTTTTGGGGAATGGGAAGTACTTTGAAAGGCCATTCCCTCTGGAATAGGGTTGGACAACTATGGACCCTTTATGACCAGTGCACTTCAACTCCCAGAATTCCTGAGTCAGTGTAGCTAACTCAGGAATTCTGGGAGTTGAAGTCCACCAGGTCATAAAGGGCCCATAGTTGCCCTCTCCTGCTCTGGAGTGACTTGCCAATGCAAGGGGCCAATGCAAGAACGCAATATGTCAGAGGGGAAGGACCAAATTTAATCACCAGTGTTTCCCTTCTTCTCATAATAAAACATGAGACAGCATTTACGCCAACTACCCAGTTAATCCACTTTCCTTCAGAGCTGTTAGGCTGCATGTTGTGGCTTCTTTTAATAATAATAACACACCCTTCCAAGATATGAACACACACACAAACACATATTTATAAAAAGAAAGCAATTAATCTCCTCAACAGTTGATAAGTGCTGAAAGATTTGTCCAGGGTGTGGATAATTCAAAGAGAGAGAGAGGGAGGGAGGGAGGGAGGGAGGGAGGGAAAGAGGGAGGGAGGGAGGGAGGGAGGGAAAGAGGGAGGGAGGGAGGGAGGGAGGGAGGGAGAGAGAGAGAGAGAGAGAGAGAGAGAGAGAGATATTACTTTTTTTTAAAAAAAAAGAGAAATCCATTGAAAAAGTCTCAGAGGTTGAGGTGGAGCAGGGATCCATTGTATATGCCACGCATTATTCAAGATGTTGGCTCATTTTAAATGGGGAACTATTCTGCTGGCCCCATCCTTCAGAATCCCTTTTCCCAGAGAGTTCATTCAGAGGTTGCCAGGTAACCAAGAAGAGTATAAATAATTACTTGATATGAACACACACACAAAAAGCAAGGATCCTTTTTTTTAATCTCCCTGGGGACAGAAAGAACTATCTGAGAAAATGAAGTGTTTGCCAAACGCTGAAGGAGTGCAGCATCAATATAGTATACTTCCAAAACCAAAAGAAAAATATGACAAATCCTTTAGTGGCTCTATGAATCCAATTTACACATTCATATAGCAGTTATTTTCCTCTCACTTTAATCTGCATATTCAAGGTCATAGCACAGCTCAATAAAGAGCTGAATCCTTTACCAATTCAGTGGGGGAGGGAGGTGCAAAAAGGCATTAGAGTCACAGGGGTGTCAAACTGGTGGCCTGTGGGTTGATGCGTCATATGGAGGCCATGCCCACTCCAGCTCTGCGAAAGGAAAAAAATGTAGCAATACGTCACATAATGGCAATGTGATGAGGCGAGTTTGCTACCCGTGCATTAGAGTCTATCAGTTTAGTCTTTTTTTGTTTCTTCCCCCCCTCTTCCTTTCTTCCCCTCCTTCCTTCCCCTTCCCCTTCCCCTCCCTGTCTTCCTTCCTTTCTTCCTTTCTTTCCTCCTTTTCTTGACTCAAAAAGCTTTGTTCTTATTGCCAACCTTTAATCTGTATCTTTGATTTCTGGGATTATAACTGTAGAGACAATAAGGAATCTTCTTGTCTAAAGGACTTAATTCATGTTTCTCAATACTTCCTTCTAGTTAGACTAGTTTTTCTCAATTTGTTTTTACTCTAAAGAAAATCTTGAAATAATTTTCAGGTCTGGATGAACCCTTGCATAAAAGTTATTATTATCTGTAGCTCACAATACGTTAGCATGATCTGTAAATATATAATCCAGGAATGATTGCCAGTGCTCTTTTGAGTAGACAATGATATTATTCTGTGTATGTATTTATTTTTCCAAGTTATTAGCCCATTGATATTTTCCCCCTACCTAAGAAAAATATTAGTTTTTCCTTCTTTAAACATATCCTTCCTTGATTTTTAAACCTTATCCAAATAGGCCTAAATACATAATCACAATTTTCCACTTTACAAGATGCTAATGAGGAACGACATATGCACGAATAGTGAGGGTTTTTTTCTATTTAAAAGCGAAAATGACTTTTAAGCTTCTTGAAAAAAACAAACAAGTGGTTATGCTTAATTTAGCTTTCTTGAAATTAATCTATTTTCCTTTTACAATTTTAGAAACTCATAAAGCAAACAAAATACATTCCTATTAAATAATTGGCTTAAGCCAAAATGGGATTTAATTTTTCTAAAAGTAGGACTGGTATATTTTAAAAAAAAAAAGAAAAGAAAGAAAGCTGTAAATTGATTTAATTAATTCCATTTACATCATGAAAATGTTGAATAATAAAGTTATTAAAAACCATAAGCCTAAGCAATATGAATACAATATTCAGAATCCACAATGCTTCAAAACAGCAAAGCTGCAGGCTAGCAGTTGAGTCATGATGCATAAAACTTTCCACAGCACCGTGAGTGCTAGCATTGTACAATGCACAAAGCCTTAAAAAAACACAGTCACAATTTCCCACAAAACTCCTAAGCAACCTATCTCAGGATTTCATCACTTCCTTCAGCAATTTTTCTGAGTTAGACAGGCAGACAGAACTTTATGTTGTTCATTGACCAAATGGACAACACAAAATTATTTCTTAATAACAGGAACTGACAGCAACAATTGTGGGTGAAGCTTGCACATAATGCAGCAAAATTTTGCCACTTTAAGAGAAATGCATTTCACTTGATGTTTTAAGAGATGGTGCAGACAAAAACTCTTAAAGTAACCCAGAAATTTAGATTAAAGAGTGGTAATCAGTTGGTGGCAAATGTCCCTGTAGAACTAGCCAGAGACAAGAACATGTTCTGTGGGTTTCTATGGCATCCATATCATGGGGACAGTATCGGGGTTTATATGGTTTTTTTCTCCTTATGTCTCCTTCTGAACAGCTGTGGGGAGAAAATTAAAACAATCTGTGATACGATGTAAATATAAGGCTGGTTTAAACCCTGACATTTGATTATTTGCAATCATATTATGAGAGAAAGCAGTGGTTGCTTTTTGACCTATATCTAAGAGCCTTTATCTTTAATATTGATCTGCCTTCTGATTTGGACAGTTTCTTTTTCACCTCACTCTCTCTAATGGAGGAGAGAACACTGCAGGTGCTTAGCTGTAGTTAGGCTGAAGCAACTCAAGATTTCCCACCAGTAGCTTATTTCTAAATAAAGTTTTTTTTACCAACTTCAAGAAAACTTCCTGATAAATATTATACTCCTGTTTTCATTCTTTCTCCCTACATGCATTTCTGAGCCTTCTGATAGGTTTACTCTGAACATTTATATAGCAATAACAATAGCACTTATATACCATTTTACGGTGCTTTACAGCCGTCTCTAAGTGGTTTACAGAGTCAGCATATTGCCCCGAAACAATTGGGGTCCTCATTTTACCCACCTCGGAAGGATGGAGGGCTGAGTCAACCTTGAGCCTGGTGAGATTTGAACTGCCAAATTGCAGGCAGCCAGCAGGCAGCAGAAGTAGCCTGTAGTACTGCACTCTAACCACTGCGCCAGCATGGCTCATATATTTAAGGTGACCAGATTTTCACATTGGTAAAGAGGTACACCTTTGACCGGGGGGGGGGGCACCTTGCTTAAAAATTTTATAGGGAGCAACAAACATTTTCATACAATGCAAAAATAGTATTGTAATATTTTTTTTATTTCAACATAACTACAATTTACAAATATCAAAATTTTGATCATGTGACCATGAGGATGCTGCAACGGTCGCTAAGTATGAAAATGGTCGCTAAGTTTGAAAAATGGTCATCAGTCACTTTTTTCAATGCCATTGTAACTTTGGTCACTAAGCCCATTATACCACCTTTCTTGCCACAGTTCTTAAGTGAATAACTGCAGCTGATAAGTTAGTAACATAAGTGAATCTGGTTTCCCCATTTGACCTTGTCAAAAGGTGATTATATGACCCCAGGACACTGAAACCATCATAAATATGAATCTGTTGCCAAACATCAAAATTTTGATCACAATACCATGAGGATGCTGCAACGGTCGCTAAGTGTGAAAATGGTCGCTAAGTGTGAAAAATGGTCATCAGTCACTTTTTTCAATGCCATTGTAACTTTGGTCACTAAATGAACTGTTTGAAAGCTAAGGCTACCTTGCATTATCTTTAGAAAATCTACACGAATATAGTTTGTAAATTCCCCTATATTGCTCCATTCCCATGACTCCTGATGCTGGCAGGTAGCCTGCCCTTGCCCACAGAAGCTCAAGAGGAGAAAATTGGATAAAGCACACCTTAGTCATGCTGGATGAAAATTTAAATGTCTAACTTGCCTCTTTTTGGGGGGTGGGGGGTGGGGCGTCAAGGCTGCCCAGGAAGACCAGCAGAATAATAATTTTAAAAAAGAGATAAGACTTAATATGATAAATAGAGAAATGTGTAGAGAAATGTAAAGAATGAAGAGGGATGGATGGATGAAAAGGGGGAAAGATGGATGAGTTTTTAAGATTCTGGGGCTGCAAAACGGGGATTATTAATCTCTGTGTGTGTGTGTGTGTGTTTGTGTTTGTGTGTGCAGCCTTCATTCCTGCTCACTTCACACTAGATGCACAAAAAGAGCAGTCAAAATGTGTGTGTGTGTTTGTGTGTGTGTGTGTGTGTGTGTGTGTGTACTATTTTTACCAGCAACAAAAGGCTAGCAGGGTCTTTTATTTGCAGCTGTTAAGTGCTCGGTTACAGCAATTACGAGATTTCGGGAGGAATGGGGGAACCTGGGGAGGGGCGCGGTGGAGGGGGATCAGAGATCACAAGGTAGGAAAGGGATAGATTAAAAAAATAAGAGGGGATCGTACGCCCCCACCCACCCACTCCCAACCCCATCCGACAGAAGGAGACGAGAGAAGAGCAGCGGAGAGAAGGAAATCTCCTCCATTCCCCCCCGCCTCTTCCGCATCAATTCAAGCTCCCAGATCTCTCTTTTTTTCTCTACTCCCCCCCCTCAACCAAACAAACGAGCAGAGGAAATACAAGAAAAGCAACTTTAAAAAAAATAAATAAAGAAATAAATGAAATCTAAGGCACGGGAGGAAAATCCCCCTTTCCCCTAATTTTCACTCCCCTCCCACATCCCGCATTTGGGGTGAATTTCTTTATTGGCAATAAATCCTGGGTTTCCCCCCCTTTTTTTTAAAGGAAGGAAAATGACAGATCTTCTCCTCCCTCCCACCCACCCCCTCCTCACCAAAAGGAGACCGGAGAAAAGCAACCAGATAGAAAGGAATCGAATGTTTGGAAGAGCAGGAGGGGAGGGAGGGCTTCGAGCAAGCCGAGCGGAGGGAGGGAAACCACTGCCCTCTAAAGGCCACATCGGGAACGACACTTCAGAGAAATAAAAAAATTTTTTTTTAACGCCGTCCTTTTTAAATCGGGACTTTTTGAACACGCAGCGGGAAACGGGACAAATTGTTATAAAGCGTGATTGTCACGCCGAAATCGGGACGTCTGGTCACCTTACATATATTGTATATTGCATTCTTGCCAAATGCAAGCATGTATGTATAGGAAGGAATTATGGGCAGTTCTCACTGTAAATCCATTCATTTAGCAACCGTTCAAAGTTATGGCAGCAATGAATGGATGGTACTTATGCCCAGTCCCTGAAATTTTGGCTACGACAGCAGCCCTGCAATCACATGTTCAAAATTTGGCAATTTGTCCACATTTATGATCTCAAGAGTGCTTCAACCCCCCCCACCTGCCTATCTCCCCCACCTCCCTGGTCTTATGCATAGTGGCACAAATTGGCAGTAATGGCAGCGCTGGCAGCACTGGCAGCTATGCACTGAAGAACAGGCCTAGGCCTTCAGTAGTCTTAATCAATTGCTGCCAACTTCAAGCTTCTACTTCACTGCCAGTGCCAGCATTAACCGAGGATTACTAGCAACAATTTTTTAATGCTTCCTGTATTGTCCTTATCCTGGTTGGTTTGTCTACCCATGGCCCTCTTGAGGTGAGGATGAACTGCGTGCAACGTTTTTGAGCATGTAATTTGTCTTTTTTCAGTTTGAAAATTGGCCTGCAAAATGGATTGCTTAATTAAGAGTTAAAAGAAGAAAACATAAAGTATGATCAGGAAAATAAGGCTGGGTTATCTTTGGCTTATTTCAATGGGATCTTCCTCATAGCCTTCCAATTGAAGCCATGTTTTCTAATTGGGTGTTATAAGAGATGAAAAAGCAGATGGAAATTGCTGACATCAATGAGCAACTCCAGCAGCTTTTCCCTCAGATAACTGCAAAGGTTACTTGTGAGTTTATGACTCACAGAATGCTTTCTTCCACAGGTTCACAATAAATTGGAAGCCACCTTCAAAATTCTTGACTTGAATCCAGAGAAGTTCAAATAAAGTTTTCTTCTTGCCATTTGGTTTTCCATATCTACTGCTTCCCATAAAACACCTTCTGAAAATCCTGAGACAGCTGGCAGCAATATATACAAGAAACATTTTATAGGAAGGTAAAGTTCTTCATTTTTCTTAAGCACTATACATCTTGGTCTTTCTTCACCCAGCCAGCCAAGCTGTGTTCATTGACAGAGTACAAAATATTCAACATGATCAAGATTCAATGTATCTGTGCCTTTCTTTTTAAATTTGATAATAAGCCACATTTGTCAATAAATACCAAAGTATTACTCAGCTAGAGCTCATCATCTGAGGAACTGTGGATATATTTAACATTTTAAAACTGAAACACTAAATTCTAAATTGTAATGTCTTTAATTTTGTTTAATAGGCTTATGTTCAGTGACCTCTGCTAAAGGTAGTTTGCCACTAGTGGCTGTGTCTAATGCTGCATGAGAACATTTTATGGAAAATATTTTTATAACAGTGCAATTAAAAGAATAATCACTGTAAAGACAATGACACAAATGTCAAATTCAGAGTACTATGAGCTCTCACTTTTTTTTTTGTATCCTAAATTCACAGATGAATATTAATGTTATGGTAATTATCACTTGGCAACTTATTTTAATGGATTCACAGGCACTTTTTCTAGTATCTTTTTGGCTGGCTCTATAATGAAGTTGATAAGATTGGTGTGTATTTCAGAAAGTACCATGTTTTCCCGAAAAAAAGGCAAGGTTTTATTTTCTTTTGACCCCACAAAATATGGCCTTGGCCTTACTATCGGGGGAGGGAGCTTATTATTTTGGAGTCAGGCTCTTCGGGAGCCCGCTTGCAAGAGAGAACCTGCTCGGCAATCCCCCTCTCCAGCTGGGCAGAGCACCACTCACCAACTGAGCAATATCCCAAAGGCATCAAACCATGCGAGCAGGGGGTGGGCGGGACCGGTGTGTGCATGGCTTAGTGCTTACAGGGTACTACTTGGTCAGTAAATGGTGCTCTGCCTGGCTGTAGAGATGGGTTGCATGAACGACTGTCTCTCCCCCCACTCGTGCATCTTCCAATCCCCACTACGGCCTGGGCCAACTCTCCCTGCAGGGCAAGGGCAAGGGCCACCACCATCCCAGCACTGAAGATGGCTTCTTCTGAGAGGTCGGTCAGGCCAGCTGCCTGCTGCCAAGTCTTCTGCTAGCTGAGGCAGAGTCTTCTGGCAGTGGCCTCTCTGAGAGTGCACTTCCCACTCTATGGTTGTGGCTTGGCTGCCAGAAGACTCTCTGCCCCGGCTCCTGGAACAGTTTGCAGTAGGTGCATGACCTGACTGGCTTCTCAGAAGAAGTCTTCCTCAGTGCTGGGATGGTGGTGGTGGCAGTGGCAGCAGTAGCCCTGGCCCTGGCCCTGCAGGGAGAGCTTGCCCAGGTCATGGTCAGGACTGGGAGATGTGCAAGCGGGGGAGAACAGGCGTTCACACACACAAACCTTTCTAGCCAGGCAGAGTGCCACTCACCAACCCAGTGGTATCCCAAAGGTGCCAAGCCGTGCGAGCACCGGTTCCCCCTTCCCCTCCAGTCACATGGCTCTGTGCCTTTGGGATACCACTGGGTCAGTGAGTGGCACCCTCCCTGGCTAGAGGTGGGGTTGTCCACTCAGATTATTTTCAGGGGAAGGTATATATTTTTGTCCACCCTAAAAATTTGGCATGGCCTTATTTTCAGTACGTCATATTTTTGGGAAAACATGGTATGCAGATTGGTAATGTTCCTTTCTTTGCTGTTGTCAGAAACACAGTTCATTTTCAGCAGATTGTGCTGTTATTGGCAGCACTGTCTGAATATAATACAGACTGGGTTTTAGCCAGAACAGGATGTATCTATACTCCTATACCAAGCAATATAATATGTGAAAGTAACCTATCAACCATGTGTTATGTGGGGACCTTGATGCTCTCTGACTTTGGTTGTTTCTTCAAGATGTTTCATTATTCAAGTAGACAACATCATCAATGCTAAAGAGCAAAGTCCATTCTCTTCTAGTACTGATGATGATACCTAATTGGGTAATAAAATGTCTGCAAGAAAGCAACCAAGCTCAGAGAGCACCAAGGATCCTACAATTCAACCCTGAGCTACAAATATTGACTTCTATCAGAACCATGTATTATGAATAAAATCCAGTATCCTCATAGCTCAGTGCTTCACAAAATCAAGACACCCAAGGTAATGGAAAGACAACCATTCATTTGTGGTAATAATTTTATAAGTGGTACTTACACAAATATGTATAGCGTTGACAGTGTAACAGCAAACAAACAAGAAAACTAAACATCACTTACTTTGTTTTTCTTGGCAGTAGATTACAATTGTTTTCCCAGTGTAGGAAGAACTGAAGAACTGGACAGACTTTTAAATAAAAAGATGGTAAATGGTTTTGCTGCACTTTAATTTGCTCTACATAGATCTCCTTGACTTATATTTTTTTATTGATACTTCAAAGATAGTTGGAATCTGGGCACCTTCATCAATTTTACCAACACTGATTTTCTAGCACTATTATAACACAGAGGTCATACTACTCTGTTCAGGATCAATGACTCATCGGGAAGAGATGAGTCATTTTTACTCACTGCTTATTATGAGGTTAATATTGGGGAATATCTGGCTAACTCAGTGCAGTTTCATTAAAAACCAAATGAGCCAAAAATGGCCATATGTCATACAGAAGCAGTCCTAGGATTTAATCAACCAAAACCACAGTATGCTGCAATTTATAGGTTAGAAAACTATAAAGTACATGCCTACTGAATGGAGAAATATATTATTTTGTACCTTGAATCCTGCGCATACTATATGTGAAAAATACATTTTGCTTAAAAATAAGGTCAATGTGCACCAGTTCCTTTTCTTTTCTTTCTTTTTCCGAAGTGTATATTATTTGTCAGCCCTCAGGCTGCCATTCAGGGGGGAGTCCATCCATTGTCAATGCCACACCTGCTCAGCCATGCTTACATGCCACCACTGCCGCTAACACCGCTGGGGTGCCGCCGCAGCCCCTCCCCTCCCCTCTCTGATGTCAATGGGGCCTGTAGCTGCATGCGGCTCTGCATAGCTTCCCTCACATCTCTGTAGGCACGCCTCCTGGACAACAGCCTACTCTGAAGTAACTCTTCTACTCAGGTGCAAATGCCTACTCTGACCAACTCTTCTGTTCAGATGCAGCTGATCAGGAAGGAGGCAATGATGACACTGAGTGGGGGTGTGGCTGAGGGTGACTGAGGGTCATAGTGATTGGTGCTGGTGGTTAGGGGGTCATATGGGTGGGGTTGGTCAGAGTTGGTCAGAGTTGGTCAGAGTTGGTCAGAGTAGGCATTTGCACCCGAGTAGAAGAGTTACTTCAGAGTAGGCTGTTGTCCAGGAGGCGTGCCTACAGAGATGTGAGGGAAGCTATGCAGAGCCGCATGCAGCTACAGGCCCCATTGACATCAGAGAGAGGAGGGGAGGGACTGCGGCGGCACCCCAGCGGTGTTAGCGGCAGTGGTGGCATGTAAGCATATATATATATATATATATATATATATATATATATATATATATATATATGTATGTATGTATGTATGTATGTATGTATGTATGTATGTATGTATGTATGTATGTATGTATGTATGTATGTAAAGTATATATATATATATATATATATATATATATATATATATATATATATATATATATATATATATATATATATATATATATATATATATATATATGTGATGCTGTTAACTTGGTTAGAACTGACCTGGATTTGCTTACCTTTGTACCATTGTCATTCAGTGCCAGTTAACATTTGATTGCTAGAGAGAGATAAAAACCTTGCATCAAACAAACTTGTCTCTCTATTGGTTTCTTCAACAGTGACTGCCAGAATGTGACATTATTAGTTCAATTGTTGTGGGAGCACAGAAGGAGACCAAGATGCTGATTGGTAATAATTTATTCTCTTCCTGGGTAAGATGTGTAGTATAGCAATGATCCCACAGAGGAAAAAAACGTCAGAAGCACAGATTTTACTTGAAGTTCCAAAGAGTTAATTGAGTAAAATAATAATAACCAGCAAGCCTACCACTGTCTAATGAGAATGAAACAGCAATGCTTTAAGAACCCTCTGCATATTCATCTTCTATGGAATTGAACAGTCTAATCCGATAGGGTCATAATCAGAGTCTGCCAAGATCAAAGAACTCAGAATGATGGAAAATTTTTTTAGCGTGATTCTATTATGTCTTGTGGAGGTGATAAGCTAAAGCTGTTGAATTTACATTTGATGAAGTAAAATGCAAATTTCATCTCTATCCCCATTTATGAAATCAGTGAAAGTCTGCTAAAATCTTAATTGAGAATGCCATGGTACCACAGCTTTAACCCTGATTTTCTGTGCTGAGGGAAAAAAATGAAAGGGGAGGAAAAAAAAGAAAATTAACATTATTGTTTGTTCTACAGAATCTAAAATCTGCTACCAAAATTCAAGCGACACTGAATTCTACCACGCTTCTGATGTGTTCCCTCAAATGCTTATCTGAATCAAAAAAAATTGTTGTCACTGTCTACAGCTGAATATTAAATATTCTGTCAATAGCTATAATTACACATCTATTTAGTAGAAAAGACCCTATGATTTTATAGTGATTTTTTCATATTATATTTTAGGTTTTTTTCACTACCAGTTACCACATTATGACAGAGCAGCCTGTGAGTTTTTCTCTTTTGTTGCTATTTTTTTAAAAAAAGTAGTGATATACTTTTATATGCTGGCACTGTGTTGACAGAAAGAGGTGTTATTGCATTTGCCCTTCACACAGTTCACAAAGGAATTCGGGAAGCTAAAAGCCAACTTGTCAAGCAAGGCTTGAGAGAGAGAGAGAGAGAGAGGGAAGGAGGGAGGGAGAGAGAGAGAGATTAAATGTAGGTGAAGGAGTACATGACATGAAGAATGTTTACAAAGTGGTAGAAATATAATATAATAATGAACTAGGTTTCACTGTTTATGAAGGCTTGCAAGGAAGTTGCACATTAACACATGTGATAAGGAGTGAAATTTTTTGCTTCCATTTTGAGGAACTTGCCAGTTAGTGTTACATTTAAATCCAGACAGATTGCTATAATCTTAAAGTTTCTTTGACTATAATAATTTATCTTTTTTACAGTAACATAGTTATCTATCTATCTACGGTATCTATCTATGGTGTCTGTCTGTCTGTCTGTCTGTCTATCTATCTATCTATCTATCTATCTATCTATCTATCTATCTATCTATCTATCATCACCTATCTATCCCTTTGCGTAGATTATATTTCACCTCTTCAATGGAGAGGGCTTTGCCCAGATTGAGTAAAGCAATTTTTATTTTCTATAAAATAATTCTTTTAAGAAATATATTTTCCAATAGCTTAGAGCTATTTTTCTCTCTTGGGCTTTTAATATTTGTCATAGGTGTCTTGAGATTTGTACTCCAAATACAGGAAAAAAAATCAAGGTAGAATTATCATCAGTGTCAATTTACTAGAGAAGATAGGCAAAGCAACCAATCAGAGCAGGGACAGTCACACAGGCAGTTAGGGATCATTTGCATGGGCATAGAAGATTTATTGAAAAACAAATATGAAGACAATGGAAAATTAATCATCCCTGTGAGTCAGAGTTAGCCCAAGGATTCCCAAGCTGTATAATAATTGCAAAATAAACCTATAGCACTTATACAGATCTGGATATCAACAAGTAATAAACTAAGATTTAATAACATAAAGAAAAATAAACAAATTACAGGAGTCAATGATGTCATTTGATTTCACTTAGGTGATAGAAGTAAATCTATTTACAATATATTTAAATAAGATGACAATAAGATATATACTGATATTGTCAATCCATTTCCTCAGGACAATTTTTAGATGTACAAATACATACTTTCAAAATTGGATCAGATTGAGAACAATGAGCTCTCTGAGAGTTTAAAGAACTATGGGCAAATTACGAGGACACACAATTAAGTGTAAAAAAAACACACCCCTGGAGACGTGTTTAAGAGTCATAGGGTTGAACATTGGAATAGAAGATGGTTGAGAATGTAGCATTTATCCTTGATATTTCTTTTCCTTTTAAAAAATAATCCTGATCGTTAAATACTAATGGAAATCACAACCCCTCTCTCATATTTTAAATAAATTGCTTTTCAATACATTTCCATACAGTGTATATTTTATCTTGCAGAGGTGCATGCTGCATTTTTATTAGCTGAAGACAATGGTACCAATTGGTAGGTTGAGATGTAAATGTGCAATAACTGATTAAATACCATGTAAAAATTATTTTTGTTTGAAAGAAATATATATGCTGACTTGCTTTTTAAGATTTTACTTATATCTAATTTTTTTAATGTTCTTGCAGGCAGTTCTAAAATATAGTTTAAAAAATTTAAAAAAACACAAGACAAATCTATGGAAAGAGCTCAAAGAACAGAATTTAAATCACTGAATTCAAAGCAGCTAGGACAAGAAATGCAAAAAAGTCTGTCTTATAAAGAGAATACTATTCCTCAAATATCACAAACTAGTATGGTGTCTGTCTGTTTTATCTATCACATTTGTATAGCTGAACATCTCACATTAAGGAAACTCTGGGCGTCATATTTTATTTTATTAAAATAAAACCAATAAATATATATACAGTCACAGTTAAAAATCAGTATTTAAAAGGCACACAGGTTGGAGAGGATAATATTAAGCATCACAAAATCTCCCCCATCCCTTGGGATCCCAGGCAGATAACCAGGTCCTGAAGGATTTGTGGAATGGAGACTTGAGAGAGATGAAGCTAATTTCACTTCTGGAGGCAGACGTTTCCACAAGGTGGGCACATTGGCAGAGAAGGTCTGTCTCTTGGGGCCCACCAAATGTAATTGCCTGGCAAATGGGACTCCCAGCATGTCTTCTCTGCCAGACCTGATTGGGCAGGCAGACATAATTGGGGGGGGGGGAGGAGGAGGCAATCTCTCAGATAATCCAGTCCCGTACCTTGAAGGACTTGAAAAGTTCAAATCAGCACTTTGAGTTGGACCTGAAAGCAGAGCGTGACCCGTCAAAACCGTGCTCGACTAAGCCGCGCCTGATTAAACTGCGTCGCTGACATCATCAACAGGGCGACAACAGCCAGCGCGGAGAAAGAAGGGCGCTTTAAATAGCTCTTTGAAAGCAAGCCGATTCAACTTAAGGTAAGGGTTAGGTTTAGGGTTAGGTTTAGGGTTAGGTTAAGGGTTAGGGTTAGGTTAAGGGTTAGGGTTAAGTTTAGGGTTAGGTTAAGGGTTAGGATTAGGTTTAGGCTTAGGTTAAGGGTTAAGTTTAGGGTTAGGGTTAGGGTTAGGTTAAGGGTTAGGTTTAGGGTTAGATTTAGGATTAGGTTTAGGTTTAGGGGTTAATTTTAGGTTTAGGGTTTACAGCGTGCTTCTGTCTCCGCGCTGTTGTCGCCCTGTTGATGACCTCAGTGACGTGGTTTAGTCGGGCGTGGTTTAGTCGAGCTCAGTTTTGTGGTGGAACCAAAGCAGAGTAGCAACCAATGCAGCTTGGAAAGCAAAGGTATAACATTTACCACTCTAAGGTTTAATATATCTGCCCACACTGTTGTGTTTTATGACAGTGGAAGCTTCTGGATTCTTCTGCATATTCTGTAAAGCACATAACAGGAGACTAGGATACAAGTGACAGTGAGTTGATCCCATTGCTGTAGGAATGGACACAATTGGCACACAACAGGAAGCTGTGCAAAGGCTCTCCTAGCCATGACTGTCACATGCTCCTTGAGCAGGAGTCATGAGTCAAGAATGACCCTCAGATTGGAAAGATAGTAAAGATAGTAAAAAGGCTGCCAACCACCACAGAATATAGTTAGTTTGGCAACAATTGCTTCTCAGCCTGCTTCTCGAAGAGACAGCCTGAACAATCCTCCAGAACAAATCCTCCTGGCAGCAGACTCCTCCAAGGCAGCTAAGCCAGTCAGAAAATACAGCTCCCTGATTAAAAAAAAGCTGCCAAGTTCACAGACATGGCAGTTCCTGGCAGCAGAAGAAGCCAAGCTAGATCAGAAATGCCACCACTGCCAAGTTTTGCAAGCATGGCAGATGTAGTCAGGGCAATGGACATGGCATGTGGTGCAAGACATGAAGCACTGCTATCTTCCACACTTCTCCCACTAAAAATGTCCAATCACATTTGTATTTGTATTTATTAGCTTGTCAAACATGTACAAAATAGCAGGTATAAATATAAACATGGACATGAACAAAAGAAATCAATACAAATAGATGGGAACAGTAGGAC
Organism: Thamnophis sirtalis; assembly: GCF_051295495.1. NCBI lineage: Eukaryota > Metazoa > Chordata > Lepidosauria > Squamata > Natricidae > Thamnophis > Thamnophis sirtalis. Next base: position 45,335,469 of record NW_028261381.1, on the reverse strand, counting down.
AGGGACATTAGGCACACTGGTGCGCTTATGCATGCCCCCTTTATGGACCTCTTAGGAATGGGATGAGGTCCACAGTAGACAGTTTAAGGTTGCAGCTGTGAGGGTTAGAGGATGTAACAACTGAGTAAGGTAGAGCATTCCAGGCGTTGACCACTCAATCCAACTTGGGTGAGTGCCAATCCAAGAGTTCAGGTAAGAATCCAAGAGTATGGGACACATGGAGGAGAGGAAAAGAGATAGAGATAATGGAGTTTGCCCATCTCCTTTTCCCATTTTTTTAATGCATCAGGCATGGTAGAGTATTCCACTTATCAATATCATAATTTAGTATAATTCTTTTATCAAATCCCACGTGGCTAGCAGCAATTACTAAAGCAATATGTATGGTAAAAGTTTAGCCAGAACAATCTGTCTTTATTCTGTTACATAAGGAAGAGAATAAACATTCCAATTTCACACTGGCTACAGTGTTTCTCTGAAAATAAGACAGGGTGTTATTTTCTTTTGACACTACCCCCCCCTGAAATAATTGCTTGGCCTTATTTTCAGGGAGGTCTTATTATTTTTAAGGTGCAGGAAGCGGCAGGCATGGTCACCTCATGGCTGCTGCTGTGTTGCAATATTTTCAGGGAGGGGTTATTTTTGGGGGGAGGCCTTATTTTAGTGCATGCGCTCAAAAACCCAGCTGGGCCTATTATCCAGGAAGGTCTTATTTTCAGAAAACAGGGTATTGCACTGACGTAAGCCTACTCTGACTGAAGGTTTTAAACCCCCCCCCACCAAGTTGACTATTTCTTTGTGCAGTTAATCCTCACCTCAATCCAGAGGTGTTTCATTTAAAACAACAACAACTAACAATTAAAAGATTAAAAACAAGAATAACAAAGAAACCGAAATGTAAAACGAGTTGTCATATACTTCACCATAGGCACACTAAATACATTCTTTTTAGATTAACTTTATAAGGCAAATGTATCATTATAGAAGTTAACAATGACTTGGCTCTAGGCTGCAGGCACAATAAGATGCCAAAGTTAAAGCTTCATTGTGTGCAAATAATCTCCATTTTTATGAGCTTTTTGCATTATCCTAATTCCCTGGTTTATGTATCACTTTTCTTTCTGATTAATGGCAGCCTGCCAGGATAGCTGAATGCTAATGAAACAAAATCAGTGCTTTATCTTTAATCCTATCTAAGACAATCAACCTAGTCATATTTTTACATTAAGGATTGCAAAGCACTTTTCTACAGTTTTCAGATTCCTGTTGTTTGCTTAGAATATAACCTCTTTTACATTCAAATCACCTGGGTTTCAGAGAATAACTGTAGGAAGACCCTGATTACAGTACTTGTCAGATAGCTTCTTCTTCTTTTAATTTTCCAGTCAAAGCTTTCCCAAAATAAGGAGGAATGACAATTTAGAGATTAATAGCTTAGGAAACCAAACATCAAAATCACATAGGTGTATATATCTCACCACTCAGTCTACAAGCTCATCTCAAGAATGAGCCTTGTTTAAAAGCATTAGAATGAGATCCGCTACTATTATAAAGCATTAAAATGTAGTTCCCCCATTGTGAGATCTTACTTTAGGATAAGGTTAACAACAGATAAAAGTACCCGCAACAAGAACAATAAAATTACAAGCGCACATAACAATACATTGAAAAGCTCTGTTCTTCAAATAATCTTATTATATTCTGGTTAAATCTGTAGAAAAGATAGAATACAAGGGGTAAGAGAATGTCCACAATCTTATGTAAGATTAGATGTGTATGTTACGTGATAGTTGTCACAATCATGTTCTTTATAAATCGTAGTGTAGGATCTAAATTGTAAAATCTTAAAAAGTATAAGTGACTTCTAAGAATTTCTAGACCAAAATAAAATTATGCTGAAAACCTCATGAGAAACTAAGCTTTGTGCCCTAAATACTTGAAAAGCATTATTTTTTTCAGTGTTTCCCATACCTAAGGTGACCAGACATCCCGCATTTGGCAGGACAGACACGCTTCTTCATAATTTTTCCCGCGTCCCGGGCCGTTGTCAAAAGATCCCGCTTTAATTTTGGCGCCTTCTTTGATCGCTCGCTCCCCCGCCCATCCGCTGCCGCTCGCATGGGCGGGGTAGTGTAGCGAGTGAGCGGGTGGATGGGCGGGGGAGCGGCTCGCTTTTCCAGCCCCACTTCCACCCGGACAAGCCATGGGAAAGCCTCCGCCTCTCCGAAAAGAGCCACCTGTGTGTGTGGCCCTCGGCAGGGTCTGGAAGCGGAGCCTTTCCCCAAAGCATCCCTCACGCACTTTGGGGGCCGGCGGGTGAGGCAAGTGCAGTGGCCAGAGACTCCCGCGCAGGACCACTGTTCCCCCTAAGGCAAGAAAACACCGCGCAGCACTTTTCAACTCCCGCGCAGCCGCAGTGATTTGTTTTGATGAGCATGGGGTGACTGGACTGACGGTAAGCCCCCGCCACCACCGGACTAACTGCTGCTGCCTCCTCCTCCTCTAACAGCACCGCTGGATTTGCTGCCCGGCGCTGCAGCTGAGGTGAAGCCGGCAAAGCTCCCGCTGTGCTTTTGAGGAGCCTTGAGGCCACGGGAGCCAGTAGGAAAAAAGGTCCGATGGCTCCTCAAAAGCACGGCAGAGGAGGAGGGGGCAGGGATAACGCGGTGCCCAGCTCAGGTGCTCTGAGCAGAGGGGGAACCACCCCCTCTGCCAGCACTGGGCAGCAAAGCTTAACATCTCAGCGCCACCCCCTCTGCCAGCGCTGGGCAGATGTTAAACTTTGCTCCCCAGCGCTGGCAGAGGGGGGGCTCCCCATCTGCTCAGAGCACCTGAGCTGGGCACCACGTTACCCCTGCCCTGCCCCCTCCTCTGCTGCCATGCTTTTGAGGAGCCATCAGGCCTTTTTTCCTGCTCCCGCCCCTCCGCCGCCTTCCTATTGGCTCCCGTGGCCTCAAGCAACATGGCGTTTCCCCGGAGCACTTGGGCTCCTTCTCTGGGCAGAGTTGGAGCCTCTCCTCCTCCTCCCAACGGAGGGGCGCCCCCCAAAAAAGGATCCAAGCCGTTCCAAAGATGTGAAGGGAAGCTCCGGGTGAGAAAGCGGTTTTCAAAGCTCCGTCGAGCCCCGCATGTGGATTTGTTTATTATTTGCTCAGAGATCCACATCCGGGCCACCTGTTCCTCCAGGGGCAACCCGAGCCTTTGAGCGGTGAGCGGAGCTTTCTCCAGAAACGGCGCTGCTGCTCCCCTTTGGCACATCCCTCTGGGAGAAAAATGGAGCGCGATGGACTTTCCAGCGTGGATCAGAAGCTGATCCGGGAGAGCTGGCAGAAAGTGAGCAACAGCCCCCTGGAGCATGGCGTCATCCTGTTCACCAGGTAGGGCAAGATAGGTTGCCAGACCGTAGGGCGCAGGTGAGAACTCTTGAACGAGAGAGAGAGGGGTGGGGTGGGGGCTGTGGTCACCTGGTCAAGTTTGAGGCTGGGCGTTTTAAACATCAGAAGTAGCCCACCATCCTCAGTGAACTTAATTCAAAGCTCCCTCCGCCAGGAATGTACCCTCGTGGATTGACCAGCTGCTGACTTGGGGCTAAAGCCTTGGTTTCCTTCCCATTTCCCTTCTTTAACCTAACCCCTTCCTTCCCCGCCTCTAAATGCCTTTTCAGGGCATCTGCTCCCTGCTCAGTGCCAATCCAGACTCCCTCCCTCCCTCTTGCAGCCCGCTCCATTTGCGCCGGCTAGAAAAGGTCTTCACTCACTCCCTCTTCTTGCAGCACGCCCCGATGCGAAAAACGCTGAGATCAGCACACTTGGGGCTGCTGCTGCTGCGACGTCCAGGGAGGCTCAGCTGGTCTGAGTAACATGAGGGATCGCCCTCATGTTACTAGTCTTCCCGGATGGGCTCTTTTATTCAGCCTGTAATTAAGGTTCTTTGTTATGTCTTAGTCTTAGAAGATCACCTGGTTAAAAAGAAGAAAGAGGCTCCCTGGTCCGGAGCCCATCTGCATGTTGGGAGGGAGGGAGAGGCACACAGAAAGACAGACAGAGACACAGAGAGACACACACACACAGAGTGAGTGATTAAGTAAGTGAGTGAGTGACAGAAGAAGGGAGGGGAGAGAGATTGAGAGATAGAGAGGGAGGGAGGGAGAGAGACAGAGAGAGACACACACAGGGTAAGTGATTAAGTGAGTGAGTGAATGAGAGACAGACAGACACACACACACACACACACAGAGTGACAGAGAGAGAGAGGGAGGGGAGAGAGATAGAGAGAGAGAGAGGGAGGGAGAAAGCTTTCAATTTGTAGGGATGTAACCTGGCTGTTTTTGCCTGCTCTCAAAAAGATGAGCAGGGTTGAACCTGGCTAATAATTGGAGGGGAATCCACCTGGGAATCTCAGTACTGTATATTTAATAGGAAAATATTAAAAATTGTCCAAAAGCAACAATGACAATTTCCATACTACTGCTAAGAAAATTACGACACATCAATAAAATTATAGGAGCTGAGTTTAACTCAAGAGAAACTTTTCTAAAGGTAGACAGTTATATAACAATTCCACAATTCTGAAAGAACAAGCTTGTTCTATATGAAATTTAATGCTACAGCAGAATGAAGTAACACTGAAGATAAGTGCAGGTAGTTCTCAATGCACGGCCACAATTGAGCCCAAAATTGATGTTGTTAAGTGAGAAATTTATTGAGTTTTGCCCCATTTTACAATTTTTCTTGCCACATTTGTTAAGTGAAAAAAAATTTTTTTCTAATCCCCCCCCCCCCCCCCGTGGTCAAAGGTGTCTCTCTTTACCAATCTGAAAATCTGGTCAACTTACATACCTGACCACATTTAATACTATAGTATGAAATGTGTAAAGTGAATTAAATCTGCTATTTTATAATCTAAACATACAAACACTAGTTAAATACAAAAGATTCCATTTAGCAAGAAGTTAACCATTTTTTTAAAAAATTGCTTTGTCCTTCCTTGATGATAGATATTAGCAGGGATGAATTTCAATTTTTTTACTACTGGTTCTGTGGGTATGGCTTGGTGGGCGTGGCAGGGGAAGGATACTGCAAAATCCACATTACCATCCCATTCTGGGGCCAGCCAGAGGTGGTGTTTGCCGGTTCTCCGAACCACTCAAAATTCCTGCTACCGGTTTTCCAGAACCTGTCAGAACCTGCTGAATTTCACCCCTGGATATTAGGTATATCTTTTTGATGTCCAAATAGTTACTATTTCTATATATGATATCAGCAATTTCCATAGCAATATCTAGAAAAAATGTTCTGCTTCACACACTAAGTCATGGATTGTTGAGCCTTAGTTTACAGACAAAAGCACAACTTGCTGATTTTACATAATGTATACATTCAAAAACATGTTTTAAAAACTACTATGCATGCATAAGGAGATTGTATGCATAGGCCACCTTAAGATACAAGTCACCTTGACTTAAGTTGTGGCTGACCTGAACTTTTAAATCCATTTATTACTGTGATTAACTTCTGAGATGGTTTATAAAAGATGGCACGTTGTATTATTTATCTAGTATAATATCTCAGATAAGGTTAAAAAAAAGTTTTAATTTGATAACATGAACTTGTTTTTTATGTGTTCAAAACAGGAAAACAAGAAAATATTATCAGCCATCATATCCACTGATAGCATCTTCCCCACAAAAAATATAATGAGCAAAAGATGGCAAATAATCACCTGAAGCAGGTCCCTGATTATTTATGCAATTCTATTTCAGAAGAAAAATTATCTTCCTTCCAATCTTTATACCGCTTCAAGGCCTGATGCCCCAGTCTTCTCCGTGGTGTTTGAAAATTCAAATTTGTTCTGCTCAGACAAGCTTTATATTAGTGCCCAATTTCTTTCACTTAATTTTACTTTATAAAAGTGTGAACAAAGATTATATATGCATGGCTGGGTCATGGAAATTAAAATTTGTGAGTTACTAGAGGCTGAGTAAAGAGAGGGGGGGGAGAAAAGGCCTGAGATGATGGGTCTATCCCCACCCTTTTCCCCTCAACGATTAAAAAAGTTCTATGGTTGCATTCTCTAATACTAATATTATAATAAATCCAGTTTTAATATTAATGCATGTTTCTGGCTCTGAGAATGGGAACTTTAGCATATATTCCCTACAACCTCCAGGGCTCTGATATATATATATAAAAGACATGTTAGCCTACCAAAAGGAAAAGTGTTTGTGTTTCAAGAGATACAATCATTTCAACACTAGATAGTTTATAACACTACATAGAATGTAGTTTTATAAAACATGCATCCTTACTATATATAAATTCTACTGCTTCACCTCATGGCTGGGTTCATATGCCATATTTACGTAGCCTCCACCTGAGCAAATGCATTCTAGTCTAACATTGTATGCTTATGGTTCAGTGTGGCCTGCAAACCCAAGAAACAAGTGGAGGTAAGCATTCAAGTTTCCTTTCAACTCTTATTTTCACTTCCATCTTAGGCTTAGCTGCAGTATATCAGAAATCACAGACATTCAGGTTTATAGATTGCAATGCGGAAAGGCAGATTTAGGGAATGGGGCAGTTTCCTATTTGGTAGAAAATCCTCCTTCTTACCTCCTTACTTTCCTCCCTCTGTCTTTTTCAAAGAAGGCCACCATAGTATCATGACATTTTAAATGGAGACGTTTTAAATTGAATTGAATTGAATTGAATTTATTATATTTCTATGCCGCCCTTTTCCCCTAAGGGGACTCAGGGCGGCTCACAATCCAAGTCAAGGGAGGGGGTACAGATAAGGAATAAAAAAGACGAACAGAACAATAGACAATTTAAAAGCACACAACAACCATACCATTCGAGGGGGGGGGGCAAAAGCTCTTTAGCCCCAGGCCTGTCGGAACAGCCAGATTTTAAGGGCTTTGCGGAAGGCCTGGAGGGTGGTGAGAGTTCGAATCTCCATGGGGAGCTCGTTCCAGAGGGTCGGAGCAGCCACAGAGAAGGCTCTCCTCCGGGTGGTCGCCAGTCGGCATTGGCCGGTGGATGGAATTCGGAGGAGGCCCAATCTGTGGGATCTAATCGGTCTATTGGAGGTAATTGGCAGCAGGCGGTCTCTCAAGTACCAAGGTCCAATACCATGAAGGGCTTTATAAGTGACGACTGGCACCTTGAAGCATATCTGAAGACCAATAGGCAGCCAGTGCAGCTCGCGGAGGATAGGTGTTATATGGGTGAACCGAGGTGCACCCACGATCGTTCGCGCGGCTGCATTCTGGACAAGCTGAAGTCTCCGAATGCTCTTCAAGGGCTGCCCCATGTAGAGCACATTGCAGTAGTCCAGTCTTGAGGTCACAAGGGCACAAGTGACTGTTGTGAGGGCCTCCCGGTTCAGGTAGGGACGCAACTGGTGCACCAGGCGAACCTGGGCAAATGCCCCCCTGGTCACAGCCGACAAGTGGTGTTCAAAAGTCAGCTGTGGGTCCAGGAGGACTCCCAAATTGTGAACCCTGTCTGAGGGGCGTACTGTTTGACCCCCCAGCCTGAGAGATGGAAAACTTGGCCAATTAGTGGGAGGGAAACACACCAGCCACTCGGTCTTATCCGGATTGAGTGCAAGCTTGTTAACCCCCATCCAGACCTAACAGCCTCGAGGCACTGGCACATCACATTAACCGCTTCACTGAGTTGGCATGGGGCGGACAGATACAACTGTGTATTGTCCGCATACTGATGGTATTTTATCCCGTGCCGTCGAATGATCTCACCCAGCGGCTTCATGTAGATATTAAACAGGAGGGGGGATAGGACCAAACCCTGCGGCACCCCATAATTCAGGGGCCTAGGGGTCGATCTCTGCCCTCCGACCAACACCGACTGCGACCTGTCCGAGAGGTAAGAGGAGAACCACCGTAGGACAGTGCCTCCCACCCCCACCTCCCGCAGTCATCGCAGAAGGATACCATGGTCGATGGTATCGAAGGCCGCTGAGAGGTCAAGGAGCACTAGGACGGAGGCATGACCCCCATCCCTGGCTCTCCAGAGATCATCGGTCAGCGCGACCAAAGCGGTTTCCGTGCTGTAGCCAGGCCTAAATCCCGACTGAAAGGGATCTAGATAATTGGTTTCCTCCAAGGACCGCCGGAGCTGAAAGGCCACCACTTTCTCAACAACCTTCCCCACAAAGGGGAGGTTGGAGACTGGACGATAGTTGTTTAAAACTGCTGGATCCAAAGATGGCTTCTTCAGAAGGGGTCTCACCACCGCCACCTTTAAAGCGGAAAGAACCCCTCCCGAAGGGAGGGGGTAACAACCGCCTGGATCCAGCCCCATGTCACCTCCCTGCTGTTAGCAACCAGCCAGGAGGGGCACAGGTCCAGCACACATGTGGAGGCACTTACGGCTCCCATGGCCTTGTCCACTTCCTCAGGGGTAACAACTTGAAAATCAATCCAGTGATGTCTATCCAGATTCTCCCCTGGTGCCTCGGCTGGCTCTGCGCAATTGGAGTCCAGGTCCGTCCGAAGCAGAGCAACTTTATCCGCGAGAAATTGACATTTGAAATTGAGCTTAATGTGTGGTGCTAACTCAGCTAAAAATGGACTTGGAGGCTGAAAGGAGCCGGAGGGGGCAATGGTGCAGTTTACCTCCTGCAAGTTACATTCGTGAAAGCATGAAGAGGGCTCTGGACTTAGAAGTAAATTAGGCAATATAATAAAAAGGTGATTGCTTAACTCAGAGAAAAAATGTCTATCTAAAGCAGAGGTGGGAAACTATGGCCCTTTTATGACTTGTGGACTTCAACTCTCAGAATTCTCAGAGTTGTCAACTCTCAGAATTCCTGAGCCATTCCCTACATCTGATCTAAAGTTAGTATCATTATGAGGGGCAGCTTTCTTTCCCAGGAACTTAATCCCAGTTGCAAAAAGAAAAGAAAACAAACAGTATAGCAAAATCAAAATAGTTTTTCTTATAGATTTTCTTACTGAATCAGCTAGGAAATTTCATTAGTCCTTCCTTAATCTCATTCGAAGTGATTTGGAGAGCAAAATAAAGATATAACAAAGAACTTTAAAAACTACACAATTCCTGAGTTACAACAATGGTTGTTATATATATGGACTTTAGTGACCTAAATATAAAAGAGTAGCATTCTACACCTTTAATAGTACAAGTTGTACAAGCTGTGTCAAGGGAAACTCCTTATTTTATCCAGCTATTACAAGTACAACTCTTGTGTCTCTTGGCGCTTACCACCCAATCAATACCAAGAAACATAGTGATACATCATTACAGCACTGTATTTGCACAACACACTAAGTCTTAATTAACTCAGCCAGATCCGTTGGAGGGGAAAGGAGAATGGTAGTAAGGGGCCATGTGTAAGAATTTAGGAAGACATACAACACTGAAGTTTTTACTCTGTTTTATTTTAAATTATCTTTTTGGAAGGTTCGCATTATGAACTGAGTCACTTTTTTTTTACATTTTATGTAAAAACGAATGTAGCTTTGCTGTAAACTGCTTTGAATAGTCCCATTCAAAGGAACCCATGCACATGTACCAATTCGAAGTCTACCTTGCTAGGCCAGAAGGGAAATTGTTGATTGTTTGTTGTCTAGATAAAATTTGTTGTTTAAATAGAGTTTCCATAGCAGTCTAATCAGTTTTCTCTCTTCCTGCTCAGTTGTGTCCAATTCTCAGATACTACAGTTTTCTAAGTAAGTTTTTTTCAGAAATAGTTTGCCATTGCCTCCTTCCTAGGGCTCAGACAAAGTAATAGGATCAAGAAAATCAGCTGGCTTTCTACCTTTATGCCTTTATCATTGCACTGAACTGGCTTTCTCTAATCAGTTTAGAATGCATAAAATTAAAATAATAATAATCCATTATCTAACTTAATTAAAGCCATTCACAACAAACTATGAAACATTGTTAGAAAAAACAGTTCCTTCCCCCCAAAAAATGTACCTGGTATGTTTCCATCAGAGTGCCATTTGACCGTATCTGGTAATGTTTCATTCAAAGTTGTCATTATCTACACGGTCAAGTAGACTAAAACTTCCCAGAATAAACCTCTCTGCCTTTGTGGCCCCTTTTGAGAGGGTTAAATGCATCCCATTATCTGTTATTTATGTACAGCCACACAAATATATGGTATAAAGCTGAAGATTATTACCATACCATAGGATTATATAGTGATTGGCACTAATATGGTTATATTCTGTGGAATATGATTATGATTGTGATGTATAGAATATGTTCATTTTCTAACAATTGTTTCCCCAGTAGATAATTCCCGTATTTAAACACAAATTTCATAGATATGGTTAGCAAATCTGATCTTGTTATTTCTCAGAAATTCCTTTTCTTCCGTATTGCATCAATGTCCATAAATATTTTACATGTACATTTTTCTAAGTCACATGGTCTCGTTTTCCTTTTTAAATGTATTTCCCAACCTATCTTCACCACCGGAAAACATAACTATTTTTTTCCTATTTATTTCTTCTTAAAAAACACCTTTTATATTATTCCCCCACCCCAGTTTTGTTGGTGAAACCATATTACAAAATAATGAGGAGTGTAAATATTGGCAGTTAACTGCATTCTGGTTAAGCCATTGGTTCATTGATCTAATTTTATATTATACATTTTTTTTTCTGCTCAGCCATAGGTGACCAAGCTACTTGGGAAAAGTTTCATCTCTTATTCCTCCATGAGGAATTCAGGGACATTAATTTAAGGAACATCTCTCCTCTTCAACTGGTCCCCAGTAGCTCTTAAGGGTTTAGTCACAGAATGGTATCATCCATCAAGGATAAGAGGGACAAAAGTTGAGATTGAAAATGGGAGTTAAGGATACATTTGTTTGCTTTTTAGAGTGACCATCTTTGTAGTTATCCTTACTACTTTAAAAAGAGGCTTCAGAAGCATCTGAAAGGGAAGCTTTATTTTAGATGCCTACCCTGAGTAGGAGGTTGAATTCGGTGGCCTTAAATCCTATGATTTTATGGGAATTGAATAGTTTTGACATCACCATTGGGGCTTTCTCAATTCTCTCCAGCCATCCTGGAATCAGCATGAAAACTATGCAGGTATGAAATCTCTCCTGCCTCTATTGGCTCTGTTTCAAGTTTCTGCAAACATTTGAATTCCTTGCAAGCTAATGTAGTGACAATGCCTAACCGGTTTTTTACATCCTGAGGCTGTCCTTGGACAGGGTGGGGAAAAAAGGGCAAAAAGACAACATTAACAGAGTCCTGTTAGATTGCACCTTCAATATTAGCTCCAGGAAATCAATGATAAAGAACTGACACAACTAAGGAGAATTTAAACCTGTATTATTTGTGGGCCAGGGATGAATAATTTCATTAGCACATGTCAGGAAAAAAGGTTGCCAGGCTAATTTGCCATTGGGCAAAAAGGAGCATCTTAATAGCTTTACCCTAACTCTGTTTCTTCCCCTCAGACATTATAATGATGCACAGAATTTCACTGGCATCAGAATCATTTGTACCAACACTGGCCTGCTAAGGAAGTTTTCCTCTGAGGATTTGGATTTTCAGAAGCTCAATAAAATACAGGTAATCCTCAACTTACAACAGTTCATTTACTGACCGTTCAACATTGCAACGGCACTGAAAAAAGTGAGTTATGACCATTTTTCACACTGCATCTCCATGGTCACAGGATTTACATTTGGATGCTTGACAACTGACACATAATTATGATGGTTGCAGTGTCCCAGAGTCATGTAATCCTCTTTTGCAACCTTCTGATGAGCAAAGTCAATGGGGAAGACAGAATCACGCAACAACCGTGTTACTAATTTAAACTGCAATTAAGAAATACGGTGAGAAAAGTTGAAAAATGGAGCAAACTCACTTAACAAAATTCTCACTTAACAACATAGATTTTGGGCTCAACTGTAGCCGTAAGTTGAGGACTACCTATATGTACAACTCTGTCCATAACCACCCAGTGCCAAAACTTTCCATGTAGTCAAGTTCTCAAAAAAATAAAAATCAAAAACCTTGCTAGAAGATGAGGAAATTTCCTTTTTTGAACTGACAAGTCATTGCATGGGTCTGCTTCTAGTCTGCCTTTAAGGCAGAAAAGAGGTGAAATTAAAGAGAAGGACATTAAAGTAAACTGTGGGAATGGGTGGATTGTAAACAACAGCATACACTGCCGGCAGTAGCAACCCAGCTTAATACAAGCAGGGAGAGATTTCAGGAAGGGGAACCAGGCCCGAATATTTATCTCTTAGTCAGGTTGCCTCATTCCTTTTCAGCCCGCCTTATCGGCTTCATCAGTGACCACATCCCTTTCACTGTTCGGCTCCAAGTTAATGTTTGACCGAAACTGCCTGCCTTTCAGGGAACAGATCTTGTGGAAAAGGGCAGAGACTACAACAGTACTGCTGATCGGGTTAGCTGTTCTTTAGGGAGAACTGAGAACTGTCTTCAGCATTGAGCATTTCCTGTCTTCTGTCCCACCCAAAACAGGTGAACAAAAAGCTTTCCTCAGTTTGTTTTTTTCTCTCATTGTTGCTAATTTGATTGAGGCAGAGGACTAATTCAATAAGGCCTGGGGGTAGGGTGGGGAATATGAGAGATGAATGTGTTATTAAAACTTCAAGTCTGTTTGTCCTTACATAGAACAAAAGGTTCTTCAAACCAACCGATCTAGCTTCAGAGTAAGTGTGGTGGGATGTTAACTGTAAGACTGTAGAAAGAGTGACCTGTGGTGACCTGCTTTTCTTTTCCTGTTTCCATACTTAGTTTTGCTCATGGAGGCCTCAAAGGATGAGGATTGTTGGCACCTCATTGATCACAGCCACGTGAAAGACTTTGAAGTAGACCAATGGGTGAAGATCATTCTTGCCCTCATCTATAGCATTATCTTTGTGGCAGGGATCTTGGGCAACAGTGTCACCATCCGGACTTCCAAAATCCTGCAAAAGAAAGGCTACATGCAAAAAGCAGTGACTGACCACATGATAAGTCTAGCATGTTCGGATCTCTTGGTGATCTTACTGGGGATGCCTGTGGAATTCTACAGCATCATATGGAATCCTTTCTCCACCACAAAAGGAGATCTCACCTGCAAGCTGTACAGCTTCCTCTTTGAGGCTTGCAGCTATGCCACTGTGTTACATGTGGCCACCCTAAGCTTTGAGAGGTACATTGCCATCTGCCACCCATTTAAGTTCAAATCTATTTCTGGAACCTACAAAGTGAAGATCCTCATTGCCTTTGTTTGGATTACATCGGTGCTGGTGGCCCTACCCCTTCTCTTTGCAATGGGGGCAGAGCACCCTTTGGTAGACACCCCAGGGCATCGAGGGTTGGTTCTCTGTGAAAAATCCAAGTCTCTACGTCTGCCTGAATTTAGTTTAAATGTGACAATATGTACCAATTTATCATCCAAATGGAAAGTCTTCCAGTTTAGTATTTTCACTGCCTTTATTGTGTACATCATAGTATTGGTTTCTGTAACATTTATGTGCCGGAATATGATTAAAGTCTTGATGGTCTACAAGCAAGGAACAGTGGAAGTAAAGGGAAGAGAAAAGCAATCCCAATTTCTAAGGAAAACCGAAAGTCCAGAGAGCAGAGGATCCAAGAAACAGACTCTTATCTTCCTAGGTAAGTTCATAATGGGATTACCATACATTGATGGGTGAGGGATAGTGAGCAGTAAGAAATGGGTTACAAGACAAGAAAGAAATGTAAGAGAAAGGATAATCTGAAATAGAAAATTAACGGCAGAATTGAATTAGGCTCTATAACTTTTCATATTGACTATTTGTTATTCATTATGGAAATATTCTTGCTAAACAGAAAGTAAGTGACACAAAAATTATCTGGTGCAAGCAACATGAATGTGTATTTAAGACGAATGGATTTATTTCAAGTTGCATTTCCTTTTTCTTTATACGTAGAATCCAATGCCTGCATTTTTCATAGCGTCTCCTAAATGCATTCTATGACATTTTTTCATTATTATTTAAGAAAGCTCTCTATTTTTAGAGACTTGTACAATCGTTGCAGCCTCCAGATGGTCTCATTGGGTACGAGTTGGAAGTTTGTATCTCTTCGGTTAAGTGTGTCTTTGTGTGAGGATGGAGTTCCTAAAATTCAATTTGCTTTCACAGTCATGTTGTTTGATGACATTGAATTCGTTCCCCTTAGAGAAATAAAACAACGTTTGATGACCTCACAGCGTTTTATAAGCAACAAGAAGGGAAAGATGGAATTGGGAGTCTAAAATAGGAAGTATGATAAATATATTGATCCATGTACATTTGAAATTTCTGAAAAAGCAACCCAGGCAATTATTTGAAATTCCTATCTTTACAATACAGACCTTGTCAGAAATATCTGAATTCGGCAGGATTTACATTTACATCCTAGAAAAGAAGGTTAAGGCTTACTAGCATGGGCTACAATCTTCAGCACCAAACTTGGAAAAAGACAGTTAATAATAATGCTAACAATCTATTGATTTGTATAACATTAGATTTTGCAAAGGCAATTTGTACCATATATCCCATCCATTTCTACCATAATCGATCTCTACCATATATGAGTGGCTATATGATTAATCAATTGATCCAGACTTTCAGAATATTCACCCCAAGATGTATATTTAACCTTGTCACTTTATTTCACTGGTCATGCTTCTTTCTCTTAAACATAGCCCTATCATGTAAATCTTTCCTAGTACATTTCTCTCACCTGGATTTGCATTGAGGGTCTAACAACAAGGCTACCATATATGGACTGTAAAGATCTACATCAGGGATGTCAAAATGGTGGCCCGCAGGATGGCTGTGTCACACACTGGCCACACCCACCCCTATCCGCAAAGGGGGAAAAACATTGTGAAGCGACAGGTGACGGCAACGTGACACGGCGAGTTTGACACCCATGATCTAGATAATCATTGGATAACAACTTTGTGGTTATCTGGTGCTGATCCACATATTTCTAGTTATGGTAATCATAGGCAAGGGTTCACATGAACCCTAAGAGCCAAGGTGGCGCAGTGGTTAAAAGCAGCACTGCAGGCTACTGCTAGATCAGCAGGTCAGCGGTTCAAATCTCACCGGCTCAGGGTTGACTCAGCCTTCCATCCTTCCGAGGTGGGTAAAATGAGGACCCAGATTGTTGGGGGCAATATGCTGACTCTCTGTAAACCGCTTAGAGAGGCCTGAAAGGCCTATGAAGCGGTATATAAGTCTACTGCTATTGCTATTGCTATGAAGATGTCAGTTTTGCAGGCTCTGAAACCTCCTTGGGATTATTCATCTTTGCAGGATTTATATATTTATATAGTTATATTTATATAGTTATGTTACTTTTGAACTACTATGTTTGTTCAGATTTCTCTGTAAGTATGTCAGGATATATAGTTATGTGCTTGGTAGAAGCCATGCATTTGCCCAAAACTCTTTAGATTGAGATTATAAATATTGCATGCAATTGAAGGTATTGGATTAGAGATAGTTAAAACGATACCATTCTCTCTCCACTTTCTTTCAAATGTACACTGGTTTCACTAAAGTCTTGATAATTCTAATTGCTTTCATGTGTTGTTCTGTTCTGGAATGTGTTATGAATTGTATTTATTAAATGACTGGCAATTACATTAGATTCTGCTTTTTCCTTGCCACATTTTCTTACTCTAAACCTTATTAAGTTGTTATTTCCCCATTCTGAGAAACATGCCAGATTGTTATTCACTGGGCATCAGCACTTTATTTTGGTTTCTTAACTTTTCATCATGTTCTGTCTGAATGGCTGCCATTCCTTGTTTATGCTGGCTTGCCTCCTACAATTATCATCTTCTATTAAACTATCATGAGTGTGCACGTTACCAAGACGGGGGGTGGGGAGAAATGAAAAGTAAATTAAAATACATTAGCAACTATTGAGTATATAAGTAGATCAGCAATTATATTTATAATTTCCTAACAGTTTGTGCTGTTACTATGATCTGTAGCCAATGAAACCTCAACTATTTAACTTACTACAAAATGAATGCAGTGAATATTGCAAATTCCCTTCCCTTCTTTTTATTTTGGGGGAAAAGAAACAAGAAAATGTGGACATGCTGTTACAATTCTAAAAAATAAATAAAGCAATTAAGGTGGCATATTGTTTATTTCTGGTTTATTGTTGCGCTAAAAAGAATTGTTCATAAATGTAACGGTGAAAATTAATATCCCATTTTCAGCTATGGAGAGTACTTTTCCTGTATTGTTTTAGTAAACCCTATAATGTGTGGATTCTAATTCTCATAATTTATAGTTAGGAGACCAAATGAACACTGAAGAATGCTGAACTAACTTACATATTGGTACTTTGTGGTGGGGCAATGTTGACTTACAGATAACCACAGAATTCATAGTTAATGAAAGTTTTGGATTCAGGCTCTACACTTTTTGCTCAAAGACTTTTTAGTTTAATTCTTTACACTATCTTTCACCTACATCCATTTCAGTATTTTAGTAGATTAGTTTGAAGAATCAATGGTATAGCATGTTAACAAATAACAAATATGTTAACATATTTTTGTTACGTTTTTCATTCCATATGTGGCATACTTAATGTGCTTTCAGTATATAGCTCCATAAGCTGATGTCATTTCATAACACTCTAAGTACACTGCTGTATATTAAGCAACATGCTTTGTTTCATCATTTTGTGAGTTGGGGTTTTCTCTTCTGTTGATGTGCCAATGTGACTAGTGATTGTATAACATGTGCTTCTGAAGTTCATAAATGTATTTTCCTAGGATTTAAGTAATATCTGAACCCAGTGATCAGTTGTTTGTGGGGTGAAGTGGGCATTAGCTGTTTTTCTATTTGGACAGGATTTTTCCTATCTGACTTTACCTACCTGTAGCCTAAGAAATTTATCTAGTATAACAGTACATGGCACAGTACATAGACAGTACATGCACTTTTATTCCTAAAAACAAATAGTTGTCACCACTATTGCAAACAAATACTATGCTATATTCTGGGGGAGAAATACATTTTGCTTACATGCCATCAAGTTGGTTTTTCTTTGAAAACATCTCATTTCTCATCTAAGAAGCTTCTTCAGCTCTCTTCCAGAAGCTTCTTCCAGAGCTGAAGACACTTCTTGGATGAGAAGCAAAACATCTTCAAAAAGAAACAAGAGAGTCAATTTGCCTCTTGAAAAAGCACCTTTGGGACTATGATCAGAAAGAACACTAAGTAATTGTTAGGAAAATACATTAATTTTTTGTAAAAAGGTGCCCTGTTGCCTGCAGTGGTTAGTGGCTTCTGAGATGCATTTCGGATAACTCTTTAATATGTCTCACTAATTATCTTTGGTTAGAGAAGAGATTAATGAACAGGAAATAGAAATCATGGCCTACATCCATGAGAATACCACATTTGAAGTTGTGGCTTTCATAAGAATTATGCTTTGGGGTGCTTTTAATCTAGACTAAATGAACAAATATATTGTTTACAAATAAATTGTTGAATTTAAATATTTTGATAACAATATCTCTGTCTGAATTTCATTTAATAAACGGATCAAATTAAAACAAATATTTGCTTGTTCCAAATATATTTCACATTTCACATAAAATGTAAATGACAAACACAGAGCAAGATGTCTTAAGGAGTCTAACAGTAATAAAAACAATTTATAGCCTTCCTCCCAAGTTGTTAAAAGTAATAACTTCTATAAAGCAGAAATTAAATTCATAAATCTACTACTCAAGTCAAAGCGTATGAGGCTTTCAGTGATGTGCGGTGAGGTTTATGGCTGGTGAAGTAGTCCTCTCCCCCAGCACTGTCTTTTGCCCACCTGTGCTCATGGCAGAGCTCAGGCAGGCTGTCGCAAGCTCAGGCGGGCTGCCGCGAGCATAGGTGGGCAAAAGAAAGTCACTTTCTTTCGCCCATCTATGCTTGCGGCAGAGCTCAAGCGGGCTGCCGCGAGCTCAGGCGGGTGAAAGAAAGTGCTTTAGTCAGTGGGGTGTTGTGGGAGAGGAGAGAATGCCTGAGCATTGCATTTATTAAAGAAAAAAGAAAAAAAGGAAATTTGAAGGAAAAGAGGGAGTGTGGGGTGGGGGTGGGGGGCATCAGAAACGGAGAAAGAGAGGAGGAAGAGTGAGTGTGACGCTGCAGCTTTAAACAAAATGACAGAGTTGAAGCCTCTAAAAAATGTACCTTCTACTATGAAGCAGGAAAACTGCGTGCCTCAACTACCTTGGGATTTTTTAGGCTTTTAACCCTCGCTTAACTCTGCTCGAGCGCCTAAAAAGTCAGACTAGATGAGGCATGCAGTTCTCCTGTCTTATGGTAGAGAGCGCTTTTTAGAGGCTTTTTTAAACAGGCAGTCATTCAGTGGCAGCAGCTAGCTAGCCTAACCTCAGCACTTGCCTTTTCCTGTTTCCATTTTTTTCCTTTTCATGATTGACAGTGGTGAGGCTGTGGCTCCCCTGCCTCCCCTGACTGCATGTCACTGCAGGTTTTAGTGCTACATTTTGGTTTTTGAAAAATAATGCAAACAAATTGAATACATGTTAGAGAGGGAATGGCAGTGAAATGTTTTCTGTGTGCTATTTAGACCCCAGTATTGAATTTCAGGATGAAACCAGAAAAGTAAGATCAAATAATAAGCCTGTGAAATAATAGTTCAAAAAATAACCTAGTAGTGAAGAATGTAATATTTGTTTCTGAATATGAGCTGTAATGTAGATGCAGGGTTAATATTTTGCAGAGAGTCACTGGGAAATGTAATTTTCCAGGGGTGGTTATTGCACTAAGGGTGATACAACTTCTACTCTAGATTTTCCAAAAGCAATTTTATAAAGTCAGTATAAGTATTAATAGGATGACCAAGTGATCCAAGCCATTCTCTTATGGGCAATTCTTTGCTTGGCTTTTTCTTTCTTTTTTTTTCAATTTCTCTATCCACCAAGATTCCTCCCTCTCCATTTTAGTGTACATTGGCCTAGTTATTAAGATTAATCTGGCCTCCAACATTCCATGTATCAATTTATTTACATTTACACACAAAATGATGTAAAATACCCCCACCCTCATCTTAAAAATACTGACAGTCCTTTGAAACATTGCATCTGTATATTTGGTGTGATACAAACCATTCACCTATAATAATTCATCTTTACCTACAAAGAAAAAAAGTAGAAACTCATTGAAATCTAGCTAGCAATTACTTTGAATGACAATGCACTGTTATCCATGCTGTTTTCTTGGCAAGAAAATAGCCATGGTTTGCCATGGCTTTTTTCCAAGATGTTTTCAATTTCCAAAACTTAGTCGACAGTGTTAGGATTTCTGGTAGTGTCTCATACAACTAGTAATTTTTTCCAGTATTGCTTAGCTCTATGAGATCAGCCAAGACACTGTCATCCAAAGTAAGCTTTGAAAAGGGATATAAAGTTGACCTTTGGATTAGGGAAGAAATGAACAAGCAATTTCCTTTCAGGAAATATTACTCAGTCCTGGAGAAAGAGGAAAGCTTGAGAAGGAAACTCAAGACAACTCTGCCTTGATTTGATTCAGTACTAGAGGAAACAGAAAGGAAGGTAGACATTTTTTCAAAGTTCTGTGATTCTATCTTGGTACAATAAGGAGCATTTTTGACCTCACCATCCTCCAACAACTGACAGCTTTACTCTTTGTTACACTGAAAAATGATTTGATTTTTAAGCTTTCATTACTATTCTTGCACCAATGAATTCTCTCTTCTTTTTCTCTAGTAGCTCTGAGCTGAAGAGCATTGAAAACCAAAAGGCCTCATTCCTTACAGAGAGGATGAGCAGAGGGCTAAATCCCCCAGGACTTCAGTAGTGAACTGGTTCAAAATGGTCAATAGAAGCATGTTTATTTTGCTACCTGCCTTTGTTCAACTCTATGCTTCTGGAAAAGGCGTTGTAAGGGGGAAATTGCTTGTAGGAAATAAATGTGCAGCCCTGGCAATTTCTGTTTTTTTTTTTTTAAAAAAAAGAAATACTCCCTTTTAGGTTTTAAAACAGAAAGAAAATGTATATTTGACTTAATATATAGGATTGCTGAAAATCAGCAGTCAAAAGGCAATACACAATATGAGCAGTAATAAGGAAGACACAAGGGTTTTAATGAAAGTGTACATAGACTATGGGACCCAATTTTAAGTCTCATCCAACAACCTGAGCTCCAGAGGTGGTATTTAGCAGGTTCTGACCAGTTCTGGAGAACCGATAGCAAATAGGAAATTTTGAGTAGTTTGGAGAACTGGTAAATACCATCTCTGACTGGCCCTGCCCACATCTATTTTCTGCCTCCCGAGTCCCAGCTGATCGGGAGGAAATGAGGATTTTGCAGTATCTTTCCCCTGGAGTGGGGAGGGAATGGAAATTTTATAGTATCCTTCCCCTGCCATGCCCACAAAGCCACGACCACCAAGCCATGCCCACAGAACCAGTAGTAAAAAATTTTGGATTCCACCACTACTGAGCTCCCTTCATGATTTTGAGCAGCTTACTTTTCTCCAACAGGCTTACTTTAGAGGTTGCTATGGAAAGTAGAGGCAAACCAATAGATGCTAAAGAGCTATAAAAGCAATAAATATAGCAAGGGACTTACATATCCTTTTTAGAAATTCTAGCTCTGAAAGTGAAAACATTAACTAATAGAACAGCACCACAGAAGAGAGTGATTAATCTCTAGCATCACAAATTATAATCTAGCTGACTAGATTGTCACTAGACTCAACTGATCTTCATCTCCACCGTCATCTCCTTCCCCGCAAGGTCTATATGGGCTCGCTAAAGAGTTTTATTCCTATTAATTATGATTATAATTGACTTTAAATTGAAAAGTGCGGCTTTTTATTTCATGGACTAGAATATTATGATGAAACCATTGTTGGGTTGAGAAATGGATTTGGTTTAGGAACATAAGAAGTGAAAAGGTAATGCCTAAGTGTTGGCATTTGGCATTGAATTGAATTTAATCCATAAGGTTACAGAACCAAGACTTATTGCCTTCCAAAGTAAGATAGGTAGATGACCTTTGCTTCTAAAACTCCTTCCTTCTATAAGAGAGCAGCAGCAGCCCCCCCCCTTGCAAATGGCCTATTTCTTTCCTTTTTTTAAAAAAAAAAGTGGTTGACTGTTTCTGATCAGTATATGGATGGTTTTTAAAAATGTGACTGTTTATTTAATAGGGTGTAAAAAAAATTACCATGTGAATTTTACATTACACTTGCATTTATAGGTCAGTGCAGAATTAAAAGATGGGAATTCAACATTTGCATTTAAATAAAACATTTTTGATAGTTGAATGGTGCACAAATCAGAAAGTATTTCCTGCATTCAGATAATTTTAATGTTTTCTTTAAGGAAAATTAAAAACTCTCCCAGTTGTGCTGAAGTTTGAAAACTATGTTTGCTTTTAAGCTATTGTTAAAATATTGTTATAGCTTGGTTTAAAAATATAATAGTTTTTTTTTAAAAAATTCCTTATGGTCTGTAGTGAAATCTTCAACTAGAGTGGGGGGAGGAGTGAAAAGGGGGTTGAGCTTAGAGTCCTTACACAGCTGGAAGATGAACAGATGTTATCTCCCACAGAATCCCTGAAACCCTTATCTGGCTCTTCCCAAGAGAATGGAATCAGTCTGGCAAGATTCTTGTTAACAGGAATAAAGAAGCAACTTTGATCAGCTCGTGATGTCATTCTGGTTCCTGTGTCTGACACAGTCTTTGAGCTGTTGAAAATAATTATAATGTTTCAAAAACTGTGCATAAATATATATATATGTACCATAGTACCCAAGTGACTTCTGTGTTTTCACAAAAGTCTTAGTTCTAACCAGACAGACAAGATATGGAGAAACAGAGAAAGTCTGCCCTATGTGACTAAGAAGTTTCCCCTTAGGCTAATTAATGTTACAGCTAACAGAGTCTAGAACTTGCTATCGATAAAGGTCAGACCTTCATGTAGTTCAATATTTGTATGGATTTATTATGTTAGAGATGCAGGGAGTCCTGTTATGATCAACAAATGCTTTCATTTCAGTTTTTTAGGTCAGTTCTTCATCTGTATCAATAGTGCACCTCTCAAATCTTGCTCAGTCATTAAAGTACAAAGGTATAAGGGAACATAATTCTTCAACTCCTCTCCAGAAGCTTTATTTAGAATTAGCATAAAACCCCTGTCTGAGATCTTCACACTAATCTGACATACTTAGCAAAGGACGGAGGCTTCAAAAGAAAAAGTAATAAGTGCTGAAACTGGCAGGCATTGCGATAGTTCATATCCGACAACTTTCACTTTGGGTGAAACTTCATTTTACGAGGAATATAAAAGGAGACGGCCAACGCTACATTTGCAGGGGGAAATCAGTTCAAATGGAAGCAGGGGTGTTTAACCTTTCCTATACACTGATGGTCTCCTGGCCAATTTTAAAAATTGCCTTTTCCCCCAGCCAAGTTCTAGATGGAAAAAGCTAGTTTCAGGAGGCAAAACACAAAAGCTTTTAAAGCTATCGATACATATGCAGGCACACATGCACACACACATTGTATTAAAAGTTGGAAAAGTTCTGAGATCAGAAGGTATATGTTATTTTTGCACTTTTTTGGGAGGAAAATATTAGTACTTGTCCTATTATGAACATAAGTAAAGGACAGGACCAAACATGGAGAAATTTTGAAGACATGGACTTTGTCAGTGGACTAGGCCATGCTCACAAAAAAGTAAATCATTATTTTTGGCGGGCTTTAAATACTTCTTAATAATCTGCTTTATAGGTTAATGAAAACATTAGCTGTAACAGACGTAGGTGATAAATAGCCTGATATTTGCAGTCACAGTGAGCGAGAGAGTGAAGGAAAAGGGAAACCCTCATTTGTTGCTAAATAAAGCTTTGCACTTCTGAAGTATATATTAATCTTTGCAGTGAGCTGCTTTGAAGACATTTTGCATGGCTGACCTATGGAACCCATTGTTGTAAAATATGAATTAGCGGCTTATGTTGGCTCTTTTTTACTTCCTACATCTTAGATAAAAAGAAGGAAAGCCCAGCGTCTGAAGCCGAGCACCTAATTTTTTCACAATCAATTTAGTGTTGGCAGATTAATGTGTAGCTCAAAATAAGGGTGCTGCGCACGGAAAGAAATAGCCTTTCAAAAGATCACAGAGGAAATATATTTTCTGAGGCACCTGGCAAATGGATTTGCAGTAGGACAGATTACTTCAAGTACTCTACTAAAAATATGTGCTTGACATCTACGGATGACTCCGGTGCAGTAAAATTTGACAATAGTGTGACTTCTGCTACAGCAAAATTAGATGTTTCTTCATAGGCAGAAAATGGGCTGCATTTGGATTGTTAGATGAGTTTTTCTTCTTTTACTGAAAAAGATACAGCTTGAGGGTATGATGAAATTGAAAGAACAACTTGATTGATTGATTTTAAAGGGGGGAAAAATAGCTACAGTTCAAGTTCGTTATTTAAGTTCCCTGAACTTCAAATGCATTTCTTCTTAGGTTTGGCTGATAATACCACAGATGTATAGATTAGGAGTTTGGAATTGCTTTCATTTGGGTACCCTATGGATGTTATCATATAAAAGATTAATGGATTAGGTATCCAACGATATCCAATAATCAATCATATCTCATTGTATCTATAAAAATCATGCTATTGTGGGTGCATTTTTGGCACTGAATGTTAGGTTCCACTGCCCTTTAAGTGTGATCTGTTTGTCTTTGAAAACAGCTCTCACATTTTATTTTTGGAGTGAGAAGTGGCATATTTTAAGATAAAATGGATGACTTTTAGCAAAGAAGTATCCATTTAAATCCCAGATTGGATGGCTTTAGAGGTAAACTAAGCCTTCTTATGTAAAATTAATAAAACTAACTAGCTTTCTAGCTGGACAGAAGAAGAAGGCCATTTTTGACAATATTCCCTGCCCACTGCACTGACTCACACCTCTGAAAATCTCCTCCACTAAAGAGCTGATGCAGAGAGGGAGAAATGAGGGAGGGGGCAAAATCTGAAAAAGACTTTCCTTCCTTTTTCCAATTAATACTTCTGTTCATTGCTCATAAAAATAGAATTCAGCTAGTCATTTTGTGTTCTCCCAAAATGTAATGTTTCAATTTAAGAAACATCTTTAGTTTTGAAAGAAATACTGGAGACTATTTGTTTCTTGATAAATAACTTCTGTAGTTATAACCCAATAGCCAACTAATCTGTTCTGATAAAGTCCAAACCCTTCCCTTGTTAAATAGATTGCTATGCAGTATTTCCAGTTTCTAAAAAAAACTTAAAAATCCTAGAATGTGATTTTAATTGAGAAAATAAGTAGTTCTCCTTAAATTTTAGGGTGTTTTAGAAACCCATTGGAATAGGAATTCAGAGCAATACAAAGAACAATTCAAATTCCAGAAACACCTTCTGAAAACTCTAGTGTTGAACTATTAGTCATGATGCAATTTATTAGCAAACGGCTCTCATAGTATGCTTCACAACTGTAAGTTTTGGAAAGTATGTGTGAAGTTTTCAAATAGAGATGAAAATGCTTTGAAAATAGCTGTAGAGATTTAAGAAATTTAACAAGTTGAAGGAGCTATTTCTTGGAAAAAAGAGCTGAAATCTGCCAAGAGCAATTGATTCAAATTCAGAGACAAGCATTTATAAAATACGATTAATTCTGAACTTTCCCTATGAAAAAGACAAGTGATCTCTTGTAGTTGCCATAGAGATATATTTACAAAAGTTGTTTCAACAGGGCCATAGAAATCTGTTGGATGGTCCTAAGTAGAAGCAAGACTTAGATCAGAGGTATCAAATTCACGACCCATGGCCTGGATGCGTCAGGCACTGGCCACGCCCATCCCCGGTTTAGCGAAGGGGAAAAAGTCATGATACATCACATAACGACAGCAGGACGCTGCAAGTTTGACAACCTTGACTTAGATCTTTTTATAAGCCAAATCCTGTAATAATTATGTAGAAGATTTTTTTTTTCAGAGAATGGCTAATGGATTATGGTTGGGAAACTACAGCATCTATAGGTCTCTTTTTTCCATTCTTCTACTGTGGTTAGGAACTATTTTCAGAGCTTGGTAGGGAGGAATAATGCTAAGTTTGTGGTATAGTTATGTTTCCATCTGGATTGCTTACAGAATGAGTTTTCTTTGTTCTTTTAATTTTAGCCACATTTTTTCTTTTTTTGTTGTTATTTATTTTCTTTCACTTTTATACTTAAATTTTACAGTTGTTTTCTATGAATAATGGTTGTAGGATGGGGATTTAATTTTCCTTTAAAAAAATAAAACAATGTGAAAAGTATTATCTTTTAAAATAGCATTTTAATGGGAAGATACAATGAGGTTTACAGGGAAATGAGTAACCAAATTCCAGAAGCTGTTGTAGGAAAGACAATTTATCAGAAACTGAATTTAATATGTGAAATATCTATATTTTGTACAATACTTTGCTTGTAGCAGCAGGTTTAATTGCAAAATAATTTGCATTACTTCTAAGTATCCAGTTTGCAAGGTGGAAGATTCTAAATTTTCAGAAGAGTTAGTGAACAAGATTTCCATTGGGGACTTCCGGTCTGGCGTCACGCTGGAACGAGCTGCTGACAGACTCTCTGTTCGGTTCGCCCGGTCTTTCCACGAGCGTGGCCGTAATAGGCAAGGTCCCTTCGAGGTGCGAGGACCTTTGGAGAGGGGAAGCTTCTGTGCAGTGGAGGGTGAAAGGCGATCTCCCCCCACGAAGCAAGAGGCTCCCTCAGAGTTCGTGCAAAAGAGGTCGGCTGATTAATGGCCGACCAGAAGGCGTGACTGCCAGCCACTAATAAGGAAGGGAGACAACTGCAGGGGAACATAGTGGATCGAATGACGGTAATCACAAGATCTGACTTAAAAGCCTAAATCTAAAAGATAAACAACTTTACTGCAATAAATACAGATACGTGTGTGGGCGCATTTATCTGCAGCGGCTATTAAATACAAACAGTAAACTTTTGTGAAAGCTGATTGACGTAGTGGACAGAAGGAGACTGAGGCTTTGGACTATTTAAATTTGAGGATTAACAGACTAAGAAGAGAAAGGCAGTCAGCTGGATTTGCCTGCCTGGGAAAAAGGAAAAAGGAAAGAAGTTTAATCACAAGGGTTTGAAGTACGCGGTGTCATATTACAGCCAGAGACAGCAGAAGGAAAACACTACACTGACAACAGGAAGAGATTGATGGGTGAGTTCTAAATACTTTCTGGCCTCTCCTGCACCCTGTCGTATCACGCTGAAACATTTCTCTTCCTGACTCTCCCAGATACTATAGAATTTACTGAGCCTATATTTCACAGTCCTGCTCCTGCTTAATTACCCTGTATGTACCCCGGGCTCGGTATAACTACTCAAACAGCATTCAGAAGGTACTAGGCTTACACCTTAAAGGGGAAGAGCTGAATTAAAGCAAATGGCAACCAAAACAGTAACTTTAATTAAAGGGAGTAAAAAGCAAACTCCCCTATCTACCCCGGTGAGGGAAAAGTCCCCTGAGGGCAGGCAAACGGGAGATAAGGCAGCCCCAACCCTGCAAGACCAGGAAGTAACAATGGACTCCCTACAAGAGACAATACTGAAGATGGGTGAAAGTCTCACCAAAAGCCTGGAGGGAGTAAAGAATGAAATACATGAAGTAAGAAACAATATGGGAAGAATTGAGGAACGCATAGGAGTAATACAAACAGCGCTGCTGAAAAATGAGCAGGAAATCCAAAATGTTAAGGGGAGAACGGAAATAGCGGAAAAAAGGATAGACAAAGTAGAGGACAATCTGGAATCTATAAACTCAAGCCGGGAGGAGGCCATCCTCCAGCTAGAATTAGAGCGATCAGCATATTATTTAAGGCTACAAAACGTGGAGGAAGCAAAAGATGAAAACCTCCGGGAGCTGATTGGAGAAATCCTGGGATTAGTCCTCGGCAGGCCGAAAAAAGAGGTTATTAATGATCTGGACGAAGCCTATAGAGTCAATACAGGCTTCGCGAGACGCCACCGGCTTCCGAGGGAGATCCATGTGAGGGTGTTGAGAAGACAGCTGAGAGAGGACATTCTAAGTACAATAAGAGGGGACTCTCTAACATACAAAGGTAAAGAAATTCTCATCTTAAAACAGACTCCACGGAGAGTCAGAGAGAAGAGAAGGAAATACAACTTCCTCTCCACACGTTTAAACAGAGACAGAATCCAGTTCAGATGGCTCCTTCCAGAAGGAATGCTGATAACATGGAGGGAAAAGAAATACCGAATAGACACCTTGGCGAAAGCTCAAGAATTCCAGGAACTTTTACTAGCAGACGATGAGAGATTTAATAAAGAAGGACTTTTAAGACAGGAGGACACTATAATTGAAACTCAACCAGAGGGGCGGGGGCCAGGAGAGGCCAGAGAACGAGAGAGATATGGCAGAGAAGATTCGAGAGCAAGGTCACCCATCGAGACTCGATCCAAAGGCGCCCTCAAAGCGAATAACGTGTAAGGGAATTGAAGAATGGGAAACGAATGTACTATCAGCAAATGTAAATGGTCTTAACATAACTTCCAAAAGAAAACGTGTACTGTTGGATCTAGTGAAACAAAAGTTAGATGTAATCTGTCTTCAGGAAACCCACATTAAAGAAAAATACAATAACCTGTTGGTCTGTCCAAAACTAGGTAAAACATTCTGCTCGTCAGCACAAACCAGAAAAAGAGGAATTGTAATGTATATAAAAGAATGGTTGAACCCCAAATTAATATATGCAGACAAAGACGGTAGGGTATTAATGGTGGAGATAATTAATGGTGGGAAAAAAATTTTACTAGTTGGAATCTATGCCCCAAATCAAAAACAAGAGAGATTTTATATTAATCTATATAAGAGGATAAATGAAATAGAGTGGCAAAATATATGTATTCTAGGGGATTTCAACGCTATTGCAGACGGTAAGATGGACTATAAGGGTACTCACAAGAAAAGCACAAGAAGGAAACTACTGTCTGCCTATGTAAATATGGTGAAGGATTTAGATCTTTATGATGTCTGGCGAGCAATGAATGACAAGATGCAACAGTACACGTTTTACTCCCATCCACATAATTCATGGTCCCGTATCGACATGGTTTGGTCAAACTCGGAGCTACTCATGGATACTGTAAATATTGAAATAATAACCAACAAGTGGGCCGATCATCACCCAGTCTTATGGCAATGGAAAGGGAAGGCAAGGATAAAAGCTAGGTGGACATTAAACCAGAACATACTACAGGAGAAACAATTTGTACAACAAATAGAAAAGGAATTGGGCTACTTCTTCAAAGAAAACGGTAAAGAGCAGACCTCAATACAAAATGTTTGGGACACGATGAAGGCAGTTGTGAGGGGAATATCCATAGCCTATATAATAAGAAGAAACAAAATACACAGGGAAAAACTTAATACACTGAACAAAGAATTAAGAGAGATGGAACTGCTGACCCAGAAAGAGCCAGAAAATAGTAGACACAGGGAAAAAGGAGAGTTAATTAAACACCAAATAAATTTGATCTCTCAAGAGGAAATAGCACAAAACATTAAGAGAATGAAGCAGAATTATTTTGAACATGCAAATAAAACTGGGAGATGGTTGGCCCACAAAATAAGAAAGGAGAAGGTCAAAAGAATTATTAAACAACTGTATGACGAGGAGGGGAATTTGAAACAAGAAATAGGAGAAAAGAAAAAGATAGTACAGAACTATTATAGGAAACTATATAAACAAGACGAAATTAATGAACAAGACATTAGAAAATACCTTATAAAGCAGAAGCTTCCAGTCTTGTCGGAGGAGATGAGAGAGATGCTCGATAAAGAAATCACACAAGAAGAACTGAAAAAGGCCATTCAAAAACAAAAAAACAATAAAACACCTGGGCCGGATGGGCTTCCGTCGGAAATATATAAAAAACTTCAAAATACCATAGAAGACAAATTATTAGAACTATGTAATGAGGCATTACAAAATGGTAGGGTCCCAAAATCATGGGGGGAAGCTTACATCACCCTAATACCAAAGGAAGAGGCGGACAGTAGCAAGGTCCAAAATTATAGACCCATATCCCTGTTAAATGTAGATTACAAAATCTTTGTATCAATATTGGCGGAAAGACTAAAAACAATATTAAATCAGAGTATACATTCGGATCAAAACGGCTTTCTCCCAAAAAGACATATTAGAAACAATACAAGAATAATAATTGATACCCTGGAATTCTATCAAACAAGATCCGAGAAACAACTCGCATTAATCTTTGTCGACGCTCAGAAAGCCTTTGATAACCTAGATTGGAACTTTCTAACCACTCAACTAAAAATGATGAAATTTGGCGATAAATTTATTAGGATTATAGAATCTATATATTCACGGCAATCTGCAAATATTATAGTCAATGGGGAACTAACGGAGAGGATACAAATTGGAAAGGGTGTTAGACAAGGGTGCCCGCTCTCCCCACTACTATTTATTACGTCACTAGAGGTCCTTTTAAATCGGATAAGATCAAATCAGGAAATTAGGGGCTTGACCATAAAAAGAGAACAATATAAAGTACAGGCCTTCGCGGATGACATGGTCTTTATCGTAGAAGACCCCTTACTTTCAGGACCGAATTTGATGAAGGACATTGAGAACTTTGGGTGTGTGGCCGGTTTAAAAATAAACAAGGAAAAAACAAAAATGATTATAAAAAACTTCCCCAAAAACCAGATTGGAGAACTAGAGGAAACAATGGAATTAAAGGTAACTAAAAAAATTAAGTATTTAGGGATCTGGCTGTCTGCGAAATGCTCTTCCATAAAAGAAGACAACTATGATAAGTTGTTACAGAATACCCAAAAGGACTTAAAAACCTGGTCAAAACTACAACTATCACTGATGGGAAGAGTCGCAGTAATTAAAATGAATGTTCTGCCAAAAATCCTCTACCTATTTCAAACGGCACCGGTCAAGCTAGGGGAAAAATTTTATAATGATTTGGACAAAATGATTCGAAACTTTATATGGAATGGTAAAAAGCCCAGAATAAAATATATGCACCTGCAGGATAAAAGATCTCAAGGGGGAATGGGATTACCGGAATGGAAAACATATCATCAAGCAGCAACAACTATGTGGATAAAAGAATGGGTAATGTTAGCTAATAAAAGAATCTTAACAATAGAGGGCCACGACCTGCAATACGGGTGGCATAACTACCTATGGTGCGAGGGAAATAAAATTCACAATTATTTTAGTAGTCACCATTTAAGGGGGGTATTGATTAAGGACTGGCTCGAAATTAGAAGGAGATACTACAAGCAACTACCTAAATGGATATCTCCGACGGAAGCCCTGATATACCCGAATTTGATAAACTTGGATAAAATTGTTACCTACCAACAGTTGCTAGACGACCAAAACAAACTAAACCCCAGGGAAAATTTGGCTGATAAGGGAATAAACATTGATTGGTGGCCATATCTCCAAATTCAAAACAAACACAAATTCGATCTAGCACAACCTGGCTTCCAGAACAAAAACCAGGAATTAGATAAAATTTTAATTGGACCAGATGAGAAATTAATTTCAAAAATATACAACTGCTTACTGATTCGAAAAACGGAAGCAGAAAGGGTAAAAGAAGTCATGGTAACCTGGGCCCAAAACATTGGCCACACAATAGACCTAGACGACTGGGAAAGAGTCTGGGAATGGAACCTAAAATTGACAAAGTCGACGGCCTATAAAGAAAATATATATAAAATGTTCTACCGCTGGCATCTTCCACCGACAAGACTGGCGAAAATGTCTTCAAAAGTTTCGGCCATATGCTGGAAATGTAAAACGGTGCTGGGCACGTACTACCATATGTGGTGGACGTGTCCGGTAGCCAAAGCATATTGGAAGCAAATACTAGGATGGCTGAATGGAATCCTGTCAATTAAACTATACCTTAAGCCGGAAACTTTCTTATTAGGAATAATAGATCAAAAAATTTGCAAATCTGACCAATACCTCCTAGTCCATATTCTGACAGCGTCAAGGATTGTTTACGCACAGTGCTGGAAGAGTGAAAATGCCCCCACCAACACTATGGTGATGAATAAAATTTTAGAACTAGCAGAAATGAACAGACTGACGATGCGAATTAATGACAAAGAAGACACAGACTTTTATACAGTCTGGGAGAAGCTATACAAATGGCTTGATGAGTCAGTGAAGACCTAGACATAAAAAGAGATAGCTGACTAACCTAATACGATTAAACTAATAACTCAAATGAACAATATACAACAACTGAGAGATAAACGAAAGGAGAAATGTATCAGGGGTGAGAACCCACCGTCGAGCAATTTTGTTACGCTACAATGTTGGGAAAACTTTAAAAAGCTGATAGGAAATCCGCTATAATTACCTGCATGAAATTAGCGATCAAACTTCATTTTAGATGAGGCGAGAGGACTTATAATCCTTGCCTCTTCAAGCAAGGAAAGGGAAAGAAAACCAGGTTGTCCTCAGCAGAGGAAAATATGCAAATGTAATAAAGGTTAGAAGGGAGGGAGGGAGGGCAGTAGGGAAGTCAGGATGGAGAGGAGAAAGGAGAGGAATAGGAAAGGTCAGAAGAAGGGGGGGAAGGATAAAAAGGAGGAAGAGAAAGAAGAGAAGGGAAAGAAGGTGGGAAGAAAGAAGGAGAGGAGAAAGAGGAAAAACTGGGGAAGGAAGGAGGGAGGGAAGAGAAGAGGGTAGTAAAGAGGGAAAGAGGGAGGGAAAGAAAGAGAGAAGGAGAGTTGAAAGGAAGGAGGGAAGGAGGGAGGAAAGGAGGGAGATTAAAAGGAAGGAGGAAGGAAAGAGGCAGGGAAGGAGGAAAGGTATGTGAGAAGGAGGGGGGGACCGAGGGAGAGAAAGGACGGGGAAGGAAAGGAGGAAAGGAGAAAAGAAAGGAGGGAAGGCAGGGGAGAAGGAAGTAAGGGGGGGAGGGAAGAAAAGAGGGAGGGAAAGATACCTAACCTTTGATGTTTATAATGATTTGATAGTATGGGAATATCTCGAAATGTAGTTGTATTGTTTGTTACAAGTTATGGATGTTGTATTTTCTTTTTACCAATAAAATCTTTAAAAAAAAAAAAAAAAGATTTCCATTGGGGCCTCGAGGGAGACTACTCATAAACTAACCGAATCTGATTACCCATTGTGATACAATCAACATTACTAAATGGAAGGGTACTTCGGGTAGTCTGACCTTGGAGATACATTAATATTATGTTAAATATAAAGCAGATTGCTGATAAAAAGAATACATTATTGTAATATTAAGTAACAAAAAGCACATCTTGATCTTCTGAATTTTGTTTAGATTATCCTGTAAAAAATCTAGAATGACAGCTTACTGCGGCTGCTGCTGAGAATTGTCCAAAGCAGACCGGCTTTAGTATACAGGTAGCCTACAATGTACAATCATTCATTTAGTGACTATTAAAGGTTACAGCAGTGCTGAAAAAAGGAGATTTACAACCTGCCCTTGCACTTATAACCTTTGCAGCATTCCCACAATCACTTGATCCAAATTTAGGCACTTGACAATTGGCAAGCATTTATGACAGTTGCAGCAACCCAGAGTTATTAGCAATTTTCCCAGCCAGTTTCCCACAAGCAGCGACCACGGGAGGAGCCAGATTTTTACTGAATTATTCATTGAATAACTGCTTTATTATAACTGCTCAATAACTGGTTATTAAGCATTGATTTGCTTAATAAGGGGGGAAGGTTGCACAATTGGGTGTGACCAAGCAACTGCCTTGCTTGGCAACAGAAATATTAGACCCAATTGTGGTTGTAGCCTGTAGTTTAGTGAAATGCCTTTCAATAGTCTTTCAGTGGGATACATAAACTTTCTTTAAGCCCAGGAACTGAAATTGTTGAAATTACTGATTAAGCTTAATTATGAATGAAGGTGAGGGAGATAGTGGTAGATTCCTTTGCTCTGGTTTTCTCTCCTGAACTTTTCCTCTAGGAATTCTGGGCCCGAGTGCAAAGCTAAGTTGCATTTCCCAGTTGTCCTATCTTCTTTCTGTTAGAAGTGGAAAGCAGCAATTATTATTTTTCTAGAGGACATCAAAACCATTTTCTTAATACAAAAGGTTTAATTTTGTGAGACATGGTTAATTGGAATGGGAAACAATGGGAGAACAGATAGTAGCTTTAATATTCAAAGG
Organism: Thamnophis sirtalis; assembly: GCF_051295495.1. Taxonomy (NCBI): domain Eukaryota; kingdom Metazoa; phylum Chordata; class Lepidosauria; order Squamata; family Natricidae; genus Thamnophis; species Thamnophis sirtalis. The sequence goes on along the minus strand of NW_028261381.1, from coordinate 45,302,181 downwards.
TGAAAGCTTTAATAAAGCAACTGCGAAGTTGCCATAAAAATGGGTCTTATCTATTTAGAGTTAGGGCGAGATAAGCAAATCACTAACTCGGAGAACAATAATGACGAAAGATTTCAGTTGTATTCCTTTTAGACTAGTCTCTGCTTTTGAAAGAGAATCAAAGGGTTTTAGGGTATGTTCTAAACTCTGGGGTGCAAATTAGTTTATGGAGCAATGATGCAGTCTATTTACTAGTAAAAGCTCTTTAGGTTTGGGTTTAATAATGCAGTGATAACCTAAATCTACAAAACGTTAATTCCTTAGGACAATCAGATGCTTTGGTTAATTCACTTTTATCAGTAACCTCAGTAAACAAGCAGTACATCATGATATAATTTAGGCAACCAGTACCATTGTTGGTTTGTACAGATCATAATGAAACACAGAGCCTGGTCATACATACATATTACTCAGAAATTGTAATTAGACCTGATTTTTAATTTAAAATCAGCCATTTTCTCTAGGGCAGCCTTGGCTCTCTGATGAGGGAGTCAGAATTTCAGCCAATTTTATTCTCTTTTCAAATGATTTGCTTAACCCTCATTAGAGGGGGGAAGACTGTTTAACATCTAATACAGTATCTGATGCCAGGATTCTTTTTTATATTTTTAAATACTTTTTTTATATCTAAAACCAGTCAAAGCTAAGATACCCTGGGTTGCACTACTTTCTTTATAGCCTAAAATTTGTAGGATCACAGCAAGCATTGTTTTTTAATATTATTTCCCATCTCTTTAAAAAAAACTGCAGATACTAGTGGCTGTGAGAATGTTTGTATTCAAAGCATGTTCTTTAATTCTCAGCTACAATCCCTGTCTTCTAATTTAATAGCTCTTTTGCTGCTACGTCATCTTGTCTTTCTTTCATTCTAAATACATGGCTATATATTAGATTTTTACTTAAGTCTCCAATCCAGACACAGACTAGATTTCATAAAGCTACTGTCAGGCCTGCAACCATGTTCCTTCTGGATCTTTGGCCTGCCACACTTCTATCTACTATGCTGTTTCTATAGTGGGGAAATGGGAGGGGGATAGTAAGGAGTAGGATGTGATGTAACCAAAATAAAATTCCTTTTAGATTGCCAAGGTCATCCTTTGTCTTGCCATCTCTGCACCTGACCGGAACTAGATGAGTGGAACTGCCAGCACGGCAGTGGAAGATTGGACCATGTGATGGACTTGTGGGTGTGGAGGCAATATCTTGAATGTTAACTTGAGGGGAAAACGGAAGAAGCTTCAGATTTGGGTTTTCCCCCAGATGTGCCAACATGGCTCTCTTAATAAATTTGAACTTTGAGCAGCACGTTGCCTTGGACTCAAATTTAATTTTGGATGCAATCTGGAATGCTGACAGCTACCTTCACTAAGCATTCAGATCTCACCCCTAAATTCAAAGAGTGCCCCAATAATTCATTTCCAATTCATTCTCAAAACAACAGACAGATAAGTGAAGAGGTATTTAAGCCACTTTCAGAATAACAGAGTTGGAAGGGACCTTGGAAGTCTTCTAGTCCAACCCACTATTCAAGCAGGAGACTGTATACCATTTCACACAAGTGAGATTGTATTGTGGAAGCAAATGGAGCCCTAGAGAAGAGCCAATTTTGTCCAGTGATGAAGGCACCAGAATAGAAACCAGAATAGAGACTGTGAGTTCTAGTCCCACCTTAGCCAGCTGGGTGAGTTCGGACCAGTCACTCTCTTTCAGCCCAACTCACCCCACAGGATTGTTGTTTGTGGAGAAAATAAGAGGAGGAAGGAGTATTAGGTATGTTCACCACCTTACATTATTTATCTATCTAAAAAATAAACAATTTCCTTGTGTCCTAATAGAAATGTTTGATAGAACCTTTCTTTTGAGGAATCATGGACACTGTTGTTGGTTTACATCCCAAATACTTTATAGAGACATACAAGCAATAATTGCTTAACACGCACAAAGGAGAAACACATAAAACATTTTATTATTATTTCTTTAGGAAAGATGGGGATAAGGACAGTTTTGCCTATATCCCAGCTGGAGATGCATAATAGATAAATGGGATTCTTGGGATAAGATAAGAGGCATAAAATAAGAGGCTGCATTGGAGCTCTGAGATAAGACTGTGAGATATATACAGGCATGATCCACATGTTAAAGACACTTCTTTCTTCTTCTGCCTCTAATCCCTGTCTTCAGCAGAGATGTTCATTCCATATTTCATAGAATGGTGTGTGAAAAAGATGGAATAGGTGGAGCAACTCTGAAGTTCACACCTGCCCTTGCCCCTCTCTTTGCCCTATGTGGTTCAGCACTTATCTGAACTTTTAGAAGATCCTAATTTGGAAGTATATGTGAAGGAAAGAGAAGACTTGTATGACCAGCAGAAAGTTGAATGGACTTCATTAGAGTGGATGTACCAGTACAAGGCTTAAAGGGCCAGTCTCGGAACACATCAAATTGAAAAGGTCTACCTATATGGTTAAATGGCCTGCTGAATCTAGTCCTGATAGGTTTGTTCTCTTATGTTGTGCCATGCAATTATGAAGTGGCTGTTTTGTTTCCCCAATGTACGGATATGCAAATGGCTCACTGCATTGTACTGCACTTACCACATTGCTCAGTTTATGTCTGGGTGTTGGGATGGACAAGCCTCTGCCTTAGTGTTAACTTGGGTTTAAAGTGTGCACATATGTTGTGTTGGCTGAAGATCCTCCTGAGCAGAGGTGGTAGTTCAGACTAGTTCTGAAGAACCAGTAGCGGAAATTTTGAGTAGTTCAGAAAACTGGAAAATACCACCTCTGACTGGCCCCACCCCCGTCTATTCTCTGCCTCCTGAGTCCCAGCTGATTGGGAGGGAATGGAGATTTCACAGTATCCTTCCCCTGTCACGCCCACCAAGCCACATCACGCCCACCAAGCCACTCCCACAGAAAAAATTTGAATCCCACTACTGCTCCTGAGCTTTTCAGGATATTGCAGAATATCCCAACGTTACACTAATTTCCTTACCCTACACACATTAATACATATTTTTCCAAACTATATAAACTGAGCCTTCTGTAGGACCCAGAACCCTCATCTTCATTTCCAAGAATGCCTGATAGATAGCCAAATAAGTCTTACTAATGGAAGAAATGCAACCTAGGACTTGGTTTGCACTTTGCCCACTTGCCCAAACAGAAAAGCAAAAGATAAGCAGAGGTAGCTGCTTGGGTGTTTTATTTGCTGTGGCTGGATGGGTGGAGAAAAGAAAGAGAGAGAAGGAAAACAATGATAAATGTAGTTGTACAATGTATTATTACAGTAAATAATGAAGTAATATCTTTGGTTTATCTATGACTTGGAACACTCAAATTGAACGGTGTAAGCAAATGAAAAGTTGGACTCCCTAGCTGCACTTCCCTTTAATGACCAGGCTTTGCCTGGAACTCTTCGATAGTCTCTCTGTGATTTGTAATTATTTTCTGCATGCTTTAATGAAGAAGTAATAACCCTTTAAATGTTTAAGTAGCCTTTGACCTCCAAAAGTTTAGCTTGGTATTTGGCTGCTTTGGGTATTACTTTGCTATCCCCAGTCGAGGCAAAAGAGTCTAATTATATTGTGAAGAAAAACTCTCTTCTATGCTCTGAGAAGCCAATTAAAAGTGACAGTATCTGCAACAGTTTGTAAACAGCTAGTTATGTGGTAGGCAGAAAAATCACAATGCATTTTGCTCTCAGATTGCAAGTATCCTAAAGGGCCTAACAGAACAGTTTTCTATAAATGGTATCTACCCAATGTACTGCAGTCCCTGATGATTAACATGTTATATTTGAACCCAGAAATTATTAAGTTTGGTTCATTTTCGGTCCAGGCAATATTTGGCTGTTGAGTATGCAGCTCTTTTTGCTGAAAGGATCCTAAAAATTCTGAGATTGCTAATTCTGAATTTTCATGTTAGATCTCTTTATTGTACAGAAGGCAAAAGTAAATCTTAAGCATATCTTATTGCCCCTCAAGGGGTTGTAATAAAGATTATTCCTAAACTACAGGCAAAATGAAAACTATATGAGGGCAAGTCTTTGAGAATAGAGGAGATTGATAATATAAAGAGGACTTGACTTTGGATAAATGTGAGGAAAGGCAACATATACACATAATAAAACAACAACACATGTTTGATTCTAAGAAGGGAGTGTGGATGAAGATCCATCTGTAGAAATGCAAGACTCCAGAGGTGAGAATAATACAGGTAGTTGTTGAGTTACAATCATAATGGAGCCTGCACATTACAGCTGTAAGTTGTAAAACAGTTGTATGGGTTTTTTTTACAATGGTCATTCAGCGAACAGAGTAGTCATTAAGTGACTGTGGCAGTCGTAAGTGTGAACCTATTGTTCATTATGGGCATAGTTTTGCCGAAGTACTGAATTTCACTAAGACCATCATAAAATGCAGTCACATGACTGCGGCATGCTGCAAAAGCCCATGTGGCATCCATGTTGTTGAATACCCAAAGTGCAGTCACAGGATTCACATGGGGAAACACATTAGAACTTTGGATCTCAGTCGTAAGTCCCTTTTTTCAGGTAAGTCCTAATCGGTCATAAATTGATGACTACCTGAAATGGGTTATCCCTTGAATTATTTAATGTAGTCATTGTGATTGAGGGATCATATAATAATTTGCATTACTTTTATAGTGCTTTTTTTTGCATCCTCCATTTGGAGTATAAAATCTTTATCTTTGGGGATCTTTCTTTACTTCTGTGCATGCGTGCATAGCACGCAACAAGTATGCGTGCACCCGAAGCACCTCCCTGAGAGAACCGGCAGTAAAAGAAGCCTGAACTCACCCCTGGTCCATTCGTTTCTTTATTTTCAGATCCAACCCCCTGCAGTAGTTTAAGTTCCAAAGTATATAATCTTGTGCAAAAAGGAATAGAAAGTTGATACTAAATTCTGTGTTTGAGGGAGGTGAACTAAAATGGGGCTTGAATAGATCTGTTTTCATTCATAGTTCAAAAGCTGAAGATCCAAAACATTTAAACAGTCAAAGCCTGCACAGCAAATGCCCTTTCGCTGTGATGGGGAAAATTAGTTTACCCTTCTCAAGCTGCTGTGAAGTGTAAAGGGGCCCGGATCTTTGTTTACTGTCACCTTCCCAAACAGCTGTCAGACTGTGAGTAAGGCACGATAAAAGCAAATCATAACCTCTTGTTAGCCTTCAATCACACCGCATTATGGATCGGAAGAAGGGATGCTGCCTCAGCCAGGTTGGCTCCATGCATAGGATTTGCATTCTGAAACAGCAGTGAAGAAAAGCGCATTTGGTCTCTGCATAATTCAGAGGCATGAAGTCCTTTAACAACATCACAAGTTTCCCTTTCATTATCTTCTGAGATGACCATTTGCAATGTGGGTTGCCGAGGGCATTTTTGTCTTAGTGTAAGTATCCTTAGCCATTAATGTATTTCTTTAATCAAGCAGGAGGGAGAGAAAGAGAGAGAGAGAAAAAAAAACCACCTCAAGGGAACCCAAAATTGATTTCCCTTACTGCCGAAGTAATATTTTATCCCATGAAAGATCGTCTGCCAGTCATGGAAGTAGTTAATGTAACCTCCTTTACATTAATGCAAATCCAATCCAAAAAGATCATCCTTTGTGCTGCGGCAGTGTTAGAAGTTGTGTGGATGAAGAAAAACACCAGTATTGAAATCTAATATATATATAGAGAGAGGGGGGGGGGACAACAAATGAACCACATTCTGTGGAATCTCAAGCAGGTATACATCTTAGCAAATGTCAGCATTCTCATTAAAGGACTTGTTCCTTTAAAAATTCATTTTAAAAAGAAAAAGGCCTTAGGATGCTTTACTGGTTGTTGAAGTGGCCAGGCTTCCAAATGCTTCTTCCAAGAGAGTCCCTGAATATATTGGTCTATTCTGGCACCTAGCAAAAGTTGAGCTCACTATAAAGAATTTTAGAGAAAACTAGAGAGCAAAGGATCTTTTTAAAAAGCCAGTGAGTAGCTTCTAAAAGGAAACTAGCAGATAACTGAGCTCCTGGCAAAGGGCGGGAGGATTGCCTTGGAAGACACTTTTGAAGGCAGAGAAAGTTGCCAAGACCCCGAGAAAGAATGAGAGCAAATCCACTGACAAGTTATATGTGTTAAGATAAATGGTATGAAGATGGTATATATTAAGATAATGACATGGATGTATGCAGAATTAACATTTCTCTTCAGTCTAGCACAGATGCTGGATGACTAAAAAGCGAAGTCACATAGGTATTAATTAATTCATGTGGCAACCATTAGATGAAGAGATTATCTGGGAAAATAATTGTTTAAATGTAGTTGGGAATACATAGGTGTTCCCATATGTTTTCAATACCACATCTCTTTTATTTCTTTATATACCTTTTAAATAGAAAATGCCTTAAAAAGAAAACATTATTGTTGCAATTCTAGGTTAGGGCTTTCCTTTTTAAAAAAAAAAACAGGCTACTTGAAAATTCTTGAGGGTGACTTCTGTGAAGTTAATAATTTTGAGTGGTTGAAAATAATGAAGTAGTACTATTTCCTCTATGAAGAAAAGCACAGGCAGTGCAGTGAGACTATTATATGGACAAAAATGGGAAAATATCAAAATACCACAACGGAGGAGTAGATTGTGAAAATGGTGGAATAGTAAAACTATTTTTGATCAGGGATAAGACAAAACCTTTATAAAAGACTGGAAACTTGTTGTGGACTTTTTGCTGAAAATAGAAAAAATGAATTGGTGATTTATGAATTTGCTGATTAAAAGTATTACATATAGGAAGAAGAGAATCACATTGTGACTTTAAAGTGGGAGGAGAGATAATGAATTTGTTATCAATCTTCATTATCAGATGGGAAAAAATTGCGGACAAGTACAAATATTCTAGGCTTGTATTTTTTGACGGCAACTTTAAGATGTATATGTGCTGGCTGAGAAATTCTGGAATTCAATTCTTAAATTTTCCAAATTAAAAAAACCTAGGCTTTTACAAAACCCTTTTTCTGGATTCCAGTTATGTTATTCTCCAAGCCTGAGGATGGTTATTCAAATAAGAAATCAGCTTTGTATATGAGTGAAAGGAACTTACATTGTTGAACATTTCCACATCATTTTGAAAGTAAGAAACATTTCAATCTAATGCTCAAAGATTTATATTCATTGCTGTATTTGTTTTCTCTTGTTGCCTTCTACTTTTCTCAGAGACTTAAAGTACACCAGGTTTAATCAACACAGAATGCAGTTTCTCAGTAATTAAATTCCTCTTGTGCCAATTATGAAGCGGTAAATGGAAACAAATATTATGTATATCACCTTTGTTATTAGAAGCTGTCAAAAAAGAGCCCATCAATAGGATTTTAACTTTAAAGTAATTTGGGAAATTCCATTGTTCAAAATAGGGAATTCCAGATATGTAGATAAACATCTTAGTGTCTCTGCACTTTATGTGTACTTTGATGAGAGACCATATGTTGTTTAAACTTAGGCAAGGGAAAAATAAAAGAGTCATTTCTTTGAAATGTTTCTGCTGAGGCAAATTTAATCTAAACTGAAGTGTACTTTGTCCAGGAAAGTTCTACATCCTATAAACTTTGTGAAGGAGTTTTCTTCTCTTGGATCAGCTGCAAAGATTCCTGTCTTCTTCATTTGTTAAAAAAAAAATCTTGTCCTCAGAATGTAAAGGCAGTTCATGACTTGAAACTTACTCTGGTAAGTACATTTCTTAGCTTCAAAATGGAATCCGAAGATCTCTGTATGTGTGTGTATGTATGTATGTATGTATATATGTATGTATGTATGTATGTATGCACATTAAATTGCATCTGTTACGGAACATAATAACAGAGTTGGAAGGGACCTTGGAAGTTCTCTAGGGCACACCTGTCAAACTCCCATGGGCCGGATGCGTCACACACTGGCCACGGCCATGCCTGGTTTAGCGAAGAGGGAAAAAATCCCAATACATCATGCAACGTCCTGTGACGATATGAGTTTGACACCCCTGCTCTAGTGCAACTCACCGTTCAAAACAGGAAACCCTATACCATTTCAGACAAATGGCTCTCCAATCCCTTCTTTAAAAAACCCAGGGTTAGAGCACTCACAACTTCTGAAGGCAAGCCGTACCACTGGTTAATTGTTCTCAGTGTCAGAAATTTTCTCTTTCATTCTAGGTCGGTTCTCTCCTTGATTAGTTTTCATCCATTGCTTCTTGTTCTGGCTTCAGGTGATTTAGACACTAGGTTGACCAACCTATTGACAAAACCTCCCCATATATACGAACAGATTACATCGTCACTTCATAGTCATAGTTAAAATTGAAACTCAGCAAAAAGGACAATAAATAAATAAATTGATCTTAACTGAGTTGATAGTCATGCAGAGTTTTGATTTGCTTAGCAATGTTTTTTAATTTATGATGAATAAAGTGTGTTCAAACAACTGGTTAAATGATAAACCAGGAGTTTGAAAAGTGCAGCCTAGGGCCACATGAGCACAAAAACATCTGTTTTACAGTCTCAGAGCTAGTGGGGAGCTTTGTTCTGATTAGGAAGGGGATTAAGGGGCAAAATTACCTCAAGCCTTTTCAATATTTGAATCATTCTGTTAAAACTCCTGAAAATGGGTCCTGCCTCTCCCCCACCCACTGTTGAGGTGCCGCGGCAAACACGATGTAACTCCTTAAACAAGAAAAGTTGCCTAAACCGTAGTGACAGAAGCTAGGTCACAACACCCTGAAACAAACCCAACAAGCCACGTTTTGATTTAGCACAAGGGAGATGTGAGCTTGGCCATTATCTTATTTCAGTTTGCTTGGTTGCAATAAAGTCAACAGACTAAGCGGAAGATACTTTCCTACAACATGATTCATCTTCAGTAACACACAGCAAGGCATCTTCTCTTTGTCAAGATGATATACCAGCAACAAGAACATCTGTAGAATGTGTTTTCATGCCCTAGAGTTGTCTGTACTATATTTTAAAGAAACACATCCCATTTCTCATTATTTGAACTAGAATCTGTTTTCTTTTTAAGGAAAAGATAAAAGTTCTAGTGCTGCTTTGTTAAATTACATTTGGTTTTCTATGAAAAGCAGTCATTGTCTTTTCAGGAAAGACATTGGGGAAGGATTATATTGAGGAAGGATAGCAATAGCAATAGCAATAGCAGTTAGACTTATATACCGCTTCATAGGGCTTTCAGCCCTCTCTAAGCAGTTTACAGTGTCAGCATATTGCCCCCAACAACAATCCGGGTCCTCATTTTACCCACCTCGGAAGGATGGAAGGCTGAGTCAACCCTGAGCCGGTGAGATTTGAACAGCCGAACTGCAGAACTGCAGTCAGCTGAAGTAGCCTGCAGTGCTGCATTTAACCACTGTACCACCTCGGCTTGATATTGACTGGTCATTATCTCAGAGTTGAGGCTGGAGAAATAGGAGAAGCATTCCATAAAGACTAAGCTCTTGGGTTATGAGAAGCTAAAGGCAGTAATTTATGGCTTGTGTGAGTAAACCTGATTGGGATTACAACATTTCAAAATAAAGCAGAAACCTAGTTTTAATTATTGTGCATAAGGCCCTTATGGATATGTTAGTTACCGTTGCAAAGTGAACTTTAAATTGAAGGTTCAAGATGAAAGAATTGGGTGAGGTCCATAGGAGAATGATTAATTAATTGGAGATAGACTATTGCTGGTGGTTGAAAAGAAGAAAGCTGGGGAGATGACAAGCTTTCCAGTTTGGGAAAACTAGAAACATCTGCTCTGGGGTAAAGGCCTTTCTCTCATGTATGGTTACTAAGTGTACTTTGGCCAAGAATTGAAGCCAGGAGTAAATCTTATTTTTTTTCTTCTGTCAAGATAATAAGGGAGAAGATGCATGACATTAAATTAAAGATTTCTGAGGAAGAACAGCCATTTTCCTTTCCCTCTTTCAACAGCCTTTGTTTTTAGTTGTTAATTTTAATATTTAAGAAAACACCCTTCTTTTATATTCTGCATTTGAAATGCATTAGCTGCTTTGAGGGCTTGTTTAGATAGAATGATGGGAGAGAAATCAAAATATAGTGAATAAACAGCTGCTAATTCAATGTAATTCATTAGTTCAGTTCCATTCAGATTTGGTACTGAAATCCAGCTATTCTATGTTTGGCAAATACCCTTCTCTCCACAACCTTTTCTCTATAAAGAAAGAATTTAGCTCATTAGGCTGCTTCTAGCTGAGCATTGTTCAACATAAAGCACTAGTTAATGATCTCACTCTGTTTGAAGGTTATTAGTCTGGAATAACAATTGTGTGGTGGGCAAATGACCACTGCATTGTCCCACTGGAACTTATTTTCTTCCAAGAAATGCAAGATGACATACAGTACAGGCAGTCCTCAACTTCCAACGACAATTGAGCCCAAAATTTCTGTTGCTGAGAGACGTTTTTGCCACAGTTGTTAAGTAAATCACAGTGGTTGTTAAATTAGTAATGTGGTTGTTAAGTGATCTGCCTTCCCCGTTGACTTTGCTTGTTAGAAAGTTGCAAAAGGTGATCACATGACCCTGGGACACTGTAACTGTCATAAATATATGTCAGTTGCCAACTGTCTGAATTTTGATCCTGTGACATGGGAATGCTGTAATGATCATGTGTGAAAAATGGCCATAAGTCACTTTTTTCAGTGTCTTTGTAACTTCAAATGATCACTAAATGAATTGTTGTAAGTGGAGGACTACCAGTACATAGTAGATTTGGCTAAGAGTACCCTTTGGTATGCTAATTTCATGTTTCTGTAGAGCTCTGAAATTTGTCCTCTAAAACCCTTGACTACACTTCTACTACTGTACTGCAGATGTTTTCATGCCATACGGTAAACAGAGAACATCTGCAGCTACAGGTCACCTGTTTTCATGTAATTAGGAATGTTGTCATTATATTTTAGGGTAAATCTTCATTTCTCTTTCTTGCTCTGAAATTTGGATTTCAGTCCTGCTAAGATTGTTAAGTGACTATGATGTTGTCATGACAATTCAGCCTTGTTGGTTTAAGATATTTAGCCTTTTTTCAATGTAAATATAATCATACAGAATTATACATTTGACAAGATTCTAATAAAAAAGAAATCTTCCCTCTCTTGTTAAAACATGGAAACAAAATTTCAATAGAAGATACTGCATTGTCTTCACTAACGCATGGAGTTAGTTTTGCTATTTATTTAGTTAAATGTCAAGTCTGATTTATATTGGCATAAACAGGAACAGCTGTTGTTGAAGTATTGTGATTTTATTTAGAGAGCTGGGCCATAAAGTATAGCTTCTTTCAGCATTTGAAATTCATATTTGAAATTTCAAACTGGCCAGAGTAACTGGAAGTTGGGCAGCATATAAATTAAACATATTATTATTATTATTATCGCAACAACAGAATTGTATCACAGCGGCCAGTTGTTTCGCCGGATTTGGCATTGGTTACTAGTCGGGCCCCACCCAGGGGCCTAGGACGTCGTAATGTATTTTCACAATATGCGTGCAGATCCAAGTAGTGTGGCTTTTTGCATTTGACTGATGGTGATTTTGTCAATTTTTAACTGTTTTAAATGTAATTCCAGTGCTTTTGGAATAGCACCCAGTGTGCCAATTACCACTGGAATTACCACTGCTGGTTTGTGCCATAATCGTTGAATTTCAATTTTTAAGTCCTGGTATTTTGTGATTTTTTCATATTCCTTCTCGTCGACCCTGCTATCACCTGGTATTGCGATGTCTATGATTGTGACCTTATTTTTCTCAACCAGTGTGATGTCTGGTGTATTATGCGCCAGTATTTTGTCTGTTTGTATGCGAAAATCCCACAAGATCTTGACCATCTGATTTTTGGTAACTTTTTCAGGCTTATGTTCCCACCAGTTTGTTGCTGTTTTAATATTATAATTTTTGCACAAATTCCAATGGATCATTTGTGCTACTGAATCGTGCCGCAATTTATAATCAGGCTGTGCAATTTTTTTTACAGCAGCTGAGTATGTGATCAACAGTTTCATCAACTTCTTTGCAAACTCTGCATTTGGCATCATCAGAGAATTTTTCGATTTTGGCTTTAATGGCATTTGTGTGGATAGCTTGTTCTTGCGCAGCCAGGATTAGTGACTCTGTTTCTTTCTTTAATGTACCTGCTGTTAATCATAACCAAGTTTTTTCACTGTCCACTTTATCTTTTATTTTTTTCCAGAAATTTGCCATGCAATGCTTTGTTCTGCCAACTCTCCATTCTTGATTTTATCACATCTTTTCTATATTCTTGTTTCATCTGTTGGACCTTCAATAGATTTTTGTTCTTTACTTCGATTAATAGATGTTCTTGACTTTCTTTTAAATAATCAGCCAGTGCATGTTTTTCTTCTTCAACTGTTTGCTTCACTTGTAATAATCCTCTGCCACCTGATTTTCGGGGCAGATATAATCTATCAGTATCACCACGTGGATGTAAACTGTAGTGCATTGTCATTAGTTTCCTGGTTTTTCGGTCCAAAATGTCCAAATCAGCTTGTGTCCAGTTAACTATATCAGCTGTGTATCTTATAACTGGTATTGCCCAGGTATTTATGGCCTTGATTGTATTTTCACCATTCAGTTTAGATTTCAAATTTTTCCTAACTCTGTCGTTGTTGTTATTGCTGTTATTGCTGTTATTGCTGTTATTGCTGTTATTGTTGTTATTGTTGTTATTGTTGTTATTGTTATTGTTGTTATTGTTGTTATTGTTGTTATTGTTGTTATTGTTGTTATTGTTGTTATTGTTGTTATTGTTGTTGTTGTTGCTGTTGTTGCTGTTGTTGCTGTTGTTGCTGTTGTTGCTGTTGTTGCTGTTGTTACTATTGCAACAACAGATCCAAGCAGTGTGGCTTTTTGCATTTGACTGATGGTTATTTTGTCAATTTTTAACTGTTTTAAATGTAATTCCAGTGCTTTTAGAATAGCACCCAGTGTGCCGATTACCAGTGGAATTACCACTGCTGGTTTGTACCATAATCGTTGACTTGTTGTTGTTGTTGTTGTTGTTGTTGTTATCTGGAATAGGCAGATGTTGATATTTGGTGGTGTTAGAGGTATGAAGCTGCCTTTTGCAATTGACTGATGCTGAATTTGTCAATGCTGATGGTATTGAAGTGATACTCCAGTTGTTTTGGTATTGCTCCCAAGGCACCTATAACTATTGGTATTACGTCACCCTCCTTTTTTTTACCACAGTCTTTCTATTTCTATTTGCAGGCTTTGTATTTCGCTCTCCAGTTCTTTCTCTTCCATTCTGCTGTCTCCAGGTACTGCCAACATCTGCTATCCAGACTTTTTTTGTCTTTCTTATCGACAATTGTTAAGTCTGGTGTGTTATAGTACAGGTGCCTGTCAGTTTGAATTCTAAATTCCAAGAGTTACTTTAGCTTCTCCGTTTTTTATTATTTTCTCTATTTTACGGTCCCACCAGTTCTTATTTGCAGGAAAATGGTATTTCTTGCAGATCTTCCAATGCACCATTGTCTGTGAAATGTTCTTGCAGCAACTAACTAGGCAGTCCACAGTTTCTTCAGCTTCTTTGCAAAGTCAGCACATACTGACTGTCGCTGTCTTATGAATTCTGACTGTAGCATTTGTTCTTAAGGCTTGGTCTTCTGCAGCCAGAATTAGCCCTTCTGTCTCCTTCATCAACTTTCCTGTTCTTAGGCATTATCAGATCTTATTATTTATTTTGCTTGCTTTTCTTTTTTTAATATACCAGCCATGTAATACTTCTCTTATGATTGGTCACACAATCATCAGCTGTTTAGACTGGATTTAGCATTTTTGGCCTCCTAGTGAGTCCTTCCCAAGAACTTGGATTAAGCAAATGTAGTTGTTTAGTAATATTCAAAGTAGTATTTCAGGATGTAAGTCTTTTGCAATTGATGAGCATTTTGTCAATAGGTATGGTGTTCAAACGGTGGTCCAGGTATTTTGGAATTGTTATTGCTATTAAGTTGAGTCTTCTTTCTAAATTAAAAAAGCTTTTGTGTTGTATCAAGTTTTAAGCAATATTTTGTCTTCTAGAAGAAATAGACAAGTTCCCATGAATCATAACCAGCATAGCCCACATGTTTGAATGATAATATTTTTGTTGAAGTGCTGATGGAATTTAAGATTTTTTAAAAAGATAGATGAGGTATATAAAGGAAATGAGGATATAAGGAAAAATGAATGGAAGGGATGTTTGATGTTTCTGATGTTTCAAGTATTGGCTATGTGAATTCCCAAAAGAAATGTTATCTTATTAAATTTCCAGAATAGATAAGAGTTTTCTTAGTTGTCTTAAAGACATTTTATATCCACAAATAAATGAAGTATATGAATATATATTGGAGATCATATATTTATATTGCTATAAATCAATGAGATTTTACAGTTTAAAAAAAATTACCGTGTTTTTGGACTATAAGACGCACCAGAGTATAAGATGCACCAAAATTTTGAAGAGATGAATTAGAAAAAAAAGTTTTTGCACTCTGCAGGTCTCCCAAACCCTCTGCACCCCTCATTTTTTGTGAAAAATGGGGCATGCAGAGAGTTTGAGGGGCCTGCAAAGTACTCCTGGGAGCTAGGGCAAAAAACAATGTTTTTCACAAAAAAGAGGCCCTTTTTTGCAAAAAAACATGGCATGCTTAGATTTTGGGAGGCTTGGGAGGCTCCTGGGGGCTAGGGGGGGGGAACAAGCAAAAATGGCCCATTTTTTGCAAAAAAAACCAAAAAACAGGGCATGCATAGGCTTTGGGAGGCTTGTAGAGTGCTCCTGGAGGCTTGGGGGGGGGGGACAGAAAGGAGCAAAAAATGGCCTGTTTGTCACTCGTTTTTGCCCTCCCCAGTCCTTAGGAGTACTTTGCAGGCCTCCCAAACCTTCTGCACCTCTATTTTTGTGAAAGGGGGTTTTCAGGAGGCCAAAAATGCTGTATTCAGTGTATAAGATGCACCCAGATTTTCACTCTCTTTTTTCGGGGAAAAAGGTTCGTCTTATACACTGAAAAATATAGTACTTGATTATGTTTGGTTTTCATTTTAGTTGCTTGGTCAAGACTTTGCACATCCAGATAAAAACTTCTTGTTCTCTATCAGCCTTTTGGAATATGCCCATCTTTTTAGACATACACTAGAAATCTCGTGGTATCAATAATAGCATCTATATTAGAATTGGAAAATATCTGTACAATCTTAGCAATAGCAATCACAATAGCAGTTAGACTTATATACCACTTCATAGGGCTTTCAGCCCTCTCTAAGCGGTTTACAGAGTCAGCATATTTCCCCCACCAACAATCCGGGTTCTCAAAATCTTCTATTTTGACTTTTCAGCTGGCCAATAGGGCACACTGAAATTTATAATTGCTGAACTGTTTCTGCAGCTCCAGATGATTCTTTGAAGGTGGACCAATTTGGTACAATATATGATTCTTTGACTAAGTTCAGTTTACACCCACCATTCACAAAAGAATAAGAGTAGAATTACAGGGAGTTCTCAATTTACAACCATTCATTTCATGATCATTCAAAGTTACAACAGCATTGAAAAAAGTGACTTGCAACCAGGAGTGGGTTCCTGACAGTTCTAACATCTTCTAGAGAAGAGGTTCCACAAATCTACAGTGCCATTTAGAACCGGTTCCAGCTCCCTCCCACCGCCCGTCCGCACATCATCAAGATGAAGAGCGAGAGGAGGAATTCTGGGAGTTGAAGTCCACAAGTCTTAAAGCTGTCAAGTTTGAACACCCCTGGGGTTTTTTTCTAAAGGGTTAGGGGTGCAAGGGTCTTGTAACTTGACAGCTTTAAGACTTGCACACTTCAATGCCAGAGTTCCTGAGCCAACATGACTGAAGGAGGAATTCTGGGAGTTGAAGCCCACAAGTCTTAAAACTGTCAAGTTTGAACACTCCTGGGTTTTTTTTCTAAAGGGTTAGGGGTGCAAGGGTCTTGTAACTTGACAGCTTTGCGTGCTTCAAATGCCAGAGTTTCTGAGCCAACATTTTGGTTGCTAAGCAAGAGAGTTGTTAAGTAAGGTTCACCACATTTTACAAGTTGGCCACGCCTACCCAGTTACATGGCTGGCAAGCCACTCCCATCCAGTCACATGGCTGGCAAGCTACTCCCACCCGGTCACATGGCTGGCAAGCCACTCCCACAAAGCAGGCCACACCTACAGAAGAGGTTTTAAAATTTTTTGAAACCCACCACTGCTTATGACTTTTTTTCACAGTTACGACCACGGCAGCATCTCCATGGTCACATGATCAAAATTCAGATGCTTAAACAGACCATAAACTGGCATCTATTTATGGCATTGGCAGTGTCATGGGGTCATGTGATCACCTTTTCAACCTTCTGACAAGCAAAGTCAATGGGGAAGCTAGATTCACTGAACAACCATGTTGCTAACTAGACTGCAGTGATTCACTGTCATCTCTATCAAGAAAGATAGTAAAGTGGAGCAAAACTCACTTAACTCACTACTATCTAAGCAATGGAAGTTTTGGGCTTTTTGTGGTCATAAGTTGAGGTCTACCTGAATGCAAAAGAAAAAGGGAAAAGTTGCCACCTGAATGAGGTATTCGGAACCCAAAATTTTATTTAAATGCTTCTCCTCCATATGTGTTCCCGAAAGCTGATGGGAAGGACTTCAATTTGCTATTCCAGGCTGACTTCTCATGCTGAACATTTTAATTCTGTACAGCTGAAATCTTTCTTCCAAACTGTTACAGCAAACCATGGGTAGCATACATGGGTAGCAAACCATGGGTAGCATACATTTTCAGCTGGCTCCCTTTTGTGAAAGTTTTGGTTTCATTAGTGGACATATAATAGGATCCTCTCAATTTATAGCAAAATGATTATCTTCCAAAGACTGCTAGATCTAGTTTCCCCTCCTACAATTTAACCATAATGCATGAGACGTGCATACCCGCCCTTCCCAATTCAACTTTGTTTTTGTTTTAAAATGAGATGCAGCCTTCTACTTAGACAGGTTTCCAATCAGGCCTTTGTGGCAAGAAAATAGAAAGAGAGTGCTGTGTAAGAGAAAGCTGGAAGAGCAATCTGAAGCATGGGGGATGGTTTGTCAGGTGCTTCATTGCATTAATGTTTGGAAAGGCTAGATTCCAACTACGTGCTGGGCGCAGGTTTAATTTCCATGTAAAAGTGTGGCCTCACAGGCAGAAGATTTACATGAAGTGCCAATATAAAGGAGTGTAATTACATCGCTTGATCCCAACTCAGCTTACTTTCCAAGAGTAATCACCCATCCGAGTGGGGCATCTGCCACTGTTGATTTCTGTACTGGAGCAGACAAGCAAACATGGAAGACTTTTTCAAAGCTGATGCGTATAATAGGATGCAGGACTGAAATCAATATTTGGTCCTTGACATCAAGATGGGGTTTTTTTTTTAATTGCTTGTTCTGAGAAGAACATTGCATGATGAAGAAATTTTTAAAGTTTTTTTTTTAAGCTGAATCACTTAAACCTCTCTTATTATTTTTGTATGGTTAAATCCAATGTCTTCAAAAATTAAAACTAGAGATTTGGGGATTGGATGATTGGAGTCACAGCCCAGCAAGCACCCTGCGCTCCCCCTGCTTTTGCCATGTGATGGCACAGTGGACCTGTTTTTCACCCTCCCCAGGCTCCTATAAAGACGGCCTTTCCTGCCCTCCTCTGGAGGCTCTCCGGTGGCCGGAAACGGCCCATTTTCTGACTTCCTGGTAGCCCATAGGGTTGTTTCTCTCCCTCCAGAGGCTTCAAGAGACTTCCCTGAAGCCGGAGAGCAAAAAACAGCCCAACATGCAAAACGGAAGTTTGGGAATAGACTTCTGATTTGCACATTGGGCTGTTTTTTGCCCTCGGGAGCTTCAGGGAAGCCTCCAGAGGGTGAAAAACAGCCCAAAATCAGGTGGCCAGCACGCGCATGCATGCTGGAGCTGACAGGGCAGCACCTCACATGCCCTCAGAAATGGCTGCATGTGCCACCTGTGGCACGCATGTCATAGGTTCGCCATCACAATGGTAGAGAGTCTGGAAATACAGAGTTTCTTTAGGAAAATGATGAAATGAAGAACCATGAGAGCAGGAGATGTAGCATTTTGTAAAAGAAATTCTGGATAGCACTGAATTAAATTTATATAATAAAATATTAGAGTAGATATTAAAGCTAGCAGGTTTGATCAACAATCTACCTTCAAACATCATTCCAACTGAGGATAGAAGAAAATGCAGAGTACGTCATTTTCTGGCTTTTAATAGTCTGGATTTTTGCAGCCCATATTATTAGCCCTAGTTTCCATGTAAGAATATTCCATGGTTTGATACCATAACCAAGAGCCAAAATGAATCTGACCAAAACTTATAATATTTTGTGTCCTGTAACCACATCTCATATCTTGGCTTCTAATGTGGTTTTTTATAAACTCTGGCCAGTTAAAAACAACAACTCCAAATTGTATTGTAGGAATCTGTTTAACTGAGCAACATGATCTTGTTCTTATATGCAATGTGCAATTCAGGTGGTCCTTGACTTATGACCATTCATTCATCTACTATTCAAAATTATGGCAGTGCTGGAAAAATAGACCCATGACCCATTAGCCATACAATGCCCCCATGTTCATGACATCAAAATTTGGATACTTGGAAGCCTAGCTGCTCTTGTAACCACTGCAACTTCTCCACCTGCTTACCTCTTCCTTTATGCCTCTTTGGCAACCCTAAACAGTGGTACTTGGCTGAAGTAGAGGCTGGGTCTTTAGAAGTTTCAACTAATTGTCACCACCCCCAGGCCTCAACTTCAGCTTCCGCCCCACCACTGCCACTGAGAAAGAATGACTTAAGCTATCTACTGTGCGCAGGCACACCGCCATGATTCCACGAAGCCCCAATCACCCTCCTCAGCTCCAATCCCTCCCACCCTGCACTCCATAGGCTCTATCGCTCTCCACTCACCTTCATCATTTTTCTCCTGCTGCTAACCAGCGCACCTGGCCTATACAAGGCAGCTACTGGCTTCACCAGACCTTCCTACTAAGGCAGCTTCATGTTGTTCTCCAAGCCAGTATCCCATCTCATGATCCTTGGGAGCCTCATTACCAAATCAAATATCAGAAGTGCAAATATCCAGGTTAAAAGCTGAGGCTTCTGGAACGTGGCTGCAGCTTTGCTTTGCACACCTTCATCTCTTGCACAGTCTGCACCAAACTTTCAGGCCATCCCCCATCCCCCTGAGGTATCCCTGCACTCTTTACCCGGAACTCCACCCACTTATCTTGTTTAATGACTGCAACCGGGAGTGGGGGATTGTGATCATTAAAGTACATGATCACATGTCTTATTTAACTACTGCTTTACTCAACTACTGAGATTCCTGTCCTGTTTTGTCATAAATCGAGGAGTACCTGCACTATAAGCAATAATAAGCAGTAGGGGCGGGGGAGTTAAACCATGGCCAACTGTTTCAGCTGCTAAACTTTTAGGTAAAGTTGAGTTGAAGATGGCTCATTTGCTGGTGAAGATAGAGTAAAATTGACCAATAGGAATAGCAGGACCCCCAGTTAAATGCATAAAGGAAGGATTCTTGATGCCCTGTAGATAAACCAATCTTTAAAATGTTATGAAATCTAAGGAAGCATAGCAGGAGTGAGTAGCCTGCAGCTTCTAGACTGGATCCTCCACTAGTATCTTTGGTGTGGCCTTAACCCTTTCTGTTGCCTCCCTGTTTGTCCAAACAAGCAACAATTTGGACCTTCTCTGTGCAAAGACAAGGTGTACTGTGGGAGTTTTTCCAGAAAACCAGGTCCTTTCAAGAAATTATGTCCTTTAAGCAAGGCATATTGGCCATAATTTACAGGTCCATATTTGTGGGTCTGTGAAACAAAAGAAAGCTGAAGTAAGGCTGTAAGAACAGTCATGGTTTCACTTAGCAACCTCTTCACTTAATGACTGAGTTACCAATCCCGATTGTGGTTACTACTTGAGGACTACATGCAATAGAAATCCTTCAGTCTCTTTCCAATGCAGTATTCATTTATTTAATGTAAAAGTCGAAGCAACAGAAAAAGAATGTAGAGTGTAGAGACACAATTCTTGTTTATGCTTCTTTGTATGTCACAGAGAGGCATGGGGACAACTTTATTTGTGTAAGAATAAAGATGAGTTCAACTGGAAAAAAACCTACCCAACAGGGTTATATATTAAAGAAATGCTAGGTTATAAATTCTATAGCATGTGTAATGTGTGTATTATATTCAGAGACAAAAGGAATTTTAATCTTATTTGTAGCTTTGGAAATATAATGGCTGTTCTGAATATTTTTCTAATCAATTTTCACAATAGCATTTAATTTTTAAAAAATTATTTTTGAAATACAAACATCTTCTACTTACTATTCTGTAGCAGAAGGTAGATTTATAACAGTGGTAGGTTTCAAATTTTGTTAGAACCTCTTCTGTAGGTGTGGCCTGCTCTGTGGGAGTGGCTTGCCAGCCATGTGACTGGGTGGGAGTGGCTTGTGGCCATGTGACTGCATGGGAGTGGCTTGCCAGCCATGTAACTGGGTAGGCGTGGCCAACTTGTAAAATGTGGTGAAACTCACTTAACAACACTCTTGCTTAGCAAACAAAATGTTGGCTCAGAAATTCTGGCATTTGAAGCATGCAAGTCTTAAAGCTGTCAAGTTACAAGACCCTTGCACCCCTAACCCTTTAGAAAAAAAACCCAGGGGTGTTCAAACTTGACAGCTTTAAGACTTGTGGCCTTCAACTCCTAGAATTCCTCCTCTCGCTCTTCATCTTGATGATGTGTGGATGGATGGGGGGAGGAAGCTGGAACCGGTTCTAAACTGTAGATTACATTTGTGGAACCTCTTCTATAGAAGAGGTTAGAACTGGCAGGAATCCACCCCTGATTTATCAGAACACTAAATGTGGTGTGTTTTTTCCCTCAATAATTTTTGTTGCAGTTTAGCTCTTTATTACTTTTGCTTAGATGTGACTGATAACTAATAATATCTCATCTTTAGTTTTGTTTGGTAGATTTCTTGTTTTCTTGTCAAGCTTCAGACATCTCTTAATTAGTCATTTCAACTTTAATTTTTCTTTAATTTACAGCTCGATTTGGCACGTATTATGTGTGAGGCTCACAGAAATATCCAGTGGAGGTATCTGCCAAGATTTCAGTAGTTGGCAATATAAAAAACAATTAACTAGACAAATAAATATCACATGATGTTACTTTGATGAAGGTTATTTTATAATTGTTGAAATGGGGTAATGTGCTGTGAACATGTGCTCATGTTTCACTAGTTATGCTGCTCATTTCTTCAGAGGAGGCCAAGAAACAGAACCTGGCCAAAAAGGTCATATAATATATAATGCCCCTAAATCAATTGCTGACTGCCATATTGATGATAATTGATGACCGCTCTCGACATTCAAAATGCAAACGTTGATACATTCTTGTTGCTTTTTAAAATCATCCTAGGGAAATATCTGTTATTTTGTGGCCAGGATGCTGAGCACAACTAGGTCTGTTCTGCAATTTGGCCTTTGGCAAAGTGCCAAGGCTTTGATTCAGTGTGTAAACCCAGTGCTCCTTCCATGTTCTTAAACTCTGCATCCTATGAAACATTCTGTTTCACCAATTTAATAGTCTCATGATGAAACAGATTATTTGTCCAGAATTATGAGGGAAGGGGTGCAAATATATGAAACATTCAAGTAACTTAAATCAAAAGAAGGTCAACCATGAAAGCCTACAGTCTGTATGATTTTGTAATGTTTAGAATAACATTTACTGCAGCATGAAGAAAAAGTCTACAGATAGTCCTCACTTACCAACTGCCTCATTTAATGATGGTTGACGTTATTACAGTATTTAAAAAAAACAGTTTGGTGGCCAATTCTGACATTTATGAACATTGCAGTGTCCCACAGTCGTGGGGTTGTCCTTTCCATGCTTCATAGCTTCTGACAAGGAGAGTTAATGGAGAATGCAGAAGGAAAATGACAAATTGCAATTACGTGATGTCTTGCTTAACTGATGTGGTGTGTTGCTTAATGACTGAAGGGGAAATGAGGTAATAAGCCTGTTGCAACCACACGATTCTAAGTGTAGTGACCACAGCACTTAACAATGTAATCATGGCTTCCCACTGTGGTCGCTTGAGCAAGGATTACCTGTATAACTGATATAGTACCTAAATTCTGTATGTTGGTCATAGCAACATGGCTAAATTTTTGCTTTGGTATTTGTCAATTGAAGTGTTTTTATTTTCTCTTACGTGTTCTTAGGGAAGTAAGAAGATAATAGAGAAATTAATAGTGGGGAATGCATGCTTATGAAAGTTAATTATGAAATGGCATTGTGAGGCTCAAATGGAAATGTTGCTTCTCATCATCGCAGTTAGTGTTGCTTGAAAGAACTCTGTTCAGAGCGAAAAGACCATCTCTAAGAAATTTGTTTCTTTGCTAGGTACTGTGTATGTAGAGGTCGTGTGGTGAGAAGAATTTTTTTGTGGATAATTTGGGTGCCCATTCATTTGGACATAATAGAGTGCAATAGAGCAGAATGGAACACTAATACATCTTAAAACAATTTGTTATGAACAGGGAAATAAAGAATTAGAACACAAATTCTCTTCTGTGTTAAGGATGTAACTAATGATACTATCACTGGTTATAAGCATGTTTTGTTCATTGTTCAGTCATTCTGTTGCTTCCAGCCTAATGAACTTATTTAGCCATGATTGTCTGTAACGGGTTGCCTGAATTCTTGTGTACTCATGCTTATGTCATCTGTGATAGCATCTAGCCCAGAGGTGGATTGCTACCAGTTTGCACCAGTTCAGGCAAACCAGTAGTGGTATTTTGGCCTTGGTTGCAGAACTGGCAGCAACCCAGGCTGGCCACCTCCCCAAACCAGTTCCCCGGTCGCTGTTGCCATTGCCAGCATGTTTTTTAGTAATTTTTTCATGTTCTGCACATGCACAGAACAATTTACAATCAACTGCGCACATGTGTGCAGCATGAAACGAACTGGCAGCAATGCCAGCAGCAATCCACTCCTGATCTAGCCACATGGTCTTCTTTCTATTTTTGTGACAGCCTTTGAATTTCCAAGTATCTGGATCTTCCCCAATGATTCTTGCTTTTGCATTATGTGTAAAAAAAGGCTACATAAAAATACAATTATTTTTACTATTAAATGGTTAATATAATTTTTATCTCCTCTACTAATTAAAAATTGGGGGTCTTTGTCTATCCATGGACTAAAGAATATGAAGCAATGAAGCTCCTGCCTTAGAATTGTAAAATCATGGGGTTGGGAGGGATTCCCGGGTCTTCTCAGTGAAGCAGTTGAAGTGATGTACCAGTGCCTGGAGGCTGTCAGGGTCTGGATGGGCATGAACAAGCTTGCACTCAATCCTGACAAGACCGAGTGGCTATTGATGTTCCCTCCCAAAGATTGGCCAAGTATTCCATCTCTCAGCCTGAGGGGTGAAATTATCAGACAGGGTTCGCAATTTGGGAGTCCTCCTGGATCCCGAGCTGACTTAAGAACATCATTTGTTGGCTGTGATCAGGGGGACATTTGCCCAGGTTCGCCTGGTGCACCAATTGTGACCCTACCTGGATTGGGAGGCCCTTCAGATAGTCACTCACGCCCTTGTGACCTCAAGACTGGATTACTGTAATGCGCTCTACATGGGCTGCCTTTGAAGAGTGTTTGAACACTTCAGCTAGTCCAGAACGCAGCCACGCGAGCGATTGTGGGTGCACCCAGGTACACCCACGTTACACCTATCCTCCGCGAGCTGCACTGGCTACCCATTAGTCTCCGGTCCCGCTTCAAGGTGCTGGTCGTTACTTATAAAGCCCTACATGGCATCGGACCTGGGTACCTGAGAGACCGCCTCGTGCCGATTACCTCCCATAGACCGATCAGATCTCACAGGCTAGGTCTTCTCTGGATTCCATCTGCCAGCCAATGTTGGCTCGCGACTCCCCGGGGGAGAGCCTTCTCTGTTGCAGCTCCAGCCCTTTGGAACAACCTCCCCGTGGAGATCCGGACCCTTACTACTCTCCCAGCCTTCCGCAAAGCCACTAAGTCCTGGCTGCTCCAGCAGGCCGGGGGGCTGTTGAAATACCCAGCCCCACGGTAACTATGAATGTTGTGTATTTTAAAGTGTTGTTTTGTCTATTTATCCCCTTCCCTTGTTTATTGTAAGCCACCTGGAGTTCTTCGGGAGTGGGCGGCATACAAGACCAATACACAACTACTACTACTACTACTACTACTACTACTACTACTACTACTACTACTACTACTACTTCTGGTTCAATCTACTGCCCAGTAGAGGCTTCCTTGGACCATCCCATACAAACCACTCTCCAAGCTTTGTTTGAAATCCTGGAGTCAGAGCATCGCAGGCTCCAGGAAGCAGGCTGTAGTTCTCATGGTCAGGAAATTCCCCCTTAATTCAAACTTCGATATCTCTATATAAAATGTCTACACACTAGTTCTTGTTTTGTCCTGGCAAACTAAGGGGAATAAATCCATATAGAATAGAATAGAATAGAATAGAATAGAATAGAATAGAATAGAATAGAATAGAATAGAATAGAATAGAATAGAATAGAATAGAACAGAACAGAACAGAACAGAATTCTTTATTGGCCAAGTGTGATTGGACGCACAAGGAATTTGTCTTTAGTGCATATGCTCTCAGTGTACATAAAAAGACAAAATACATTCATCAAGAATCATAAGGTACAACACTTAATGTTAGTCATAGGGTAACAAATAAGCAATCAGGAAACAATATCAATATAAATGATAAGTATACTAGCAACAAAGTTATAGTCCTGCAGTCATAAGTGGGAGGAGATGGTGACAGGAATGACGAGAAGACTAATAGTAATAATATTGCAGTCTTAGTAAATGATTTGACACAGGTGAGGGAATTGTTTGTTTAGCAGAGTGATGGGGTTTGGGAAAAACTGTTCTTGTGTCTAGTTGTCTTGATGTGTAGTACTCTATAGCATCATTTTGAGGAATTAAAACAATTTATGTCCAGTATGCGAGGGGTCTGTAAATATTTTCACAGCCCTCTTTTTGACTTGTGCAGTGTACAGGTCCTCAATGGAAGGCAGGTTGGCAGTAATTAGTTTTTTCTGTAGTTCTGATTATCCTCTGAAGTCTGTGTCTGTCTTGTTGGGTTGCAGAACCAAACCAGACAGATATAGAGGTGCAGATGACAGACTCAATAATTCCTCTGTAGAACAGAATCAGCAGCTCCTTGGGTAGTTTGAGCTTCCTGAGTTGGCACAGAAAGAACATTCTGTGTTGTGCTTTTTTGATGACATTTTTGATGTTAGGTCTCCATTTTAGGTCTTAAAATATTGTAAGAGGTGGTAGTATGGCAGGGTTTCTCCTAAAGCCTACCACCATTTCTATGGTTTTGAGTGTGTTCAGTTCCAGATTGTTCCGGTCGCACCCAGAGGCTAGTTGTTCAACCTCCCACCTGCATGCGGTTTCATCATTGTCCCCAATGAGACCAATCACTGTTGTATCATCTGCAAGCTTCAGTAGTTTAATAGATGAATTGTTTGAGATGCATCTGTTAAACTAAAAAATAAAGATATTTATTGGTTGTTGATCAATACTAAAAACAAAAAAGTAAATAAATAAAAACAAAACAAAACAAAACAATAATTGTACTTGACTATTTCTACACATACACTCTTATCCATGCATGATATTATAAGAAAAAATGAAGTTTTAAATATCTATAGTTTAATATTTCCATACAAAAATATTTATAAAGAAAAGGTAATCTTTTAGGGGGGAAATCTAGTTAATATGGCAAAATAAAAGTAACCAGACCTAAATAAATTTATTCTCCACTAGTTGTTTTCAAAACTTTTTGTTTTATTAATTTTTCAGTCAGAGAAATTTTCCATACTTTTAAATAACACTGATCCAGCGAAAGGTATATTTTAGTTTATAATGTTTTTCAGTAATGAATTTGATAGCTAGCAGTAAGGAACTGAATCAATTTTCTATGTTACATCTATTTACTAAGCTGTAGGAAATGTGAACAATAAACCAATAGCAGGAATCCTTATGAAATATTATTGGATGATATTTTCTGATGTCTTCAAAAACATTTGCCTAAAGGTACTGAGTAAAGGGGCATTACCTCCAGAGATAATATGTGCCACTTTACAAAAACTTGGCTAGTATAATCTGGAAGGTTTACAATTTATTAAAGTGGGACTTTAGCAGAAAATGATGCCACTCATCCTTTCCCCAAAGAACGAAGGAGCGAAACATTTCTAATAAGAATGGATGAAACTCTGCAGCTTAATTTGCTTCCCCCCTCCCAATTTTCCTATTTTAATTAAATTTCCAATTACTTCCATTCCATATTCATTTGCATTTTTAAAACGCTGATTGAATATCTGTTTCCATTTTGGGTCGGTTTTCTCCCAATGAGCACACCCAGTACATTCTGTTACTAAGGTGCACAGGTTTCCAGCCTTTTTCTAACATAACGCCAATTTTACAGGATACTTTAATAAATATATTCCTTGCCAGATACCCCCCCATCCCTCATTTTTTATTAATCCAGATAACTAGAGACTACCAAGTCAGAGAAAGCAGGCATAATTTGTCTTAAAGTCTTGAAAAGGCAAATTGCAGAAAACAAAAGAGACACTGATGGAGCTCATGTGGTTTAGAATCCAACATCCATGTTGCATCTCCCAGCTTTAGAAAACTCTGAGACATTATATTATTTATCCTAGTCCAGTGATGCCATGTCCCCAAGGAAGAAGGGCCTGAATTTAAGATGATCCCTCATCCATCAAAGGAAGACAGGACAGGAAAAAAAAACATGTGCAATGCTGAACATGCTTACCTTGTTAGCCCAGCCAATCCCATTTGAAACCAATTCTGGTAATCCCCTCCTCCCCATATATGTGTGCATGGGGTATTCTTGTCTATATGCCTGTAGGTGTATATATTATATGTCATCCCAAAAAGGTAGACCAGACTGAGGAATTGAAGCCATAAAGGTCAAGACTACTTTTATTGTAGCAGCTCTAGTCACAGAATCTTGCAAGTCTCAACGTGCTTCTCCTTCATTCCTTTTATCTTCATGTGAACTAGGAAGGAGCTTGTGTGAGACATTTGCTCCTAGTTTTGT
The DNA here is from genome assembly GCF_051295495.1 of Thamnophis sirtalis. Lineage (NCBI taxonomy): Eukaryota > Metazoa > Chordata > Lepidosauria > Squamata > Natricidae > Thamnophis > Thamnophis sirtalis. The sequence goes on along the minus strand of NW_028261381.1, from coordinate 45,274,878 downwards.
GGTCTGGGCTCAGGCCCCTCTTATCTGACCCATTGTCTTGGTAGTGGTTCTTTCTCCTGTCCTTCAAGGCTCTTCCCTATAACCACTACAATATCTATGGGCCTGAAGGCCCACAATACTCACAACAATATAAAGAAGGTTATGGCCAAGAAGTGGAACAAAGAAAGCTATATAGTATGCATCTGGATCAAAGGTAGGTTGCTCTCGGTTCGGCCTGGATTGGCTGAACTGGTAGTAGCGGTGGTGGGAGGCTCCACCCACTCGCCCGGACTCTTCTGCACATGTGTATCGCACGCATGTGTGAGCGCACCCAAACCGGTAGTAACAAAATTGGCAACCCGCCACTGATCTGAATATGTAATTAATGACATGCAAACTAGTAAAACAAAGTACCCTATTTATAAAACAGATGTCCAATTACATGTTTCCATCTGTTACATATACCCACCATATATGCATAGATCACAAACACTCTGAATATACTGTAGATCTGTGCTTGCTCTGAAGATGACTAAGAAGAGGTGATTTGGGCTTTCAGGTAAGCAAGGTTTCAGTCTGACATTGATGAAAGCACTCTTTCTATCCAGACCTCTTCTTCTCTTTGAAGGTATTGCTGCAGCTTTAAGAGTTGCATGGGTGGGGAAAAAAACCCCACTACTTTGATAATTTGATTCACTAAAGCACAGGTTCACACAGGGGCACAAATTATATATATATATATTTGCTTTTTGTAAAAAATATCAGACGGGAGCTGTACTCTGGCTTGGCTAGGTCCGAAGCAATGCTTCTGAGTCATTTCTGAAGTGAACATAGGAATAGAGAAATATACCAATACAGTGCCAGAAGGAGGGAGGGGAACCAGAATTGAGGTAATTGCAGCGGGAGAAGAAGAAAAGAAAGGCCAAAATTGGATGGATATGAAGAAAGGGAAAAAAAGGGCTAACTAGGCAGGGAAGGGAAGAAGGGAGGGGGAGGAGGAAGGAGGGAGAGAGGGAGAGAGGGAGAGAGGGAGAGAGGGAGAGAGGGAGAGAGGGAGAGAGGGAGAGAGGGAGAGAGGGAGAGAGGGAGAGATCTTGTTTAGGGATCACAAAGTAGCCAAATTAAGAAAGAGCTCTTTTCAAGAGCCTGTTGAGTTTCATCCTCATCTTCAAAGGCATCTATGTATGGGAGCTGCAGGAATTTCTGCAGTCTTGCTCCCTGCTTTGCTGTCAAGCAGCCTTTTCTCTTCTTATGAATAAGACTGTAGGACAGCCCCTCTCCTGAGGCCAGGGGAATTATTTGGAAGGAAAAAAACATTCTCCTTTCTGGTAAATATCATATTTGTTGGAGGAAGGATTGCCTCAGATTTAATCATAGGGTAGCATTTTGGCCCCTGGGAGGTTGATTGAGAAATATAGTATTTTTTAAAAAATTCCATCTTTGAGATGCTCAATTCTGGGTTCATTTTTAGTGTCTCTGGAGAAGAACCTAGCTCTAACATTGAGCAGGGTTGTGAGACAGGAAACAGCAACAATAATAGCATTCAAACGTATATCACCCTATAGTGTTTTACAGCACTCTCAGGGCGGCTTGGAATGTTGACGTTATTTGCATATCTGGGTTCTCATTTTACCAACCTCAGAAGGATCGAAAGCTGAGTTCAACTTGGAACCCTGTCAGTATCGAACATCTGGCTGCAGGCAGAGTTGATCTGCAATACTGTGTTCTAATCATTGCATCACCAGGGAATGAGGTTGGCTCTGTCCTGAAAAAGAAGAAAGCATGAGGAAAACACTGAAAACAGCCCTATCCCACGCCCCAATCAAATTAAGGCTTGACATAAATAGGAAGCACTGATTGTCAAAGCAGCTTCTCTCCAAGGTGTTAATTGAAAAAAGGCAGGTCAAATAACATTCCTGGTGTCCCTGTAGTGTCAATTTCTTAACCTGATCTACTGTGAAGAGCTGTCAGGTTAGCAGTTTTCCTTAGACCTTTCCATCTCAGCATTGGGAACACTTGTGAAGGACAAAGGTTTCAAAGTCAATCTTTGTTCAGAAGAGAAAGCAAAAGCAAAAACAAACAAAGGATTCCACCCAGTAGGAAAGTATACATTAAAAATAAGGCAAGCAATCTTTTTGGATTCAATTCAATTGAATGTTCATGAAATAAGAATACGGTTTGCAGTGTTACAAGTGCCAACAGTGACATGGCTAGTTATCCCAAAAATAACACCCACCCAAAAAATAAGCCCCAGTTAAGATTATCAGCCAGACTGATGTATTTTGTGCCATAGTTCTCTGAAAATAAGACCAAACCAGAAAATAAGCCCTAATGTGTCTTTTTGAGCAAAAATTAATGTAAGACCCATCTTGTTTTGGGGAAAACACGGTAGCACTATGAATATATAAAATATAAGTAAAAGGGATTATCAAGAAATGTAGCAATAGAATATTTGTAGGTTGGTGTTGAACTTGGAGTCCTTGGTGTCTCTGAGCTTGGTTGTTTTCTTGCAGATGTTTCACTACCCAACTAGATAACATCATCAGTTCTAGAGAGGAGTGGCCTTTGCTTTCTGTTTATATACGTATGACTTGCCCTGTCAGTATTGGTGGAAATATTCCCATTTATCTAGCCCACATGAGGGCAATTTGATTTTTAATGGGGGAAATTCAAAAATGTGTGGTGTCTAGAGTCTAGACCTTAGCAACGCTTTTTAATAATATGCATAGACAAGACTCAAATAATTATATGTCACAGGGAGGGCATCTGGATTTTAGAGATGTTTAGGTGGGGCATGGCCATAAAAAGGTTGGGAACCACTGATCTAGCTGAAGAAAGAAATGTCTGCTAGAAAACAACCAAGCTCGGTGAGCACAAGGACCTAAAAAAGGGGGGGGGGTGATATTAAGATAGGCATTTGTGGAGGAAAGCATGTAATGAACTTGCATTACAATGTCACCATGCATTTCTTATGGTCTGGTATTAGACATGAGGATACACATATTTTAGGGATCCTTGGTAGTGTCTGGATGTGGTTGCCTTCTTGTAAATTTCATTATTAGGTAACATCATCAGTGCTATTGTGTTACCTACTTTGATTAATGAAACATTTGAAAGAAGGCAACCAAGCACAGAGACCACCAAGGACCCCTCATTTCAACCCAGAGCTACAGCTTGTCCTTTATTGGCAGGACATATATTATGGTAGGATTTGCATCATTTTGTTATTAAGTCCTTATTGTTCTGTCTGTCTAGCTGCAGACTCCTATGGATATTAAGAGCATCGAAGCTGTGCTGACCAACTGTAAACCTAAAATGATAATTAACATTGGAAGGGATCCTTCTGGAATGAATGGAGCTGGTGTATTGTTTTCCCATAATTGAATCAATAGTTGTGCAGCATATTCCTATACTAATGTGGGAGTAAATCTCAACCATGCTGAAAATTGTATTTTGAGTGATACGGTCTTGATATGACTTCTAGTGTTTTGAAAATGTCCAGTTATCGAAAGTAAGTAAACACTGTGAGGGTTGTATATGGCTTTTCCAACACCTGTCAGGAGCCATAGTGATGACCCTGGAGAAGCCATTCAGAAGCCACTAAACAATAATAGGTGTGTTAAACATGCATTATGATTGGGGAAGTGGGAAAGATTTAGAAAGAGATGCAGATGGAAGAAAAAGCAAAGGTGGATTTTCAAGACTATATTTTATTTGAATAAACTATTGTGCTAGTCTTTCAGTGAAATGAATTTCCTGGCTTGGTCTAATTTGTAACATTAACCATACCATCACAAGAAAAAAACCCAACCCTCTGTATAAAATGCTATTCCGAGATGATTCTATTTAATCAATCTTCTAAGCCAGTTTTTCCAAGATGAATAGTTTTTGTCTTTCTTGCATCTGTTTCCAGGAACTTTACGAAACTTTTCTGGCATGCCAATATTTATTGCTGTTATAACATTGGTTTTTCCTACAAGATAAGATGATAGACATTTATTAAGTCTGGAAAAAGAGACTGCCTTCTCTACTAATTCTAGATAATACTTCTTAAGCAATTCCAAAGTTAAGGCTATCTTCTTTAATTAACTGCAGTTATGTACACATTAAATCTTCTGCTGTGTATAAGTGATCTATCTGATGGGAGCATTAAAACATAATACTTAGGTAGTAATTAATTGTAATTTGTCACCATAGAAGTAGACAGTGATTTTATAGAAGGTTTAAGGTGTATAAATCTGAGAAGATCACAAGACCCACTGAGTAGCCATTATGAAGGGTAACTATGTAACGTGATGAACTTTGTTTGTGAATTGCTAAAAGGTACTCTCTTTAGATTGTCTCTGTCTAAATAAACCTCGAATACAATGCCAGCTGGGTTTAATTTTAAGGGAACGTACTTACTATTGCTAAGCATGTTAAGTTACCGACTGGGTAACACAGAACACCGGGCAATCATTCTACAAACATTTGTAACAGATGCACAGACCTCTTTGCCATCTTGCTTTGTTTTGACTGTGTGATTACTGAATACACAAGGCATTAAGCTATCTCCAGGGCAGCTTACTATTGCCTTGATCCAGAACAGATTTTGATGAAGTAGAAGCCATACCTGTTTCTCATAGCCTGCACAGATTTTTCCCCCTACCCTAATGTCATAGGAGGACCAACACTAGCCAAATTTATTATTATGTTGCACAGAGGAATGGGCTTTCCGCCATTAGGTTATAAGGCTCATTTCTCCCTTCTAGGCGCCAATAAGCATCCTATGAAAAGTCATGGCCCTGTTGGCAATGAGAGTAACAGACACTTTTAGTTGTGAATTCCAAAGCTGGGAGCACGCTGAGTTTTTCTTCCTCTCTTGTAAAGCTTCAAGACAGCTTGGGCGCTTCAAGCGTGTGGTAATTTGAAGACATTAAGCTTTTTTATTTGGCTCTGTTTTAAAAAGTCTGCAGTCCAAGCACGATAGTTTGGCTGCAATTATATATTGCTTAGTTTTATGGCTCTGCGCACGTAAACTCTGGAGCTTATTCAGCCATGAGTAAATCCTAAAATGTACAGATCATTAGAGGAAGTATTGAACCATTTACTTGTAGAATGGGCATAGATTAACTGGGAATGGATGGTGCTTTAAAAAAACCTAAAAAAAAGATACCATCAACTGAAATGCTTAATTGTCTCTTTTTGGGTAGGAGAGAAAATGCCTAATTTTAAATCATGAAGACTTCCTTCAAGTTTTCAAAATAACTTGCACATAACAACTAATTATGCTTAATATTTGTATCAAACATCCTCCAGATATATTATTTTGGTCATTCCTTTCCTCATCCCCCCAAGAAATTGGTGGAGTAGGTTTGTATTAAGGGCATACCATGGAGATTCAAAGGTGACAAAATCTGAATCAAATTGGAAAGTCAAGATTTAATTTCAATCGATTTATTATTTGATTTAGTAAAATGTCTGACTCTCATGGAAAAGCACCAGATGCCTGCAGCTGGTTCCTCTTATACAAAGGAACAAATGTAACAGGACCTTTTAGAGGACATTAATCCTGTTTCAGCCAGATAGTTAAAAGGCTTACGCTGCAATACATTTTGAAATATTTCCCCTGCACCTTTCAAAAGGCAGAAATAGAAAAGGACAACCCAGCATCTTCAAAATCTCCAAGAAGCTCCAGCTCCTCCAGAAAAGCTATTCAGAACTAAAGAAGAAAGTCTAACATAAAAGGAAAACATTCAACCCTAAGTAAAAAGAAAAGGGTGGGCTTTTTTGAACCAGCAGGCTGATTGGCAAATTTCTGGAAGGGAAACCTTGGGTACTGCTTTTGCAACATTATTTTTTTATACAATAAAGTTTAAGGAGTATTTATGTTTGAATTATTATTTTGCATGTAATGAGAATGATAAAAAGCAATTGTGCTATATTTGAATAAAATATACTGTATATGTGCTGGTTACTCCCTTCAGGGCTCTGAGTGGTCCTCTTTAGTGTCTAAAAGACATGATATTATTTACTTATTCAATTTCTCTTATATTAAATAATTTACTTCTGACCATCCGAAAACTTTCACGGATGACATGATTCAACTGAATTTCCTTCAGGTTCAAGCATGCCTTTGAAAATGTGGATAGCTTTGATGTTTTGTGTTGTAAATGGAGATTAAGGAGACTGGAAATAACTAAGCTTAGAATAAGCTACAGATGGTCCTTGGCTTATAAACATCCATTCATTTAGTGGCTGTTCTGACTTATAATGACATTGAAAAGGTTTAAGGTTTTAAGGTTTTAAGGTTTTATTGGGATTTATATGCCGCCCTTTTCCCTGAGGGGACTCAGGGCGGCTTACAACCACAGGGGAGGGGGGTGCAAGGTCAAAAACAAAACAATATGTGCACAAAGAAAAAATAATAAAACACAACTTTCATTCAGCGATCAAACACTCGGGCGGGTAATTGGAAACCTATCCCCAGGCCTGCTGGGAGAGCCAGATCTTGAGGGCTGCGCGGAAGGTCTGGATAGTGGTGAGGGTACGGATCTCCATGGGGAGCTCGTTCCACAGGGTCGGGGCGGCAACAGAAAAGGCTCTCCTCCGTGTGGTCGCCAGTCGACATTGACTGGCAGATGGAATTCGGAGGAGGCCCAGTCTGTGCGATCTAATTGGTCGATTTAGGGAGGTAATCGGCAGAAGGCGGTCTCTCAAGTACCCAGACCCGCTACCATGGAGTGCTTTAAAGATGGTCATCAGTATCCTGAAGCGCACCCGGAGACCAACAGGCAGCCAATGCAGCTCGCGGAGGACAGGTGTAACGTGGGCGAACCGCGGTGCGCCCACTATCACTCGCGCGGCTGCATTTTGGACTAGCTGCAGTCGCCGGATGCACTTCAGGGGCAACCCCATGTAGAGCCCATTGCAGTATTCCAGTCTAGAGATCACAAGGGCTCGAGTGACTGTTGTGAGAGCCCCCCGGTCTAGGTAGGGCCGCAACTGGCGGACCAGGCGAACCTGGGCAAATGCCCCCCTGGTCACAGCTGACAGCTGGTGATCGAAAGTCAGCTGTGGGTCCAGGAGGACTCCTAAGTTGCGGACCCTATCTGAGGGGTATAAAATTTGACCCCCCAGCCTAAGCGTTGGTATATTAGCCAAATTATTGGGGGGGAAACACAACAGCCACTCGGTCTTATCCGGGTTGAGTACCAGTTTGTTAGCACTCATCCAGTTCCTAACGGCCTCCAAACCCTGGTTCATCACGTCCACCGCTTCATTGAGTTGGCACGGGGCGGACAGATACAATTGCGTATCGTCCGCATATTGATGGTATTTTATCCCGTGCCTCCGAATGATCTCGCCCAGCGGTTTCATGTATATGTTAAATAGTAGGGGGGATAGGACCGAACCCTGAGGTACCCCACATGTTAGGGGCCTCAGGGACGATCTCTGCCCCCCGACCAACACCGACTGCGACCTGTCCGAGAGGTAGGAGGAGAACCACCGCAGAACAGTGCCTCCCACTCCCACCTCCCGCAGTCGTCGCAGAAGGATACCATGGTCGATGGTATCGAAAGCCGCTGAGAGGTCAAGGAGAACCAGGATGGACGCATAGCCTCCATCTCTGGCCCTCCAGAGATCATCGGTCAATGCGACCAAAGCGGTTTCTGTGCTGTAACCAGGTCTGAAGCCGGACTGGAAGGGGTCAAGATAGCTAGCTTCCTCCAAGGCCCGTTGAAGCTGAAAGGCCACCACCTTCTCAACAACCTTCCCGATAAAGGGAAGGTTGGAGACAGGACGAAAGTTGTTTAAGATGGCTGGATCTAACGATGGTTTCTTCAGGAGGGGTCTCACCACCGCCGTTTTAAGTACGGCGGGGAAGTGCCCCTCCCGAAGGGAGGCGGTGACAACCGCCTGGATCCAGCCATGTGTCACCTCCCTGCTGTTAGCCACCAGCCAGGAGGGACACGGGTCCAAAATACAAGTGGAGGCACTTACAGCTCGAATGGCCTTGTCCACATCCCCAGAGGCAACTTCCTGGAACTCAACCCAGAGCTGATGTAACAAGTAATCCTCCTGTGACTCAGCTGGACCTACTGCGGTGGAGTCCAAGTCCGATCGAAACCGAGCTACTTTGTCCGCCAAGAATTGAGCATAATCCTCAGCCCTACCCTGCAAGGGGTCTCCCGCATCCCTCCTATTAAGGAGGGAGCGGGTTATCCTAAACAGGGCGGCTGGGCGCGACTCGGCGGACGCAACCAAGGCAGAAATATAAGATCTTTTTGCGGTTCTTAATGCTCGGACATAGTCCTTGGTGCAGGTAGTTAAAAGTGCTCGGTTCGCCTCGGACCTATCGGACCTCCACTGGTGCTCTAGGCATCTCCTCCGGCGTTTCTTCTCCCGGAGTTCCTCGGTGAACCAGGGAACTCTCCGGGATCCACTGACCCGGAGGGGCCGTAGCGGCGCAATCCGGTCGAGAGACTCCGACGCCGCCGAGTACCAGGCGGCAGCCAGAGTCTCCGCCGAACTGTGGGCGAGAGTATCAGGAATAACCCCAAGCTCCGTCTGGAACCTCAAAGGGTCCATAAGTCGCCTGGGGCGGAACCACCTGGTCGGTTCCTCCTCCCTACGGTGGGGGTATGGCCTCCGGAAGTCAAGCCTCAGTAGGCAATGGTCCGACCACGACAGGGGTATGATCTCATTACCCTTCAGACCAAGATCACACATCCACTGCTCCGAGAGGAATACGAGGTCGAGCATGTGACCCGCTGCGTGGGTTGGGCCCCGAATTACTTGGGTCAAGCCCATGGCTGTCATGGAAGCCATGAACTCCTGCGCCCCGTCAGAGCGTTCACCGAGCGATGGCAAGTTGAAATCCCCCAGAACTATAAGCCTGGGGAACTCAACCGCCAGCTCGGCTACTGACTCGAGGAGCGAGGGGAGGGATGCTGCAACGCAGTTGGGAGGCAGGTACGTTAGCAGCAAACCCACTTGACCCTTGAGGTCCAACTTTATCAGCAGAGACTCACACCCGACAAGCTCCGGAGCAGGGACCCTACGAGGTAACAGAAAAAAGTCACTTACAAGCACTCCTTGTGCTTATGAATGTAGTAGCAGCCCTATGATCACAGGATCAAAATCAGGGGTGGGTTCCTCCCGGTTCGCACCGGTTCGCACGAACCGGATCGTCAGTGAACCCGGAAGTAATTAACTTCCGGAATGCCGATACCACTCCTGGCCCCTGTCGCTGGGTGCCTGCAGGGTTTTTCTTTTTAAAAAACGCCTCTCTGGATGATCTTTAAAACCTGCAAGGTTGCTTTGGAAGGGGACAGATGGGTAGCATTTCCCCCTGCCCCCCTCCCTGGGAGCCTGCAGCCTTAAAGCAAGCCTTTGCACAGTAAAGAAAATCTCACGAGCGAGAGAAGTTCTTAATTGCCTTTACTGTGCAAGTTGCGGAAGCTTCAGAGGCTGCAGGCAACCAGAGATGGGGTGGGGGAATGCTGCCGGTCTTCCCCCTCCCAAGCAACTTCACAGGTTTGCAAGATCGTCTGCAGAGACGTTTTTAAAAAGAAAACGGTCTTCTTGGGAGAGGGAATGGGCTGCACTCAGAGGAGCCGGTGCTTGGGGTGCCCTGAAACAACGCATCCCCGCTGCCTCGTTCTACTCAGCAAGCCCGCTTCTGCTGCTGCCACCTCTGCTCCCAAACGCAACTGTCAGCTGCAAGCAGGTGCCTGAAGCTGCTGCTTGCAGTCATTTACGGCTGCAGATAGATTGTGCCTGTAGCGGGAAGCTCTTTGCCCTGTGAGAGCTCCTCTCCAGCACTCCTAGTTTGGTAACATCATCAGTGCTAGAAGGGAGTGGGGTTGGGGGGGAAGGAGGAGAAAGTTAGGCAAAAAAAGAAAAAGATAAGTAGGGAGAGGACTGTGGGGTCCTTTGGTGTTCTCTGAACGTGGTAGTTTTTAATTATTTTAGGGAATTTTTATTTATTTATTGTTTATAGAATGTTTATTACAAGAAATGTTATTCCTTTTTGCAAATGTTTTATTTGTGATGCAATATGTTGCTTTTAAGTGTTCAGACCAGGTTTATGTGTCTCAAAGTGGCTGCTTTTCTATGGGCAGGGCAGGTTTGTTGCAAGGCAGTGTGTTTCAACCTCCTTGTTTAGGTAATTCTGAGGTGGTTGATGGTTCTGTGAGCGCCTGTCCTTTATAATTTTCCACATTGCCTTGATGGTTTTTATTCCAGTGACTTTGTCTTTCCTGTCCTTAGGCCTAGGGGAAAAAAAACTGGTTTCATTGGCAGTCTTTTTTTTGGGCGGGGGGGGGGGAGATTCTTATTTTTTTGGTGTTTTCCTAGCACTGTCATAGTTTGTGTGTGGGGGGTGCGTGTGTGTAATGTCCCACAGTTATCTACACATTAATAATGATCTAGTAATATTAATAATATCTAGTAATTAGTAATATCTAGTAATAACATCGTCTTGGCCACTCCCACCAGGTCACATGGGTGGCAGGCCACTCCCATCTGGTCACATGGGCAGCAAGCCACTCCCACAAAGGAGGCCACGCCCACAGAGTAGGTTCGAACAATTTTTGAAACCCACCCCTGATCAAAATTTATGCATTTAGCAACCAGTATGCATTTATGATGGTGGCAGGATCCCAACCACATGATTCCTTTAATAACTGCAATGATTTATGATGGTTAAACCATGGTTTAAAAAAGAGTTCTAAAATTGGGTGTAACTCACTCAACAAAAACCTTGCATAGCAAAAAACATATCTATGTATAAGCCATAATTCTCTGTGCTTTATGCAAATACAGTTCTAATGTTCCTATATTGCAATATATATATTAAGATCCTCATGGAATAGTTCTTCTCAACACATAGATTGCTGAATACTATATCTAAAAGTATGTTCACCTATTTTAAGGATAAATGGGTGTTGCTGTAAAAATAATATGTTATCAAAATTCTACATGTGCCTACCAATCCAAAAAGATAGAGCATTCCTGCTAACATTCAGAAAGAGATGACATCTTAGCAAGTTGCCTTCTACTTCTATATGATTTGAAAAACTAAATTAACTAAATGTGGAGCCAATCTCCTGAAAACTGGCTCTTCTTTGCTCACATTATATATCCTTCCAGTAAGTTTTGGACTGCTGCTTAAGTAATCAACTAATTAAATATGTATCCCATCAAACTATGTGACTCAAAGCTGTTTACAAGAAAAGAACAAACTGATGTGCAGTAAAATAAAAATTTGACTGTCCATAAAATAAAGTAATTCAACAATTACTTCAGTTATTCAATAACCCAGCTTGGAACCAACTTCCAATGAAGGTAGTAGGACAATCATCTGTAACTGAGCTTAAACATTTTTGGGATAAACACATGTCCATCATCCAACCAAAATTAAAAACTAAACTAAATTAATAAATAACAAAACAAAAAAAGAACAATAAAAATTCTTCAAAGGGCAGAATCGATGGACCACTAGGTCTTCTTCTGCTATCAGATTTCTAAATTTCTAAGTTTCTAATAAAAGCAATGTCTTATCTAACAAGATTAAGCCATGGCACTGTGAAGACAGGTGGCTGGAGCTCCACAAATCCTAAGGAATATGGATGTGGAATAATATTAGGGTATATGCCAGTCTAGTTTGGAGATAGATGAAGACTCTTCCAGATGGTAGGCACCCTAACCAAGAATCTTCACCCTGACCAATCTAACATCCAATTCACTAAGGAGTGATTACATCCAGGGGTGGGCTGCTGGGGGTTTGCAGGGGTTCGGGAGAACCTCGTGTTAAGATTCTGTGCAGTTCGGAGAACCCCCACTCCTGGCTGACCCCACCCATCCCACCCTGCGCCTCCCAGGAGTCCCCATGCAGCAGGTAAGTGCAGGGCGTACATGGAAGCTCAGAGGGGAGGCTGTTTTCACCTTCCCGGAGGCTCGAGGAAAGCCTCCGGAGCTCGGGGGAGGACAAAAAAGCCCCCCCCCACCATGGTGCAGGAGGCCAACTAACCACCCCACCCAGCAACTGGGCAGAGGATCCCTTGCTAAAAATTTTGAAGCCCACCCCTGATTACATCCCTATTTAAGAGGAACACACCTGATGGAATGACTACTTAGATAGCACAGTTCTGCAGGTACTCGGGAACCAAATACAGGAACCTAAGTAAAAAGCCAACTCAGAAACTTACTGGCAGAGAAGCAGAACCCACAATATAAATGCAATAAAGGATAAAGCAGTTAATCACCTACTAGCATGCAAGCAGATGCCTTTGACCAAAAGCAGGTTCTGAATAGTATTACAAAACAAACAGCACTTAAAGCTTTACTGTATCAAATAATTAGGCTTCTCTGTAAGCTTTCATTGCCATATGTATTGCATGCAATCCTGCCTGTTTTATCTGATTTGTAAAGTTTGTGATTTTTAACTTTTATTATAAACTCTTCCCAAGAGGGTTTTTTATTGGGCAATATTTTTTTAATTTACTTATAATATGTATATGAGAGGTAATTATACACTTTTGTCAGTTTTCATAGCCTGTGTTTGTTTTTGCATGTTAGAAAGTATATGAAAAAGGGAATTGCTGCAAGACCAGCATTAATTGGAAATATATATTCCAAGTGGGAAATGGCCTGTTTTTCTAATAGACTTGGACATTATTACTGAAATACTGGCAAATTCACGCATCAGTATAAATTGTGCGGCTGCATCTGTCAACAGGAACCTAAAGCAATAATAAAGAGAGAATGGCTGCTCATAAATATCCAATATCCTAATTATCAGAGCTCGACTTAACCAATGGTGGGGTAATAAAAAATGAAATTTTCTTTACCATGAAAAATTTACCTTTTATTCCTGGAAAACCGACTGCAGTGTCACTCCTATTGTTTGAAAGGAGGACATGAAGCGCATTGTCAAAAATATGGTTCTCGATGTACTATGATATAAAGCATACTCGGAATAATATAAAGGCTTTTGAAGTGGGATGTGAAAACATTACTGCAATAGATCTCTGAGATATGTGGAATATAGGTAGTTCTTGACTTGCAATCACGATTGGGACTGGAACGTCTGTCACTAAGTGATCTAGTTGTTAAGTGAGTCATCATGTTCATTAAGCAAATCCCTTTGATTTTGCTGGTCAGAGGCCAACTGGGAAGGTCACAAATAGTGATCAACATTGAACAATTACTAAATGAATGATTATAAGTCAAGAACTACCTGTAACCTTGTGCTTATAGACTTTGGAGTAGATTAAAACAATATACCGTCTTTTTTGGAGTAAAAGATGCACTTCCCCCATAAAAGTGGGTGGAAATGTTTGTATGTCTTATACAGTTAATGTTGCCGAAGCCCCACCCACCTGCTGGACTCCACCCTTTGACTGTTTTCGGCCTCTGTGTGTTGCGTTTTTGGCTTCCACGTATCACATTTTTGGCCTTCACATGCTCCACTTTTGGCCTCTGTGCATCATGTTTTTGGCTGGTTCCAGGTGATGGGGATCTGCCTGGAATGGGCTGAAAACGTGACGCTCAGAGGCCAAAAACGGGGCATACAGAAGCCAAAAATGTGATGTGCAGAGGTGGCAATTGGCAGTAATGTCCTGTGGTGATCCTTGCAACCTGGAATGGCTCTAAAATGGGGGGCAAAAATACAACACACTGAGGCCAAAAGCACGACATGCGAGGCGGTGATGGGCTGTGATGATCTTCGCAGCCTGGAACAGCTGATTGACAGTATTCCAGCCAATCACTGCTCCTGCTGAATCAGGCTGCGATAACGTATTGAAGCTGACCAGGCTGTTTGCTGCAAGGACACTTGCCAGATGAATAAAGATAGATGCTGGTGGGCAAAGGCAGAATTTTTTTCTTGTTTTTCTCCCCCAAAACTAATGTGCGTCTTATACTCTGGAGCATCTTATACTCTGAAAAATATGGTAATTGGGAGTGACCTTATATAGTCTGATGGAAGATAATTCAATTGTACAACAATATCTACAAATGATATAAATCAGTGCTTCTCAGCCTTAACCCCTTTAAGCATGGCTGGCTGGGGAATTCTGGGAATTGAAGTCCAAACTGCTTAAAGTGGCTAAGGTTGAGAAACATTGGGATAAATTGACTTCTAGCTGTGCAGAATGTTTCCTCTCCTTTACACTTCCCTGCAGGCTTGGTAATTCTCTCAAACTGAAGACTGAAGTTGGGAACAATAAAACTTCAGTATAATTAACATTTTAGAGAGCCAACTAATTAAAACATGATTTTACTGTACTTGTGAAATTATCTATTGGGAGAAGGGCTAGTTTAGCTTCTGCCAGGAAGAAATTCCATTAACTTGATGGAGACATAGAAAAAGCCCTCTCTTACATTACTACCACGTTAATCTACAACAGAAAGTAGATTTTCAAAGAAGATAAGTAGACACTTTGGGGTTGGTTCACATGAGGAGTGGTCTTTCTATCTTGACTCTAAAGCATTTAGGGTTTTATTATTAGAAACCAACCCTTCAAATTGGAATTAGAAGCTAACATAAACACCTATTAAGTTAATATAAAGCCTATTTTTTTTTAAAAAAAACTCTTCAATTTTGAGCTGCAGTTTCTGAATATTCTTCACAGATAAGCTCACATGAGAATAAATAAAGTGTGTACCATTGGGGCATAAAACATTTGTGCTCAAAATTGTTTGCCCAGAATTAAACCCATATCAAAACCTGATAGATCAGTGTATCACTTCTGGCACAGCACAAGATTAAATGCTACAGATGCTATGCACCAGAAATAAGTTGGGAATTGTCTCGGGTCAACATAGTTGGCCTCATTTCTAGAAATATCAAATTAAATTTACAACACAGCTTGTGTGATTGGAGCTGCCTGATGCAATAGCGTAGTGATCCATTGCCACACAGCTGGGCTGGCTCACATCTGTAATTTACAGCAAGATTGATAGAGATTGTGGGGAATCTAAAGATAAACTCCCAAAAGGCAAACTTTCCTCAGACAAAGCTCTAAGTAGAAAATGTCAGGAATGCAAAGAATCTATACTGGTTCTATGAAATCTTATGGCAAATTCCACTAATTGGGTAATTTGGGATTGAAGGTGGAGGTTCGTTCTCTGAACTTGTGGGTTGGTTTCCAGATGTTTCTTTACCATTGTTGGAAGAAATGTCCACCTTGGTTCAGTTCCAAGTAGGGAGAAAGACACTGGAAACATGGAGGCTGTTTGGAAAGGTGGTTTAATGGTGAAGCAGAACTACTAAGCACATGTGATTCTGAATTGCTCACCACATGGAGTGGAGAGTGAGAGGTTATTTATACCCTCTTTTGGGCTTTGAACTTGAGCTTCCTGTTCCTGTGGCAAGGACATGAATTATATTGGCTGTTAGACTATCAGGGGTCTATGCAGGGGTCACAGCTCAGGTTACCTGAATTAAAGTTGTTTGAACCTTGCTGGTTGATGTAATGTCCCCAGGTGATTTTGCAATGCAGTGAGCCCTGCTGTTAGATGGGTAGAGGGCTAATCCTATGTTCTGAGGGTCATGTTTTAATCCTACCACCCTGGAGCTGAAGTTCTAATTTTCTTGTAGACAGGCTGGCAGAGTCTTAATGTGCACCAAATATCTGCTGGGGGTAGGGAGCTGCAGGGAGCTTCTCTTTGTCTTTAAAAACATGTTTCTCTTTTTCTCATCCAGGGAAATATAATATTCTGCCTTTTTAATATTTCCTAGAATATTTCATTTTTCTAGGAGAGGGATGGGTGCTAACTTTCTAACCATGTTAGGTACATCTTCAGTGGAGTTTAGGGGATATCATTGTCAGGGATTATCTCTGTTTATAAGAGCTGCACTGATCACACCCATATAAATAGAAGAACACTGACACTCCCTAAACTTGGCTGAAGATTTACCTAGCCTGGTAATGAAACATTCAGAAACTAAATGTCTATGGAGATTCTCATTCATCCAGATTATGGTTGTTGTCCCAAAGATGCTATTCCAAGAGGCAACTGGACTTGCTGGTATTTCATTGAAGATGCTTCACTTCTCATCCAAGAAGCTTCAACCAACCCACAAGCTTGGAGAATGAACCTCCACCTCATCCTACACCCGAGCTACTGATATTTGCCACCATTATTACTAATTTGAGATTGTTAGGGCATGGGAAGTAGAGATATGGTAGCTACCATATTTTTCCCCTCCTCCTTTTCTTTCCATTGATCCAGAGTTTCTTTCAAAGCTCTGGGAACATCACAAAGGCAATAATTGAAATCAGCTTCCTGTGGCAGCCCAGAGAAAAAGGCTCACTTAAGATTTCTGCTTTGCAGGCTATTCTGCAAATATTTCTAGGGCAGCTTTGCCATGACCTTTCTGAAAAGTTTAGCTTGGAAAAGATAGGTGCTGAACTATTAATTTCGTGCTAGCCCTGAAATGCTTTCTAAAATGCTTGTTGGGGCTGGAGGATATGTTAAGAGAAAAATGGGAAATAGAAGTCAAGATGTGACACTGTGGGGGGTTGGTTCGTATGCTTTTTGCATTGTCTGGGCCAGAATCTATAAATGTTCATGGTTTTCATTAATAACTTATGGTGGCATTCGACAGCCTGAATATAAAACCTGAAAGAATCATAAGCTTTTGTTAAGTAGACTTGGCTGTATGATATTTTACTGAATTGGAAATGCTTTACCAGAATACATTGAGTGCGCTTTCCATTATATGGGATGGAAGATATAGCATAAATCCAGAAGAGCAATCATTTGCAGGATTCCAGTTATGCAACTAACTAGGTCCTTCCCTCTTTTCTCATCTGGAGATTGGTTTCTAATTATTTTGCCAATACAGAAACAAGTTATTTGAAGGAGAGAAATCAATCCTGCTTGACTAGCAGGATTCTTCAAATTTAGAGGCTGCATTTTGGGGTTCAATTTCCTTGAAAGTACTCAATTAAACTCCAAAGAGTTATTTATTTCTTAGTAATAGATAAATTAGCTGCATTTATCAAGGTGAAGCTCGAGCAAATGCAATTGATCGAACTGTTGATCTGAGTCTATAAAGACTGAAAGAAGGCACTCAATTTCAATGAAAATTATAGGACTCATTGGTATGCATAGATCATTGCTCAACTCTTTATGTTGCTCTTTGTAGTTGGTAGCATTAGCTGCCCTGTGAATGACAGGGAATGTATTAATTAATTTCTATTAATGTTCATACTTTGCTTAAATTTTATTTGACTGTGGTAGGTCTACAGAGCAGAAGACAGGGTTTTTTTTATGTCTTTCTATGGTTGTCTTCTGAATACTAATCGCAGTTTGTCATATTTTGTTGATAGCTGTCATCTTTTCCTCTGGAACTAGTTGTGGAGATATGACTGAAATTTATAGTTTTTCTATTATGACACTATTTTTAATGAAAATCTTTTGATACAATGTTATTTTTGTTCTGGCTGTAGTTGAGATAGCAACTTGTCATTTTAAGTCATGGCATGCTTACTAACTTTTGTTGAAGAAGTCCACAATGGGTTTATGCACTGTGTTAACCCATAAATTATGGTTTATAGATCTCAGAGTCTGGGTTCACACAAAACTAAGTCAAAACTGAACAAATTACATTCTGGCTTAGTGTGTGTCTCAGTGTGTCACGTCTTCATTTTGCTTTTCTCTTCTAGAAATATAATAAATATTCTCTTATCTAACTGAAATTGCATACAGTGCATACAGATGATTGCACATCCGACTTCTCCATCTGGATGTCCCCTAAACATGTTGAAAGCACAATTCTCAGAATTTCTAGCCAGCATTGAAAATTCTGGTCTTAGTGGCCCAAAAATGTTTCAAAGATATATTAGGGACAGTTACAGTAAGGAATAATTTAACGCTGCTTCTATGAACAGGAGGAATCTTTCTGTGAGTGCTGAACTCAAATACTTTCCTCTTCTAGTTATATTGCCATATCAGAACCAGGTATCATGGTTTAAAATATACTGTACATTGTTAGACAAGCCGAGCAAAACAGGTTGTTGATTTTTAAAGCAGTTGACTAAAGCATATGATTCACATAGCCAGGAATGTGATACAGCAAAATTACATTTTAGTTTGAAGCAGTGATGAGTTTTGCGGCTGAATGGTCATGGTCTTAATTTTCTTTTGTTGAAATGATTTGCCAGCAGCTACAATTGGCAGCTGCTTTGTGATGTATCCCACAGGCTGCCTGGGTTCTTGTATTTGAACCTAGCAAGCTATTCTCCAATCAGTCAATGTCATGGCAATCCAAAGAAGCTAATTCCTGATTGGCCCCAATTGATCCCTTTTGAAGAAATTCCAAGAGTATTAGTCTCTGATTGGTCTGTCTATGAGCCAAGCTGCTGATTGGTCCCTTGTTCCTACATGTTCTGATTGGTTTATTTTAGAGAATTCCAAGACAGCTGGTTTCTGATCAATTGTTTTGAGTCAAGATACTGTAAGATGTTCTTTCTGATGCTGCTGCTGCAGATAATCCAATGAGCTGTTGGCAAAATATCAGCAGAAAAGAAAATTAGACCATGGCCATTCAGTCTGAAAGCCCACCCTTGCTTCATTGATGTCGGCCACAAAAGCCTACAGAAGTATGAATTCTAGTTTATTCCTCTTATATTGGAGCTAGATGGAAGCTAGAAGGAATGCAGAAACCCACAATGTGATGAATTCTTTTGCCAGAGGGTTTGAATTTCTCAAAAGAGTCACCTTATAAGGGAAAGGGATGGCATAAAATTTTAATAAATAAATAAAGGACAATTGGTATGCAAATTGTTGGGATATACATAGTTCAATTTTGGTAGCTACAGAGGTCTATGCATGGGTGAGGAAATAGGAGCTTAGAGTTACAGGCAGACCAGGAGCTATTTCAATGTATCTCTTGGGTTCATGTCAGAGGTCCACCGAAGTCAAAATTTTCAGATTTCTAGGCATTCTTTCCTTTCTTCTTCCCTGCATGGGGAGAAAGAAAGACAGAGAAGGCAGTGTCAAAACTGCGATGTGGGTTCCAACAAGGTGGCAATTGTCAGGAAAAATGGGAAGAAAGAGCAATATTCATACCACCATAATGAACAAAAACATTGTTCACACCAAATCTGCTACTGACTTGCTGGGCCATTCAGTGCTAGAGAAAATTGAAATAATTTTGGATGATTGGGTGGGGAGGGAAGAGAGAGAGAGAGATGTTTATTCAAATACAATCAAAATTAGCAAAGTTTATAGCCTCTCGTGGCTTGGCATTACAACTGTCTACAATCCTTTGGTTTATGGTTGAAGATTGGTGGTGATGCAATCCCTAATCTCGGAAGGGGGGGTCCAATTTTTACCCTTGCATTAAATTGATTAAAACATGAAGTCCTTTTCTCTCCAAATGTGCAAAAAACACATTTTGAATAACAGTATGTGCTATTAAAGCATTGAGCTGTAGATGACTAACTACTACAGCTGCAAAGTTATGTCGCTGTAGTTGTAAAAATGAAGAGATTACAATATGAATAATTTGTAACTGAGCAACAAGGTGTATATTGCTTGATTTGGCCATAATACTGCCTATGAGATATATTGCATGCATGCATATAATGCACATTCATTCATAGTTCAGACATAGTTATAAATGAGTTTTCAGCTTTCCTCTGACAAGTGAAAGAGTTTTGGACATGCATAAAAAGTACCTTGTCCTCTGTCTGCCTCCCCCCCCAAAAAACTTGTTGGGCCAAAAAAAACCTATGTTTTTTTCTTTAATATGGATTATTTTATTCTCGGTTATTTTTACCTCTGCTTAATGCCTTTCTCTGACAAAATCTTCTCCTTGAGTAGAACTGCAGATTTAATTGTTTCCACTCTCAGTATCCAGCTTTAGTAATTTTGTTTGGTGGGACTGTACAACATATATTGTTTTCAATATGAACAGTTCAGTTACTTACTTTTATTTCTACAGGTAATCCTCAATTTATGATTGGTCAGTTAGCAACTGAAGTTACAACAACACCCCCTCCCTCAAGGGTACTACAACCCAGTCCAAAAGTTACATTTACTGCAGCACTTCTGTGGTCATTTGCCCTTATGCCAACCACAGAGATGCTAAAACGCTCACCTTCCCCCCTCATCCTGAACTAGTAGTCTCCACAGATACTGGGCCTGCTTTGACACTCCACTGGGTTCCACACACTTCTCTCCCCCCCTCCTCTCCTGATTTCTCACTTACCTTTCAAAAATTCTAGAAGTTGGGATAGGGAAAGAAAACAGATCAGTCTGTTGCTGAGCTATGTGGCATAATTCCACAAATGGCTATTTTCTGAGTGAAAAATAACACTGGCGAAGCTCTCAGTTTTTTTTTTGTTGTTGTTAAATGTAGACAGAAATTAATTTTAAAATTGTCTGGGTCTATAGATATATTGTGTTCAAAACGTGTTATGGAAGAGGTACTAGTCTTATCTGAGAAGAATTGAGAGTGGTTTTAAAATGGTAGGCTAAAAAAGTGAAATGGAAAAAAATGCCACAGTAGACACACACAAGAAACTGGCTGATGTGCTACCAAGACAGTGATCTGGATAATTTTCCTATATTGGTTTTTAAAAAGAACCTTGTTAAAACATTGAAGAGTTTTTGTGAAAAGGGACAGAAAAAAATGGAAAGAAATCAAATTCTAGGCTATTATATGAAGTGACAAAAGATCAAGGTTGTTAAAGTAAAAGGAAGGAATATAAAGTTGATTAATTTCATCAAAGTTAAAATAAATGAGAAGAGATGGGATATGGGAAGAAGAGATTGTTTGTTATATTTTAAGAGTTTACTAAAAGTTATAAAAAATGTTTATACTTGTGATGAAGAGGAAGATCATTTCTTTCAAAATTACTTTTCTTTATCTTTACTACATTCTTATTTTTCTTTTTTACTTTTTTCTGCAACTTTTTTTAACCTTATATTTTTAAAATTACAATTGTATTTTTTTTAATAAAATTACTATTTAAAAAAGATGTGGTCAGTTATGTGGTCCCCTATCCCAAAACCTAAGTCAATATTGTGAAATAATTTCCTAGCTTGTCTACTATTCATTTGAACTATGAGTCATGAGTGGATAAATAAAAATAGCCCCACATAGAAGTCTGTTTCAAAGCTGGAATGTGGAAAAAATGCATTCGTTCTCCCAATTTCATCCTGCATAGATGAGCAGTATAAATACTAAATCAGTCACAAAAGGGATACATTTAAACAGGATTTACTATTTTAGTCCAAGCCTTTTGAACTCTTCTTTGCATTTATTTCCAAATTTAAGGTGATGAAAATTGATGCACTGAATTAATATCTAATGTTTTCTGCTAATAGTGATTTTTTCTCTCTCTCTCCTTAAAATACAACAGTATTATAAACTGTGGTTTTACATTATTTGCTGGCTCATAAGTTCAAATGGATTTATACACATTGTATGATTATAGCTTGTTATTAAGAAAGACAGCTTTTGCTAATTTCTTGCATACAAATTTAATTTGTGGATTAAATAAAGGGTTCCCTTATTTATATAAATCTTTATGAGAATAAAAGTGGTACGCTTCCTGGATATTGAGAATGGTTTGCTTCCAGTATCTCTCAGATTTAGCTTCTTTATAATAAGTGAATTTCAACTCTCAGAACTACCCAATAGCAATAGCAATAGCAGTAGACTTATATACCGCTTCATAGGCCTTTCAGGCCTCTCTAAGCGGTTTACAGAGCGTCAGCATATTGCCCCCAACAATCTGGGTCCTCATTTTACCCACCTCGGAAGGATGGAAGGCTGAGTCAACCCTGAGCCGGTGAGATTTGAACCGCTGACCTGCTGATCTAGCAGTAGCCTGCAGTGCTGCATTTAACCACTGCGCCACCTTGGCTCTGTGGGCTAGGTTTTTGTGGGAGATGAAGTCCACACAAATTCAAGTTGCCAAGGTTGAGAAACACTGGTTTGCTTCCATATTCTTCCAGAATATGTTTTTCTTCCTTCCTTCCTTCCTTCCTTCCTTCCTTCCTTCCTTCCTTCCTTCCTTCCTTCCTCTTCCTCTTAATGTTTTTTCTTTTCTTCCTTCCTTTTTTCTCTCCCTACTCTCTCATTCTCTCAACAGAAGGTGGCAGCAATGCACATGCCATAATTAGCCAAAGAAAAGTAATGATGAACTGCCATTCCATTTCTCAGGGAAACTGGCAAGTTTTACAATCTTTACTTTTTAATCCTGAAAATTAATGTTGCCAAAAACTGCCTGAACTGAGTTTGCTTAATGCATGTACAGTTCCTTTTAATCATCCATTTGCTCTGTGTAACTTTGTACAGTATACAGCTTTGATTAAAAAAAATTATATCCAAACTCAGGATTAGAGACTGTACATTATTAGGGAAATAGGTTTTACAGCAAATGATTTTTTTAAGCCACTTGATCAATTTTTCCTTTTACCTGAAAAGTAAACCCCAAAGTAAATGAGGTTCAGTAGGGTATTAAACTAACAGAAGATTAACTGGACTAGTAACAAAAGCAGAAAATGATGGGAAAGCTTTTCTGCCCAATTGCTCTTCCTTGAATCCTTTACTAATTTAGAATTGGCAAACAAAAAATGAAACATAGCAGAGTTTCAAAGGAAGCTGCACTAGCAGGCAGCTAAATCAGTTGCCCACCTACTGTCACCAGTAGTACATAATGTGGTATGAAACCCATGCCATATAAAAGCAGACAGATATGAAAATGCAAGGACAATGAAAACCAAAGCAGAAGACATTTAAAAATTGTCAGTGACTACCACACAGTGGGAAATATTTTGCCTTGAAAGACCACTTGCCAATGGAAAATCAATAGAGAGGAAGTTAAGTAAGCTCTCTTGGAAGGAAATCCAAAAATCTTGCCCCAGGGTCTTGTCGGAAATATCTCAGATGTTGTTGGCAGGATGTAGATAAATCCTTTTTTCTGGCATGAGTGTGAAATTATTGTACACAGATTGTTCTGCATTGTATAAACTCAGTCAAAAGGTGGGGGAGAAACTCCAACTGATCAAAATAAAAAGAGCTTTCAATTTAAAGGCTCATTCCCTTCTGTGAGGATTTTTTAAAGGAAAAAATAGCTTTCCTTCCTTCCTTCCTTCCTTCCTTCCTTCCTTCCTTCCTTCCTTCCTTCTTTCCTTCCTTCGTACCTACCTACCTTCCCTCCTTCCTTCCCTCCTCCTCCTCCCTCTTCCTCCTCTTCTCCTTTTCTCTTTTCATTTTCTTTCTTTCTTTTCTCAACGTCCTGTCAGTTTGACATTTTGAAATAGGAGCAGTAGAAGAAACATCCAAATAACTTGAGTGCAACCATCTAAGCTATAAGACAAGACAGTATGGTAGACAAAGTAATCAATGTGTCAAAAGCACATATCTGATGCACACAGCCACTGTTGTCCATAATTTTCTTTTTCTACTCTATATGCCAAGCCTTCAAGACAAGCAATAGTTGGGTATACTGTATATTGTAAAAACAAAACAAAAAAACAACAACTAAGACTGCATGGAAATTTTAACTTTGTCTGTAGTGGTTGCATTTGTCTATGAAGCCTTGGATTAATAAATATATCTTAGAGTCACACCATAAGTGTTTCTGAGGCTGGGATTGTGCATATCAGCCTTACCCACGTCCACGGTCCCAACACAGCAGACTCCTGATCTTCATGTATTGGACAGCTAAAACAGTGTGCATTCATTTAAAACGATTGGCTTTTTAGAACCAACACCTTCAACTGTTAGGTTGGTTTGGCTAAATGTTTATTGCATTTATATTTGATATTTCAAAAGTTAAAGGTGTTGTATATAGCACTTCTCCTTATGCCATTCACAACATTTTTACATTGCAGCATTAGCCTTCTGGAATGCCCCTCTGTCCCACCATCCCAATATACAGATGGCCACACCAGTTGGCCTGTAGAGAAGCATTTAAAACTTGCTTCTATCCTTAGACACTGGTGCCAGGATAATGAGGGCTCCTGAATTAATTATTGTAGCTCTGATATCAACTAAACAGTAGTTGTTTCTGCTGATGCTTTATTTTCACATTTGCTTACTGTATATTAACCAGAGTTGCAGTTGTTTATGTTGGACTATATATCTTTTAAATCAATAAACAAGTTCTTTCTGAAATAGGTTGGGATGACTGGCCAAAAAGTTCTCAGAAAATTTCCACTCATGAAAATGGATTTCAACTTGGTCTCCCCCAGTCTGTTTACTTTAGCACAGTAAGTCCTTGGATTGTGTAGTGTAGCAGTGCCCAACCTTTTGGGCACCAGGGACCAGTTCTGTGGAGATAGTTTTTCTGCAGACTGGAGGGGGCATGGTTTAATGTGCTCTTGCATCCCATGGATGGGGCTTTGCTTGTTTGAGTGTACTGGTTTCTGGCTTGCCACAAATCGATGCCCATCTAGTCTAGTAGCTTTGGATGACATGCTGCCATTTCACAAATCATTTATACCAAGTAACAAAGCATGTTCAAAGGAAGCAGAGCTGGTGGCAGAGTTGGATGAGGAGGAGGTTGGGAAGGCACTTGGGTCAGTCCTGGAGTCTGGGGAAGGCTCTGATGGATGCTCGGCATAGGAAGGCAGTCCAACATTTCCCAGCTGCTGTCAGAGATAAGTGGGGAAGAAGAACAGCTGGGGCCTGTTCCAGATGAGCATATGGGCAGAGCTGTCAGGAGAGGAGAACAACTGAGGAACAGGGGCCAACTTGGGAAGAAAGGCACATGTGGTTGCTGAATGGCCCCTCCCTGGCTGGGGAATAAATAGAAGCAAAAAGGGTGTGGTGGTTGCAGGAGACAACAGTTCATATTTCTTTTGGAAGATTTGCTTATCGTGGTTCATGCCTCAGAGACTTCTTGCCAGGAATTACTGGTAATTTACAACTGGAAGCTCTCCGCCTGGCAATTATCCAAGGACTGATAAGGTCTGTTATTAATAATCCCTTGGAAGGATTATTTCCTGGACTTTTCTGTGTGTGAATGCCATGAATTCATAGTAGCTAAATAAAAAGGTTTTTTCCAGGAGAAGGAATCTGTTTCTTGGTTCTGCTAAGGTTGGGTCAGAACAGAGAGTCCACCTTTATTCTATGCTAACATTGCACAGTTCCTTCCAGTTCTGTTGCTCCATAAAATTCTGAGTGTGGAAATCTGGTTCCTGTAGTCTTTATGTTCAGATTTCTAAGATCTTCTAGAAAATTTACCATTCATCAAAGACAGTTGTGAAGTTTCTCTTGCTAAAAAAAAGGTGATGTCATTCAACAAATAGTTTTCAGATTGAGAAGAGGCACTGAATATTCCATGCTGAATATTTAAGTAATGATTGCAAGCCTTTAAATGGACAGAAATAATAATTAGAACATCATGCATTTGATTTCATCCACCAAAAGATACCATTTCTATGAGGCCAGCATGGCAACTTAGTGTTGCAATTCACATCCATGCTGTGCAGCAATGAAATGAGTTGGGTGGTCTTATAAATCTAGTTAACAAAGAAAGAAATGCCCTACAGGTTCAGTTTACCTTTCCATGCAGTGTTATTTTCAAACATTATATGTAACAATGTTCAGCTCTTCTCATTAAGACTGATTGGAAAACGACAAAGCTTGAAGTGAAACTGAAGAGAAACAAAACCTGAAGGGCATGTTTTGATAGTGGCACAGACCATGAAATGTAAAATGTTCAGAAAAATGTTAATATAGGACCTTGCAATCCTACCGAGACTTGCAAAAAAAACGGACAGACCAAAATAAAGCAGGATATTTAAGGTGTATGCATCCATTGTATTATTAGCAGCAACAACGATTCATTGGAAAAGCTGTAAAGTTCTCTCTGTATGTTTTGTTGTATTTATTTTTAATGGTACATGGCCTTAACTAAAAGGTTAGTATGACAAGATAGGGAAAAAATTAAGTCAAATTCATTCAGCTCTCTATGATTTATGCCAGCATGGGGAAATACACGTTTCCTCAATCTTCAAAATGAAAAAAATTTGCACACTCATAAAATCAGGGCTGGCTGAAGCAAGAAATGTGAAATTAGCTTATTTATAGTCCCCACTGAAGGGGGTTCCAGGTTTGGAGAAAATCAGTTCAATATTTTAAAAAGTTCTGTATATAATATTAGAATTTTTTGGCGTGTACATTGCATTTTCCCCCTTAATGCTTTTAACGAAAATCGATTTAAAATATTTAAGGAGGTCTCTGTTAAGAATGTGGTTGATTGTTTTTTGGGGGGGGGCGGGGTTTGAAGCCAATATAGTTTTTAAAGCATCGTCCATATGTAAATTTAGATATTTTCTTCCTGGGGGACAAAAAACTCTTAAAGAACTCAATCTGATACTTTCTGATTTAGTGCAATGATTGTATACAGAAAACACAATGTAAGTCATGAGGTGGCTTCTCAACCCTTTTGCTTTGCTTTTTACAGTCTGTGCATTACATGATAGAGCAATCTAAAAATAAGAAATGAAATAAAGAACAAGCAGTTCATTACACCGGCTCTGAATAGGACTCTGCCTTTCCAATTCAGCCTAAAAATGCACCAATATTTAACACTGGATGGGGAAGAAACAGATCAAAGCAGTGTGATGGACCACAGTTTAAGGTTCAGTAGTCTACCAATACAACATCTACATAGGTCATTTCAGAATGTTTTTTGGCACTTTCAAATCTCCCAGTTGATTATCATTGCATGAGAAAAGAGCAGAGGTAAACCCATTAGATTTGCCCCCTCCGCAGATTCCAGTGCAAATATCTGCAGCAGCAACCAATCGTCCTTCATTTATGGGTAGATCCCATGAATTATTTAGAACATGGATTGTACAAGATTGCAAGTTTGAAATTATACTTGGAACCTTCATTTGTTCATGGTTCCCCCCCACCCAAGTAAGCTTTAACTGGAAGATGACTCATGATAACAGAACTCAAGAAAAGAATCTGAATTAATATGTCTATCCCTTCCATGCTCAACCTTCTCTTTACCATATGACTTACTAAATCACTTCAGAAATTGAATCCCATAACAGGGCCACATGTAATATCATAAACATAATTCTAACAGAGATTATTACTTGATTGTTTTAATACCTGTAAGGTTCATTTTATTTCATGGGCATTCAAAAGTCTTGGCATATGATATTGCAAAATTCAGCTAGTTTAAGGATGGTCTAACCATGACAGAGGATTACATCGAATATACTATGTGCTATCATTCTTAAGATCATATGTATCACTTCAAAACAGACAGTAGAGAGACTTATAGTAGAAAATATTTATAGCTCAGGGTTGAACTGTGAGTTCCTTGGTGCTTTCTGAGCTTGATTATTCACTTGCAGACACTTCATTACCCAACTAGGTAACATAATCAGTGCTACCAAGAGAACAACCAAGCTCCAAGAGCACCACGGACCCTACAGTGGAGAGAATTACTATTATTGTTACTAAAATTATGGGGCAGTTACTCTTACTCCAACCTAACTCAGAAATTGCTGGTGTGGTTGAGGGAGGGAAATTGGACAAGGGAGTAAGTGTGCCCTCTTGAGTTCCAGGTGTCAGGAAATTAGTTAATAGCACAAGTAGTCTTAGACTTACAACTGTACATGTAGTGACTGTTCAAAGTTACAAAGGCACTGAAAAAAAGTGACTTATGACTGTTTTTCATACTCACAACTCTTGCAGCAGTCTTGTGGTCACATGATCAAAATTTAAACGCTTGGCAACTGGAATGTATCATATTTTTCAGAGTATAAAATGCATGTTTTTCTCTCAAAAAAGAGGCTGAAAATCTGGGTGCATCTTATACACTGAATACAGCATTTTTTGCCTCCCGAAACCCTTCACCAAAATGTCCATGCATAGCCTTTAGGAGCCTTGCAGAGTGATCCTGGAGGCTGGGGAGGGCAGAAAGGAGCACTCTACAAGCCTCCTAAAGGCTATTCATGCCCTTAAAAAAACCAGGCCTGTTTTCACAAAAAATGGGCCGTTTTTAGGAGATCTGCAGAGTACAAAAACTTTTTTAAAAAATTTGCCTCTTCAATATCTTGTTGCGTCTTATACTCCGGTGCATCTCATACTCCAAAAATACAGTATTTGTAACCATTGCAGTGTCCTAGAGTCATGTAATCACCTTTTGACAAGACAAGTCAATGGGGAAGCCATATTCATTTAATAACAATGTTACTAACTTAACTCCTGCATTGACAAGAGAGGTTGTAAAATGGGGGAAATTGACTTAACAATTTTTGTTAAGTTTCACTTAGCAACAGGAAATTTGGGCTCAATTGAGATCGTAATGTGAGGACTGCCTATAAAGATTTCCAGATTCTCTGTTCATTACATGAACTACACATGTTTTTTTCTCTTTTCTCCCTCTGCTTCATCTCCCCCCCCCCCCCCCGAAGTTCATACAGTGAATCTGATGCTTCAATCCCATGTGGGGCTATGGGACAAAAGGGCAAATGAAAAAGAAATGCTTATACATATTCAGCCCTTCAGATAATAATGTTTCCCCATGAATAAGTCCATATCGTAATAGAACAGCATTCTACTTTTGTTCCTGTAATCCCTTAATCAAATGAATGGGAACTAGATAAAAGTCAAATCTTGTTAGCTGATTACAGAGAGATGCCTCCTATCAGCATACTGTATAAATATATCAGAAAGACAAAAGCCCTTAGCTCTGCAAACCTCTAAAGTTAGTTGATCCAAAAGTTAGCCTGGATGCATAAGCTACAGATGCATCATGTTTGCTAGTCAGGGTATTTTTTTGACTTTGTCCCATTCCTCATAGTAAAAGCCTATTTTTCCCCAAAGGGACATTTAAGGTCACTTTAGGGGGTAGAATTTTACTTAGAGCCCCCTGGCTAATGAGGTCTGGGAGCCAGGGATTAGTCTAACATGCAAAATTTAGAGTAGCCAATGGGAAGTTACTTATTAAGCTGATCCTTCACAGTGTGATGTTAATTACTAAAAGCAAATAGGGCAAGAAAGGTTAATCGTTCTCAGTTGTGGCGAGGATTGTCTCCTACTTTCTTCTCCTCAACAGGATCATCCAATCTTCCTATATCAATATATAGACTTCTGCAGAGGGTTGGTTCAAATCACAGCCTCCTAAGGAAGTGGACGGAATCAGCTTTTTTTTTTTTTTGATGTGGCCAGAAGCATGGTGGCGAGATTCAGCACCAGCAACTTTATTAAGCATGGTGCTAATCAATTAAACTTCCAGATTAACTAATGAATCCAAGTATAAACCACAGCAATTTGCTCGGTGTGAAAATTTAGCATTTTACTGCAGGTTGGACCCCAACATTTTTGCTGTCCGGCTCAGATAAAATAACTTTAATGACAATAATGATTTCTTAAATTTATAGGCTGCCTGAGTCCCAATGTTTCTGGGCGGTCCACAACTTTACTCACCTGAGAATTTATGCCTTTTCTACGGGTCAAATTAAGGAAGTGGTAGCTCAATGGCTAAGATGTTGACCTTGTTGATTGAAAGGTCAGCAGTTCAGCATTTGGAATCCCTAGCGACGCATAATGGAGTGAGTTCCTGTTACTTGTCCCAGCTTCTGCCAACCTAGCAGTTCGAAAGCACGTAAAAAATGCAAGTAGAAAAATAGGGACTACCTTTGGTGGGAAGATAACAGCGTTCTGTGCACCTTCGGTGTTTAGTCATGCCGGCCACATGACCACGGAGAAGTCTTTGGACTGCGCTGGCTCTTCAGCTTTAAAATGGAGATGAGCATCGCCCCCTAGAGTAGGGAACGACTAGCACATTTGTGCGAGGGGAACCTTTACCTTTACCTATGAGTCAAAATATATATTGGATGTCCTAAAATGCTTTGCCATGATTTATATTCAGAACCTGATATATTAACCATTAACCATTTGGTTAATGTCCATTTGAAGTTACAACAGCATTGAAAAAAACAGACTTATGACCATTTTTCAGACTTATGAATGTTGCAGCAACCCTATGGTGATCAAAATTCAGATGCTTGGCAACTCATTTCATATTTGTAGTGTTTTGGGGTCATGTGATCACGTTTTGCAACCTTCTGACAAGCAAAATCAATGGGGAAGGCAGATTCACTTAACAACCATGTTACTAACTTAACAAGTGCATTGATTCTCATAACTGTGGCAAGAAAGGTCATAAACCTAATAACTATCTCACTTAGCAACAGAAATGTTGGGCTCAATTGTAGTCATAAATCGATTACCTATGCTCAGTTGGAATCAAAGTATTACATTAGTGTTTCTCAACCTTGGCCACTTGAAGATTTAGTGATTTAGTGATTTATTGACATTTGTAGGCCGCCCTTTTCCCTGAGGGGACTCAGGGCGGCTCACATAAATCAGGGAAGGGGAAATGCAGACAATAACAAAGACACATATACTAAAAGCAATAACCAACATGCATTCATCATTCGGGAGGGGCAACTATCTTCATCCCCAGGCCTGACGGGCTAGCCAGTTCTTCAAGGCTGTGCGGAAGGCCTGGACGGTGGTGAGGGTACGAATCTCCACGGGGAGCTCGTTCCAAAGGGTCGGGGCAACTACTGAGAAGGCCCTCCTCCTTGTAGTTGCCAGCCGACACTGGCTGGCCGATGGAATACGGAGGAGGCCCAATCTGTGTGATCTTATTGGTCGCAGGGAGGTAATTGGCAGGAGGCGGTCTCTCAAGTATCCAGATCCACTACCATGTAGGGCTTTATGGGTGATTAACAGCACCTTGAAGCGCATCCGGAAGTCGACAGGTAGCCAGCGCAGCTCGCGGAGGATAGGTGTAATGTGGGTGAACCGCGGTGCACCCACTATCGCTCGCGCGGCTGCGTTCTGTACCAGCTGAAGACGCCGGACGCTCTTCAAGGGCAGCCCCATGTAGAGCACATTGCAGTATTCCAGCCTAGAGGTCACGAGGGCCCGAGTGACTGTTGTGAGTGCCTCCCGATTCAGGTAGGGCCGCAACTGGCGCACCAGGCGAACCTGGGCGAATGCCCCCCTAGCCACAGCCGTCAAATGATGGTCGAACGATAGCTGTGGATCTAGGAGGACTCCTAAGTTGCGAACCCTCTCTGAGGGGTGTAGAATTTGACCCCCCAGCCTGAGAGATGGAATATTGGTGGAATCCTTGGGAGGGAAACACAACAGCCACTCGGTCTTTTCTGGGTTGAGCACAAGCTTGTTAGCCTTCATCCAGTCCATAACCGCCTCCAGACCCCGGCTCATCACGTCTGCCGCTTCATTGAGTTGGCACGGGGCGGACAGATACAGTTGAGTATCGTCTGCATATTGATGGTATCTGATCCCGTGCCTGCGGATGATCTCTCCCAGCGGTTTCATGTAGATGTTGAATAGTAGGGGGGATAAGACCGAACCCTGAGGCACCCCATATGTTAGGGGCCTAGGGGACGATCTCTGCCCCCCCACTAACACCGACTGCGACCTGTCTGAGAGGTAGGAAGAGAACCACCGTAACACGGTGCCTCCCACTCCCACCCCCCGCAGTCGTCGCAGAAGGATACCATGGTCGATGGTATCGAAAGCCGCTGAGAGGTCAAGGAGAACCAGGATGGAGGGGAATCCTCCATCTCTGGCTCTCCAGAGATCATCAGTCAATGCGACCAAAGCGGTTTCTGTGCTGTAACCGGGTCTGAAGCCTGACTGGAAGGGGTCGAGATAGTTTGCTTCCTCCAAGGACCGCTGGCAAATGCTGGCTGGGGAATTCTGGGAGCTGAAGTCCAGACATCTTCAAGTGGCCAAGGTTGAGAAACACTGTATTACATACTTAACTTGTAGCTTCTTTCCAATCTTTTTACTTGCAGATTATACAGATGACAATTTGCCTCAAAATGCCTCAATCAATGGGCAGATAAGAGATGGCCTCAAACTGTCTTGATTGCGATGATAAGTGCAGTTCACAAATTAGTTCAGAAGAGACCCAAAAGATCACAAGGTGGGAGTGGGATGCTAAACATGAAAGCTGTTTTGCTGAAAATCTTTGAGGAGCCTGGAGAGAATTCAAAACATTACAGATCATATGGACACTAGAAAAATAAACACATTCCTCAATCTTCTTGTGATCCGTGATGTTTTGAACATAGACTGAAATATGAATGAGATTGAAATTAAACATCCAAGTGCACCACAAGATGAAGGAAATGAGCATTGGCATAACAGAGAAAACAGCAATCAAGAACATCTTACATATATATCCAGCTGCACGTACTTACCCATCTTTGCAGAAACAGAAGGCTTCCCAAAGCAAAGGTGGAACCGAAAGTGGCGGAGATGATAAAATCTTTGCTCTTTTCTGAGCCTCCTTCTCTAGTCCTTAAGGAAATGATCTTTGATTAATTGTAACTAGCAGAGGGAAGGACGAGGGTAATCCAAGTTCTCTGAGGGGTCCTTGGTGTTCTCTTAGCTTGCTTTCTTGCAGACGTTTCATTACCTAAACTAGGTAACATCATCAGTGCTAGTCAGTGGTAGGATTCAAATTTTTTTACTATTGGTTCTGTGGGTATAGCTTGGTGGGCATGGCTTGGTGGGCGTGGCTTGGTGGATGTGGCAGGGTAATGATACTGTAAAATCTCTATTCCATCCCCACTCCAGGGGAAGGTCACTGCAAAATCCCCATTTCTTCCCAATCAGCTGGGACTTGGAAGGCAGAGGATAGATGGGGGTGGGGCCAGTCAGAGGTGGTATTTACCGGTTCTCCGAACTACTCAAAATTTCCTCTACCGGTTCTGCTGAATACTACCTTTTGTGCTAGTCATTGCTACTTCTTTCTCTCTCTAAGGAAGGGGATGTGGGTTGTGAGGCTGGCAGCTGGTGAACTATTTTCACGGTGTAGGTCTTAAAGTCTCTTTGCTGAGGCTTTTGAAAATTCATTTTCTACCCTAAATGAATGGCTCCTGTTTATTCCACTTGAAAGCACTATTGGATCAAGGGTAGCTAAACTTGTTCTTGGCCACCCTAATTGTGGAATATATTCATCTCGGTGCAGAGAACCTAATCAGAGCTAATGATGAATTAGCATCATTTCCCAGGCTGCAGCCACTACATCTCTAGAGAAACAATAGTCATAACATTTTTTTTAAATTATCACATAAGCTTTTGTGAATCGGGGCCCACTTCTCCAGGTATACAATCTGCAGAGGTGTGAAAGGATGGGTGTACATAGAAAGTCCATGTACCTCCTTATTGCCAATGCTTCCTTGTCTCAAAAATAACCCCATTGACCTTCATGGAGAAAGCCACCATTTCACAGTCAATACTTTAGCACCTTCCAAGCAATCAGCAGAAGAAGCCGCTGTACCTTCTGCAGTGTTTGCTGTGCAGAGGATCACCCCACTGTGATCTTTGAAAACTGCTGTGTGTTGATCATTATAAATGCTGTACCCTTCCAAGAACAGAAGGGACAGCACCACACATAGATTTACAGCATGCAGGATAGTGCCTTCTTGGGATTAATCTCCATGCTTCTGATGAAGTGGACTGTGACCTGGAAAACCCTATGCAATAATAAACAGATTAGTTTTTGAAGTTATCTGAATAGCCTTTGTTCTTTTGGCTAGCCTGGCTTACCTCTGGTTTAGATCTTTGATCAATTTTGGGCTCAGCAGTAGAACGGTGGTTCAAATGCTTGCCACCATCAAGACCAAGAGGAACAATTTGGAATCACCCTGGCAGAATCTGTTCTATGGTTCTGGGGTTGAGAATGAATGAAGTGGCATCCTATTGGAAGCAATCCCTTGCCCGCCTGTATAAAACATTCCCTCCAAAAGACTCTATTGATTTTCATTGTTTAGAACAATTCAGAAAAGGCAACCTCTGAATGCAGTAGGAGCTGCGTCCTGCAAAGGACAGAATTTGGCCGCTGCAAAACATTAAAAGTTTGCTTCTGTTTAAAAATGGCAGCTCCAACTTGACCTGAATTCAAATGATTCTGTCTGCAAAGTGACTGGCAAACACATCACAGCATGCAAGAAATGACATTCTCTAGGTGGAAACTCCTGTTGCGTTCACTGAAATATATAGTGCTTACCCCCCACCCAATCCCAATCAGTTTAAAAGCTTCACTCTACGGTAGTCTCCTTTTCTTCTCACCCACTGTATATATGAAAAAGAAAACCTGCTCTGCATTTGTGCAAATAGATCCATGCTCCAGTTTCTTTGAACATTAATCATCCTTAACTAAGGAAGTTACATTTCATCATTTTAACCTTGGTGTTACCATTAGACAAGGGGCTCATGAGATATCTGCAAGAAACAATGCTGCTTTGAAAACAGTTTGATGGGAAATTAGAGGTTATTACTTTTTGCTACAGAATTAGTCCTAGCACAAAGTGCTAACTCTGTATTTCAAGTACTCCTTATTAGTAATGTGACATTGGAATTCTGATGAGGAAGTCAGCATTCTGTTCTTTTACTATGGAGTAGGGATATAAGACATGAAGTATAGGAATGGCCACCAGTTGGAAGCTAAGCAATTTAGCCTCCTGCTTAGCTCCAGAAGTCTATGTTGCTATAAGCTTAGCTTATTCAATTCTTCCCCCTCGTTCTCCTCCTCCTCTTCCTCTTCTTCTTCTTCTCCTCATCCTCCACTTCTTCTCCTCCTCCTCCTCCTCCTCCTCCTCCTTGTCACACTCCCCTCCCTCTCTTTATTCTTCCTCCTCCTCCTCACATTTCAGTCTTTAAGCCCATGGTCTGTTGTTTCTTAAATAACCATAATTAACCCACAAAAAGGAGCAGGGCTGTTTTGTGTGCCCAGTCGCCTCTTCCTTTTAAAGTAGGGCTATGTTCTCTTGTGTCATTGATGACTATTTTCCAAAATAATAGCTAGCATCTGCATACACAATAAAGATACGGTTGGGAGAAAGAATATAATATTATCTTTGCTTTGGAGTGGAGAGTTTACTTCTCTGCTAAGATCTTAACAGTATTTCTGTCCTAGATAACAACAGAAATAGAATTCAATATCCCTCCATGAAGAGATAGCTTTTTAAAAAAAGCAAACAAACTAAAAAACAAAGACATTTGCTAAGCCTTCAGCATTTAGAAGGCCCTGGAAGCTTATGACACAATTCGGTAGGTTTGTGAATATTATTTTCCTTTAAATATATATATATATATATATGTGTGTGTGTGTGTCACAACCCCTGGTAAGCCCCAATTATGGGAGGAAGCTAACTGCTTCCAACATCTGTCAATTGGCTCGTCACAAGAGTCAATTAAAAAACATATATATATATATGTTGGCTGTATATATATATAGGTGTGGCTAGCTGATGAGAGCTAAATAGCTTTAAATAGATCTATACTAGTCTCCCTTTATTTATTTATCAGCATAAATATAACAAATGTAATAAAAAGGCAACAGTAAAAAATATTGGGTTTCTGTCTGGATGGTCTCTTGTGACGAGCCGAAGACAGAGAGTGGAAGTGTGACCTTCCTCCCATATTTGGGCATACCAGGGGTTGTGACTTTAAATATATATATATATTTGTTATATTTATGCTGATAAATAAATAAAGGGAGACTAGTATAGATCTATTTCAAGCTATTTAGCTCTCATCAGCTAGCCATACCCATCATGGGAATCGAACCTGTGCTCTATTGCCTCTATTGCCTCTGTGACTTTATATATATATATATATATATATATATATATATATATATATATATATATATATATATATATATATATATATATATATATATATATATATATATACATATATACATATATATATACATATATATATACATACACACACACACAAGCACACCTCGTATGTATCCCATGCACATAAAGGGGAAAGGAAAATGTTAGAAATTCATTCGTTATTTACATTTTTTTTTCTGCCTGCCCAGTTTATATCTAAGCCAATAAATAGGCACCCTGGTTTAGTGGGTATAAGGAAAAAATAAAGCCAAGCCCTGTGTTTTCTGATTTTGGTCTGTTTCAACATGCTTTATACCTTCGTACAAGTCAGTGGAAAACGACATTCTCCATTTAATTAAATGCTTAATTGCACTAGGGATACGGTTTGAAGGGGCAGTTTAAATTGTCTGATCTCTGATCTGCAATATTAACATCTGACAGCCTTGTAGAGCTACTGCAACCAATGGCTTTCAGCATAGTTCTCTTACCTCTGCTAAGATTATAACTGTGAACTACGCAGCAGGGAATGTGTATATTAGTTTCTCAGCAGGTCTTGTATGGTGAGGGTAATAGCAATAACTTTGCCTGCAATGGGGTGAAGATCTAATATCTCTTGACAACAACACTTGCTTGTTGTAAATTAGAGACGTACAAAGTGATTTGAACCTAAAAGTCCATTTGAAGGAGAACTTCTACTTGGCCATACTGAGCAGCTATATTTCAAGAGTTCTGATCATGGGGGTAGGGATTATCTTGAAACGAGTACTGTAAGGGTTTGCAGTTCAAAATAAACCATATAAGGGTGGGGTGAGGTCTGTGAAGGCCATTCGTCTTATTTTCCTACAATTATTTAATCATTTATTTGGAGGCATTTATCTTGCTGAAATATTCAGTCTTTTCAGAATCCGCAGTCTTGAACATTGTTGAAAAATCTGTGGGAAGGTCTCACGCATGCAAGGAGACCTACAAATATTTCTGAACTAGAAAAGGTCTGCTAGGAACAGTGGAAATTTTTTTTCCTCCAAAAGCTGAATAGAAAAATTCCTAGCTGGTTACCAAAACTGTTTGAATGCTTTTTATTTCTGCTAACTGCAATGTTACAAAGCAGTGCTTGGAAGGGTGTCAGAATCTTTCCATATTCACGGTTTCTTATTTTGAATATTTAAACAACTGCGCCTAAGTATTAAGTGCAGAAAAATGTTGTATTTAACACTCTACCAACTTCTGTTCTATTAAGGATCCATTGATATATAACATATGACCATGGTTGACTGAATTTTGCATATTACCGTACATTAAATATATTACCTGATCTGTTGCTTCATTAGGCAACTCTTATTTTGTTCCCTTTTTAACTATTAGACATTAATACTTTTTTAAAGTGTACATTTTTCAGCAGCTATCTTTTATTAATATGGGAGTGTTTATGTATTAACCATAATATCCTTTAATGCTGCATTATCATAACACTGTAAGAGATCATTTGGATGTTATAGCCACCTTGGTTATCTTGACCCTGTTTATTATTTAAAAGTAAAATCACAGTGCTTTTATAGATTTCCCCAAGCTAAATATCATTCACCTTGTGAAGGTGTTTAGCTGTGATTATTAGATAATCAATTTGGGTAAAATGAATTATGTACCAAGAGACTTTTTAGAATGCCAGCTGTCTATTCACCTTAGATTTTTAAAAGCCCTATTAAACATTTTATGTTCTTTCTAAATGATGAAGCAGAATCTGTCATTCACAACCAGAATTTCTCTTCAGTTTGTATAATCTTTAAATCAGGAGGGCATGTAATAAATACTCTTAATTTTTGTCCGCTTTGCGAAAGATAGACAAGAATCCAAATTAGGTTTTTGGTATTACGACTAAGTATGTTGGATCTTTTCAAGGAAATGTGTATGCACAAAAACATTCAGATATGTGTATGACATATCTGTGACTTTCAGATGTTAATATGCTGTGATCTTGTGAGCCTTTATTTGACTATGCTTGCTGAGGGTGATATAAGTTGGGTGACCATAGCTTTTCCTTCATTGTTTTAGACAGCTGTTCAGTCAGAAATCCTTGTAGGTAAACCTATAGTAACTTCAAACCTATAATGATGCAGCCAACCTGACAATGACTTAAAAGTCTACAATGGAGAAGAAAGTATATGGGATTCTGAGTGGTCAAAATAGTTTCTCTGTCTGTAAAAATATATTTATGTTTATATGTTTGTTATATATATATATATATATATATATATATATATATATATATATATATATATATATATATATATATATATATATATATATATATATATATATGTATGTATATATATATATGTTTATATATGCCCATGGATTCCAAGTAGATTAGTTGGGATTTGTACCTTTGAACTTCACAGTGCAAAGAGAACAAAAACACTAGCAAATGTGTTACTGTAGTCACAATTACCCGGAGCGTCTGGGTCAGTGTAGAATCTTAGAATATATGTGTAGAACAAACTTCCAATTCCTTTCTTTTAAACATAAATATATAAATAAACATAATATATATAAACATATATATATATTATGTATATATATATATATATATATATGTTTATATATATTATGTTTATTTATATATTTATGTTTAAAAGAAAGGAATTGGAAGTTTGTTCTACACATATATTCTAAGATTCTACACTGACCCAGACGCTCCGGGTAATTGTGACTACAGTAACACATTTGCTAGTGTTTTTGTTCTCTTTGCACTGTGAAGTTCAAAGGTACAAATCCCAACTAATCTACTTGGAATCCATGGGCCTGTCTTTTCTTATCAATGCAGAGCCATTTCTTCAAATTATCTGCTAGGTTATTGGTTTATCTGATCCAAGACTTTCTGTTACTAAGATATATTGCTCTGACCTTTTCTATAACTGTGAGTGTTTTTAATTTTGCTTGAGTCCAGCTTTCCAGTCCAGGATATTTTTAAACTCAGTGTGATTTCTGAATGGGAGTGCTCTTTGGTATATCTTGATCATAATCTGTAACATAAGAAGGATTTTCTTGGGAAAGATGAGTAAAACTGGCAAATGAGTATTTCTCTTCACTTAAAGATTGTATACTTCAACATGGAGAAAGCATGCTACTGTAGGGTAGAGGGTTAATTTTGTACACTGTCTTCAATTATTTTCTTCATAGATTATAGAAAAAGCAATTTCTTGGATATTGTGTGTTTATTTTTTTGTGGACAAATAAATAATAATAATAGAGGGACCTTTACTTGTTAGGGCTATCCACATTTTCTGCTTTCATGTAGCAGAAATAATGCATTTATATGTCTCACAATAAGCTTGTTTCTTGTCCTTTGAGGAGCAGGAATAAGAGAATACATGAAGATCAAGCTGATGCTTTTCTTCAAGGAAATGGAATGATTGACAGAGACTTGCAAGTTATCAAGAACCAACAGCAATTAATTCTCTTGAATGTAGATGCTAGTGCATTTGCAGCTGCTCACAAATGGGTAAAACAATCTATAATGGCTTCTGACTGCATAAATATGGGGCAAAACAAAATCAAGAGATTGTTTTATATGTTTGATCTAACTCTTGTGATTTTTTTTCCTTTCAAAGCCTTTGTAGATTTAGATTAGAGAAGAATTTAATTGAATTTTTAAAAATTAATGGTGTTCAAAGACTTTGGGACTGTGGTGGCAGATAATTCTGAACTTTCTTTGTTTTTCCTTGAAGACATTTCACTATTCACCCAGTCATCTTTGGGATAATCATGACCTGGATGACTGAGAATCTCCACATAATTTCTTCTTCATGGGTGAGGGAATACAATTTGCTATGAATTAGGCAATGTCTTCTTTTGCCACTTCAGCCTAATTTTAAATGAAGTTATACCCCCCCCCTAGAGGCTTTAAATATCACCGATCCTTCTATAAATTGACATTTGAGAGAGAAATTATCTCCGTGGTAGTGTGGCACCTACCAGTAGTTCAGGTTGTGTGGCTAAAGCAGAGAATTGTAGTGAGGGGCAGGGGTGTTCATTATAAAATTCCAGAAAGAGATTTTACATGTTTGGAAGTTGTGTGGCCCTTCAATTAATATAAAAGATTGTAGCAAAAGAATTCTGAAACTGAGTGAAATGAAATATGTCTGTTGTTTATGGCTTGTTACTGATTCTTCCTTTGTTTCCAGTTCTAATTCAAGGTCAGTAGTGAGATTCAATTTTTTTACTACCGGTTCTGTGGGCGTGACTAAGTGAGCATGACATGGCTTGGTGGGCGTGGCTTGGTGGGTGTGGCAGGGGAAGGATATTGTAAAATCTCCATTCTCTCCCCACTCCACAATTACCCTCTCCACAATTACCTCCTCACGACCGATTAGATCCCACAGATTAGGCCTCCTCCGGATTCCATCAACTAGCCAGTGTCGTTTGTTGACCCGCCGGGGGAGGGCCTTCTCTGTGGCTGCTCCGGCCCTCTGGAACAATCTCCCCGTGGAGATCCAGACCCTTGCCACCCTTCAGGCTTTCCGCAAAGCCATTAAAACCTGGCTGTTCCGGCAGGCCTGGGGCTGATGAGTTCCCAGCCCCACTCGAATTGTTGCGGCTGTTGATGAGTTTTTAATCTGTTTGTATTTGCCTGTCTTTTCATTTTTTGCATTTCCCCTTTCCCCTATTTAGTTTGTTAGCCGCCCTGAGTCCCCTCGGGGAATAGGGCGGCATACAAGTTCAATAAAACTAAACTAAACTAAACTTCAGGGAAGGATACTGTAAAATCCCCATTTCCTCCAGATCAGCTGGGACTCAGGAGCACCATTTGTTCAAGATGTGCTATAAAGCCCTTCGTATACTAGGACTATGGTGTCTGAAGGAATCCCTCTTCCTGTATGTTCCTATTCACATTCTAAGATCATATTTAGGAAGATGTGTTCCTAGTGCTTGCCCATGATGACTTATGGCTGATGGTCAGGGAACAGGATTTGTCAGTGGTGGCCTCCCAATCTTAATCATTGTACCCTAGTGAATTATGCTCAGAGCAATTTACCTTGTTGTTGTTGTGCCAAGCAAATAAATGTTTATTTTCAAGTTTTTTATAAATTAAATGATAATGCTTCAAAGAGTTTTTTAAACTTCTTTATCGCTGCTTTTTTATCTGTGCTACTTTTATCTTTTGGGGGGGGGGGTTTCAAAAGTTTTATTTCTTTTAAGACAAACATTTCATCATTCCTCAATCAGTAAGACATCGAAGTACAATTTTTTGTATGTCAAAATAATTCTAGTTTACCCCCAAATTCTTGTCTAGCCTAATATGTACCCCTCCCTCCCTCCACCCTCCCCCACCCCCTCCTCCTTCCCCCCCCCCGACTTCCCAGAACCCGTACACGGTATGGATTTTTAACAAACACAGTCTAAAATCTATTGAGAAAAAAAGAAATAAAGAAATTAATAACATTCTACATTGACCTTAGCTTCTTCTTGCTGAACTAACTTTAAACAATTTAAATCATTTCTGATCTTAAGCATAGGCTAACTGGAATTTCTTGGTCCCGTATTTATTTTGTATATAATCAATCCATTTTTTCCAGTCTCGTTTATATCTCTCATTTGAGCGATCTTTAAGATATGCCGATATTTTAGCCATCTTGGCTA
Organism: Thamnophis sirtalis; assembly: GCF_051295495.1. Classification (NCBI taxonomy): domain Eukaryota; kingdom Metazoa; phylum Chordata; class Lepidosauria; order Squamata; family Natricidae; genus Thamnophis; species Thamnophis sirtalis. The sequence continues at coordinate 45,233,592 of NW_028261381.1, read as the reverse complement.
AGTTTGTAACTTTCAATGTCCATTCTTGAGTTGTAGGCAAGTCTTCCTTCTTCCAGTATTGCGCCACCAACAGTCTTGCTGCCGTTATTAGGTGCAGAATCAAGTTAGTCTCTACCACTGTAAAGTCAGTACATATACCTAGTAAGAATAACTGAGGAGTAAACTTTATCCTTTTAAAGATATTTTGCATAATCCACCATATTTTTATCCAAAATGCCTTAACCTTTTGGCAGGTCCACCATATATGAAAATATGTAGCATCGAGAGAGCCACATCTCCAACATTTAGGCTGTAAGTTTGGATACATAGAAGCCAGCTTTTTAGGATCTAAATGCCATCTATAGAACATCTTATAAAAATTTTCTCTCAGGTTTTGAGCTTGTGTAAATTTCACATTTCTTACCCAGATTCTTTCCCATGTATCCAGCATTATTGGTTCTTCAATGTTTTGAGCCCACTTTATCATACAATCTTTAACTAATTCTGTTTCCGAATCCATCTGTATTAATACATTATATATCCTCTTTGTGCTACTTTTTCATTCCCCCCCCCATAATGTTTGCAATGTATATAGGTTTATTAACTGTTCTATTGTTTTAATTTAATGCTTGAACTTTATCACAAACTAAATTGTGTTATTTGTATTATTGCATTATTGTATTATTTGAATTATTTTTAATTGGAAGCAGGATGCAGATGTTTTAGAGCAACAAATACATAAAATAATATTAGTAAGGGTGGCCAGTGAAATCATAGGGTTAATACATGTCTTATGTTCTCTAGATTCACGTGATTTTTAGTTCATTCTTGGCATAAATATTCCTATATTTTTGTTTTGGTCTGAGCAGGGTTTTCCCATGTCTGCCCTCATTTTCATTGTGAAGAAGATCTACGAATCTGGCTCTTTTACATTGATTCTATATGATGCTGGTACTATGTGGCCTGAAGCACTAAATGACAAGACTGAAAAATGTCCAGATCTCATTGTTTCATCAAAATTTATGGTTATTGAAAAAGAGATCCAAACCATTATGAAAAAAGATCTGAGTCATTACTAATCATAATGAATACTTTTAAAAATCTACAATTAACAATTATTTTTACAAATCATTTGGAAGATAGGTTTCTAGAACAGTCAATGTTAGACAATAACCCTTTTGGGTTTATTTCTAGTGTCCTATTTGGCACAAAATTGTACTGGGTCAGTCCAAAGGCCCAAAGTGAGCAAGCATTCAAGTTCTCAGGAACCTTTGATTAATTATTATGTAACTTGTACAAACCAAAAAATCCTTATGCATGAATTATTTGTCTTTTGAAATATAATCTTAAATTATGTTTATTATTTTTGCCAGTTCGTGTTTCTCCCTCTCTTCCATTGCTTCTATTTGCCTTTTACAGGTAATCCTTGATTTACAATAGTTTATTTAGTGTCCATAATGGCACTGAAAAAAGTGAATGACGACCATTTTTCACACATATGACTATTGCAGCATCTCCAGGCAACATTCAGATGCTTATCAACTGGTTCATTTTTATGATGGTTGCAGTGTCCCAGGGTTGTGTGATCCCATTTTGCAACCTTCTGACAATCTGGGGAAGACAGATTCCCTTAACAACCATGTTACTAAGTTATTAACTAGAGTGATTCACTTAACAGGTGGCAAGAAAAGTTGTAAAATGGGGCAAAACACACAACACATTTCTCACTTAACAACATAAATTTTGGGCTCAATTGTGGTCATAAGTTGAGGAATACCTGTATTCTGTTTTGCCTGTTAACACTCTTTGATGATTTCTCATATTTAGTAAATAAACATATAGCTATATAGCTGAATTGACTGATACGTATGCTCGCTGCGATCAGGATTTAAGATTGACAGGCAGTGTTTTGATGCAAATTACGTCTTGTAATTTCCCAATAATGCTCATTATTTTCCCAGGGATTGCTGAACACATAGGCAAGGAGGGGTAGATGACAAAACATGGTGACAACAGCATGTTGTCATAGTGTATGACTTGCATCAAAATCAGTGATGGAATAAGCATAGCTCCCCCATGCCTTATTTTTTAAAATACAAAACTCAGCTGTTAATTGAATATTCCTGGATATTTGGCACCCGATTCAGCATAATTTGAATATGTGCAGTTTCCTCTCATATTCTAAAGTAGAGCTAAGGCTGTTTAATAATGGGTGAGCATGGCTGCTTCATAAGTATATTATGTAGCCTCCATTTGCCCTTCCCATTCCGAATGTTAAAACAAGACCTCTGGTTCTTCAGAACTAATCTCTCTAGGTACCAGCTCCCAGTCTCATTTTTATGTTGGAGTAATATCCTTAATTCATACAAGGCAGGGGTTGCAAGTCTCTAACTTTGCGGCCACCAGTCTTTATTGCCACTGCAATAATCCTGATAGAAGTGCCTTTTTCCAGACCAATTTTTCTTTGGTCTGCAGCTCTTTTGCAATAAACATGAGCCAGAGTAATGAGACAAAAAACTCTGACTTCTCCTATGACAATTCAACTGGTTCACAAAGGGGCAGTAAAATATAATCCAAGGATTTACAGCGCTAATAGCAATGAGCAGTGGAGTTCATTATTATGCTAAACTTTCAACTAAAGCATGGGGACAAAGATTGCCATAGGCACTGTCCTGTATGTTGGTGATAATTGAGTCTATTAGCCTTAATTTCATAATTCCTAAATTAATTCTGCTCACATAAATAGCTTTAATTGCTTGATGGGGGGTTATTAAAAGGCAATGTACTATGTATCATTGCAATTAATTCATTTGAATATAGTGCACTCAACGTAATCATTTGTTGTCATGTGTTTATTCATCAACAATGATGATATCTAAGTTGGAACAGAGGTGGTATTCTGCCGGTTCGCCCCAGTTCAAGCGAATCTGTAGCGGTGGTGGCAAGCGGCTCTGCCCACCCACCCAGATGTTATCACAGACACTCTGCGCATGCACAGAAGGTTCTGCGCATGTGCAGAAGCGCCATGCATGAGCTCCCAGTTCCCAACCGGTAGCAAAGGTAAGAGAAAACCATTACTGGGTTGGATCTAGAAAACAGACAATGACCACTGAAGTAATTCTAAAGATTGCATTTCACAGGTGACCCCTTTAGGTGCTCAGGAGTTGTCATAAAATTGTTGTATACATTTGGTTGTATAAACAGAGGTATAGAATCAAAATCATCTGAAGTATTAGTATCAGTTTATAAATTCTTAGTAATGCCACACCTGGAATATTGCATCTATTTTTGGTCACCACACTACAAAAAAGATGTTGAGACTTTGAAAAAAAAGTGCAAAGAAGAGCAACTGAGATTATTAAAAGGTTTGAGACAAAAAATGGTTGCAGGAATGTCTCCATGCTGTGCTACATTCAGAGTCTTCACGCTCTTGTATAGCATGGGGTGGCAAATTCTACTCCAAAGTTCTGCTTTGAATCTGAATTTTGTAAATGTGGTTGTCCCTGTTGCACATTCTCAGTGACAGCTCCTTGAACACTTTTGTACATTAAGTGGAAATGCTTAAAGGTGAATGGAACCTTTGTTTGTACCCTCAATTGGATGAACATCACATTGTGGTGGCACAGTGGTTAGAATGCAGTACTGCAGGCTACTTCTGCTGACTGCCAGCAGTTCAGCAGTTTGAGTCTCACCAGCTCAAGGTTAACTCAGCCTTCCATCCTTCCGATGTCGGTGAAACAAGGACCCAGATTATTGGGGGCAATATGCTGACTCTGTAATGCTTAGAAAGGGCTGTAAAGTACTGTGAAGTGGTATATAAGTCTTAAGTATTATTTCTATCATGCTGTGTATAGTGTTTTCTGCTGCAATCATTTGAAATATCTGCAAGAAATCAGTATCATTTGAAGCTGAATATTATTCAGAATGTTCACATGGTTTAAGAATTATTGAATGAGATTTATGATACATGGGAATATCTTTTGCAGCTAGGGTTTTAACTCAGGGGTATTGGTTATTACTCATCTCTTCTGACAGTAATGTTTATCTCGGTTTCTACTATCATGCCAAATGGAGAGATGTTCTTCACAGCTGTCCATCAACCGTGAAAATCAAATCAAACAAAAGACAAATTGAATTCACACGCTACACAGATCGCTCGTTTGAGTTTGGTTGCTGTTAACTTCACTTGTTTAGCAATGCCAGTTAATTGTGCTTTATTCAGTAAATCATGGGTGAATAAACCATGTCTTTGTTTGATAAATGAAGCTATCTAGAACAAGTATGTCCAACCCATGGTGCACAGGCTGCATGTGACCCTGGTTAGCTAGTAATGTGGCCTCACAAGATTGAACATTTTTAACATTATATGATTTATATATAGTACATTAACTATTTTATATATGGCCCAAAACAATTCCTCTTCACTCAGTGCGGCCCAGGTAAGGCAAAAGTTTGGATAGCCATGATCTAGAAGTTTCTGTTCTCTCCAACTGACTTTATACATGCACCCTGCTGTTTATATCAAGAGGAAGCTGGAATGCCAAAGGCTGCCTTTGACAAAATTACTCAAATCTGCATCATATATGTAGTTTATTTAAATTAGAATCTAATAAAAGTTGTTGGAAATCCATAAATAAAACATAAAAAATTTACAGTTGCCAAAGACAGGCTGTCAGAGCTACTAAAAATCAGAATTTTGCTTTACCAACAATTCGTAACTTGTAAAGCAGAAAACTTACGGAGTGGCATATGTGAACAATAGTGCACATTTAAAGGCGCTCTTTTACCCTTTACTGAAGTCACGGTTGCCTGAGCATCCTCGACAAAGTTCAGTTTTGCAAGTAATCTTAATAATGCTCTTTTAAAAAGGTATTTATTATATCATAGCAAATTAGAGAAGGAGTTAAAGACATACAGCTGCAATAGAGATGTGCCCAAGTCAGGGAAAAAAAGTTTGTTTCAATTCAATATAAACATTTTGGAAGTTCTACTGAACCTTTTCAGATCAGTCAGTTACTATCAATATTCCACTGCAGCCTACTCACTGGCCTGACTATCTCCTGATCTTCCAGAACTGATGGTGGACTACAACCTGGATCTCTCCACATCTAGTCCAGGATGTGTCAGTGCACCACACTGCACACTGTAACTCCACCCTGACCCTCTTAAAGAAATAATTGGCTTTGGAGACTCTGTTGAGTTCTCAAAAACCACTAAGAGATGTGCTGCTTCAGAAGCCGCAACAACAATTTGGGCCAAATCATTCCATGTAACAATGCTTAGCTTAAATACATTGCAAACCATTACAGCAAGGGAAATCAAACATCGTTCTACATTTCATAAAGTTTTGAAAATTCATCACAACAAAGTTGGTCCAAAGTAGTAAGAGGCTGCATTTACAAAAGAAAGAAAAAAGTATTACAAGATCATGTTAGACTGTGGTTATTCTACGAGGCAAGTTTTTCATGGATAATAAAGTCAAAATTACAATCATGGAAGTATTCTTCACATCCTGGTAGGTGGTATGTTTCTACCTCAATCTTGAGACTTGGGAGTTTGAAGGTACTGCACAGGATCTTAGCTTGTTCCTAACACTGCACTCTTCTGGACAGAGAGCTCTGGTGTGGCTCCTGGGCTCTGTTGGAGCCACTCTTCCAGCTTAGAAGTCACAGCCCTAAGTGCTCCTATTACTACTTGGACCACTTTAGTTTTTACTTTTCAGAGAGAGACAGAGAGAGAGACAGAGACAGACAGAGACAGAGACAGAGACAGAGAGATACAGAGAGACAGACAGAGTCTGTCCCCCCTCCCCTTTGGTTGTGAGCCGCCCTGAGTCCCCCCAGGGAAAAGGGCGGCATACAAATAAACTTCAAATCAAATCAGAGTGCAGAGGAGCAGAGAGAGAGAGAGAGACAGAGGGACAGAGATACCCTCAGATACTGAGGGACAGAGAGAGAGAGAGAGACAGAGAGAGAAGACAGACAGAGAGGGACAGATAGAAAGACAGAGATGGAGATGGACACACACACACAAACACACATACACACACACACAGAGGGGGGACAGAGATACCGAGGGACAGAGAGAGAGACCGAGACAGACAGACAGACAGACAGAGACAGACAGACAGACAGAGCGACAGATGGACAGAGACAGACAGAGAGACAGAGGGACTGAGAGAGACAGAGAATGCATGTATGTGTGCAGCTGATCTCCAAACCAACAAGGATCTCAGGAGTTTCAACGGAATCATATAATACCTTTCACGTTCAGCCCAGAGACAAGCTGAATTTTGAAATATCTTGCTCTGATTAGTAAGTGAAGTTGAAACAAATGCCCCATTAAAAACCTGGAAAAATATGGAAAGTAAATCTAACTTTCCCAGCAGGCAATTCTAATTTATGCAGCAAAAGTCTCTGAGGATGCCCCTGCCAAGGAAAATTATTTAAATGGCATCTAAATTCACTTACAGTAATGTGAACTAATGTAAATAGGAAGACTCTTAACATATAAATCAATGATGAACTTAGCAAGATGATCAAGGTGCAATCTTGCTGTCATTGGCATCAATTTCACTTAATTCAAAAGAGAAGGATTAGAGCAGAGACACTGAGAACGATTTTGAGATTTTTTTTTAGATGTAATAACCAATACAGGAACTTACACATCTTGATGTTGTACTTTATTTCCTCAGGTCTAAAATAATGGAATTTTTTTAATGTTTAGTTGTCTAGATAGGATATAGAAACAAACAATTTGCAATAGTATCTCTAATAGTCTGACTCGCGAGGCACATACATGAAAAACACAATCAATAAATAATGAATACGACTCATCTCTACTTGAGAAGTGGTCCCTGGTTGTGCAATATGACTGAACACCAAGGAAACATTGATAGAGTACTTCATATAACTGCTGCATAAAAGGGGGGGGGCTTTTCTCCCAATTAGTTCCTTTTACACCATGGAGTGGTTTTCAAATTATAATACTCCAATCTCCTAATGAATTTGTGATTAATGAATTTGTGATCCCCTTCCCCATGAATAAAACTAACGATTTCACTGATGCCAGAATTGGGCAAGAAATAAATATTGCACTTTTTATCATGGAATTCACCAGAAACTGTTACTTTTTTTAAGTAACAGACAGCCCAAATTACTTGTGACTTCTAAGCGGGACAGACCTATCACCAAAGAACTATCATAATCCTTTCCCCCCCAACAAATTCAATAAAATATTCCTCCCTTCCTTCCTTCCTTCCTTCTTTCCTTCCTTCTTTCCTTTCTCCCTCCCTCCCTCTCCCCCCTCTCTCTCTCACACACACACTGAAAGGACTAAATTCATGAATGTTGACATTCTTCCTTGAAACCTCTTGAAAATTCAGTGTACTTTCTTAAAATATCCCAGAATTTCAGATGGGAATCATGAGATTTGCCAGTCTTCTCCAATTTAAGTCATTTTAGTTAATTTAACATTTAGATTTTTAATCATACCGAGTTTGATACTTCCACAAATATTATTGTGTGGTAAAAACTACATTGTCCACTTATGGCCAACGTGATGGTCTTTCAAATTTCATAACATAGTTTGTATGTAAGAAGAGACTAGAATACTCCAATTTATATCAGTGATTCCCACTGAATATAAGTATAATCTTTATTGTCATTGCACTTAAATACAACGAAATTGGTTTTAACCTCACTGGTGCAAAATTATAGCAGAAACGAAAAAAGGAAGAAAAAGAAAAAAACTAGTGTGTGAATGGAGTGATTGTGGTTGTATTTAAAAGTCTGACAGCCCAAGAAGAGGAACTATCTTTAAACCTCAAGGAGGTTTATAAAGGAATATCAAATATCAAGGAAGAGTGAAATTTAAAAATCTGCACCCTCACATCCTATTTGGCTACTTTAATTACTACACAGCAGTGGGTATAAAAAAACAATAAAGCTAAGACAAACTTGTCTGTTGAACTGCTAAAATCTTTTTATACTCATCAAGAAAGTAATCCAGTAAAGAACAAAGGTGAGAAGAATCATGAAATCACCTACACAAGTAGATGAGTCCAATGTCTGTGATGAGCTATTTCTTTGTGCTGGGCATCAGAGGGCTTAGTACAAGGGCAGCTATTTCATGGGAACAGCCTGGCATGGAAAGGTGTCTTCTCTTAACTCAGACAATACCATGTAGTGTACAATCACTTTGCTTCTCTGTTGTGCTTAGGCTGGCAGTATTTGAAAGAGCAGATGGTGATGATGGAAATTGCATTATAGTCTTCTCTGACTCAGGTCCTGCAAATGTAAAAGTTAAAAGGTTAGAATGAAAGCAAGCTGACAAGATGCTTGCAGGCTTGTTCAAAATCTTTGCAGTGCAAAAGGCTAACATTTTCTAGCTTTATCCCTGCAATGAACCAAATTAGCAATAAAAAGGGGCGAAATAGGTCTCCTTGTCACTGCATTGTCCTTCTCATCATAAAGGATAGTATGAATACAAAAGTGTCTTGTGCAAAGAAACTTTTTCTGGTAGAAATTTTGTCCCTCAGCTAAGTTCTTTTAAAATATATCTGGTTTTGCTCTGCTTTTGAGAATCTTTGCTATAAAGATTCTCAAACTATAAGGTTTGGTGGCTTTGCTATGTCACTAAGGAGCAATGCCAAGAAGAGAGTCACAGATTTCTCTACGGTTTCTTTAAGAGCAAACAAGCATTGGTACATTTAATCAGATGAGTTAACTTAGCAAATTCAAATACATTTGCTGTAAAATAATTACCTTCTTCCCATTTATGCCTGGCTTTTTAAACTACGGCCATTTAAGGATTAATTAGATCAATTTAGATTCATTTAGTCCATTTAATTAATGCATGTTGGTTTAATGTAAATACAGTTTCTCTTGAGTAAAACTTAGTTCCCAGTGACTTCATGGACTGATCTGTATACTTAATAGCAGATGTGGTATTCAGCAGGTTCTGACCAGTTCTGGAGAACTGGTAATGGAAATTTTAAGTAGTTTGGAGAACCAGTAAATACCACTTCTGACTGGCCCCACCCCATCTATTCTCTGCCTCCTGAGTCCTAGGTGATCAGGAGGGACTGCGAAATTTTGCAGTAACCTTCCCCTGGAGTGGGGAGATTTTACAGTATCCTTCCCCTGCCACACCCACCAAGCCATGCAATGCCCACCAAGCCATGCCCACAGAACCAGTAGTAAAAAATGTTGAATTCCACTTCTGGTTAAGTAATGCAGAAGTGGGCTGGCCTGTACCTTTTTTCAAAGCGTTTGTCAATTTTCTACAGTTCTGAGAATTCCTGTTTGTCTCTTATCCAAGTGCTGGTCAGATCCAGTTCTATTTCATTTTTCAGGGTTGCCCAAAGTTGCCAGCTAGTTAGACACCATTAATGTAAAAGCTTTACATTTTCTCTTGATACACTTCTCATATTCTGAAAGGAAAGGCCTAGACACACTATTAACATTTCTTTATAGTGCTTAAGAATCTGTGAGTCCTAGATCCCATTTAGGTACTATTTTTATGCGTTTAACTATTATTACAGTTGAACAGTGGGGAATGGCAACCCCTTTTTTTCTTCTTTCACTGTATTCCTTGCTGACATCACAGTGCAACTCAGAGAGGGGAGGCAGGATGCGATGGACTCACCAGCTAAAGGAGAGGAGGGGAGTAGAGGCACGCCGCATGGAATTGCTCCAAGGAGGAAATGTCATAGTGATGCCTTATTTACTAAGTTCCCAAAGGAATGTAGCCAGTCTGGAAAGTTTCTTGTAATGCAGTTAATCAACAATAAAGAAACTGATTTGGCCTATTCATGAAGCTGTTCTGGTTCCTTGCGCTTGGCACAGGGCTACTATCTACTAACCAAACATGCATTCAAATTTCTACATGGGAATGTTTCATTTGAACACAGTGAGGTCTTTCCAAGACTCCCAGTTTTATTTCTTGTTTAAGGAGCTGCGATTTCTAGTGATGTCTTACCCCCCTTCCACCACAGTTCAAACAAACTGGTTCAGGGTCAAGAAATTGCTTTGAACAAATGTGATAGCCAAGACATGCCCACTTCTAAGTGACAAGACGATAATAATGGCTGCTTGCCATTTCCCATAGTGGAGACACTTGGAGCAACTGAAAAAGCAATTTCTTTGCCTATAAATTGTTTTTCCTTTTTTTCTTGGAGTAGCTAGATATAAGATTTCTCTTTTCTAGTGTGTGATTGATACTTTCAATGAAAAAAGTAGTTGACTGCTGTAGAAATCCTTTGTTTTATATAATGGGGGATGTCAGCATGTAAAGGCAACTTGTGAAACTAATTGAATAAGATTGGCATCTCCTACAGAAGATGGGGTGAATACGGGAAAATGCATAGTTTCTGGCCTAAAAGAAAAAAATGGAAAGAATATGCAGCCTTCTCATTCCTCATCTTTTATTGTTCATAAAAATGTTTTGTAGATAATCCATATGTACTTTGCTATCTGAAATGTAGAATGTTAGAGAGATGGTTTAAGATCTGAGGAAATTGTTTAGTTAGTTTATACATCCCATCGACCTGCTACACCCCAAAGAAAGAATTCTTTATAACATTTGTTTGGTAGGTTCTCTGAATTTTTGTTGTTCCTTTGCAGCTATTACTCAGTTTTCAGTTGAATATGGTATAATTTCTTGTGATATCAGAACTTATTACCGTACATCAATATGGTTTAATTATGAATACAAAACAATGTATTCGAATTAATTTGTTTGCAGGTAGTCCTCAACTTATGATCACAATTGAGCCAAAAAAATTCCATTTGTAAGCCAGACAGTTGTTAAATGAGTTTTGCACCATTTTACAACATTTCTTGTCACCTTTGTTAAGTGAATCACTGCAGTTGTTAAGTTAGAATCATGGTTGTTAAGTGAATCTTAACAGGTTTTTTCTTTCTCTCTCTAGGCTCTGATTATCATTCGCAGAAAACTTTCTATTAACTGAGATGGCTAAAGAGCTAGTCCTTGGCTTAGTTTGTTATTCCACTCTTTCTGCATTCCTGTGGTGAAAAGAAAGACCTGGCAAGGAAACTGAGCCTGAGATGGCTAAACTGGCCACGAGGAAGTTCCTTTAGAAATCTACAACATTGGGGTTGGGATTTCTTGGTAGCCAGGATAGTCTAAGCCAGGGGCCACCAAACTTGGCAATTTTAAGACTAGTGGACTTCAACTCCCAGAATTCCTCAGCCAGCCATGCTTCCGCTGTTTTAAGCATCATGAGAGGTAATCTGCATATAATAACCTGATCTGACCAGCTGTTCTTCCATTCAATCTGAGTAGTGACTGTCTCTAAAGCCAGAGATAATGATTAGGTTTTGGGGCAACATGCCCATTTCATGCCTTAACATGTCTCCCCTACACCAAATTCTCCCACAAATAAAAATTTCAGTTGCACACCTCCATGACACTGTCAGAAAAATAGATTTCTCCTTGATAATCACCTACCTTTGGTAAACATTACAATCCATTGTTCCAAAGGTGCTTTTTCAAGAGGCAACTGGACTTTCTGATTTTTCTTCTTCAGCTTCTTAGATGAGAAGCAAAATATCTTTAAAGAGCAGAAGAAATTTCTTGGATGAGAAAGTCCAGCTGCCTCTTGAAAAAGCACATTTGGGACAACCATGACCTGGATGACTAAGAATCTCCATAGATATTACAATCCATTCTAACAAAGGAGTTATGTAGACATTCAAAAGCACATTGCTCATTCAGTGGGTGAGACTATTTCCATCTAATGATATTTCACTTCTATATTTGTTTTTATGCATGTGGGCTGACTGTAGCATTGATCAGAATAGTCTGTGATACATGTTTAACTTTAGCTAGGTTGAAGTTCTGAAAAGTGAAGGACCTACAGCCTATTCTCACGAATTTGTTAGTCATACTTGACCTTCCTGTTGCCTGCATAATCAGATTAGATTTCTACTTTTTATCTCTGAATCAGCCAGTAGGTCTGAGAGTTGTATTTTTATGCCTTGTTTAATATAAAGCAGGAAACTGATCGTTGAATATTCTAGTGTAACCAAAAAATAACTATGGAAAATACAGCATCAGCAACTACTCAGCCAATCTGACTCAACAAATTAGTCTAGAAGAGCCGAACCATTAATGGAAGGTCAACATATAATGGAATGAGAACCCTGAAGGAAGTGACTCATGTCAGGTGTTTGTGTAACAGCAGAATAAGTGAGTATGACAATAAATAAAGGAATGTGTGGAGACATTAGAAAAGAATAAAAGTCAAGTATGTAAGAAGATGAATAAATCAACTGGTAAGAGTCATGGCAATAGAAAATCTCAGAAGTAGGGAAAGGAATATGGAAGCAAAACTACAGTTATCCCCAAGAGATGGCAGAGGTGATGTTGCTTTAACAAGCACTTCTGGAATTCAAAAGACATGTATAGTATATCACAGAAGTGAGTACATCCCCTCACATTTTTGTTGCCAGCAGTTTAGACATTAATGGCTGTGTGTTGTGTTATTTTGAGGGGACAGCACATTTACATTTATACAAACTGTATACTTACTATTTTACATTATAGCCAAATGTCATTTCTTCAGTGTTGTCACATGAAAAGATATACTTAAATATTTACAAAATGTGAGGTGATGTACTCACTTCTGTGATATAGATGTACATATTTCATTGCAGAACATTGACTTAGAACTCTGAGTCTGCTGTTTGCCAACGCAGCAAGCATATTTTTTTTCCCTTTATTTTACCAGAGGCATTTATCTCTAACACAACAAATTTTGGAGTTCTCCTTGGAGCTAATTCCTTAATTGTACCAAAATGTTTTTAGCAGAGGAACATCTGACATTAGAATGTCAAGAAGTATGGTGGCATGGTTAGAATGCTGGATTGACAAGCAGCAAGCCCATGTTCAAGACACAAGTACTGCTGTGGGACAGGGTGATCTCCTTACTCCAGCTCCGACTGGAGACATGAAAGGAGCCCCCAACTGAATGTCCTCCAGGCAATTGTGATGTCATCAGGTAATCCCTTCAACCCAGAAGTGTCTTGGTGCCTCTGACATGACTGTGATGCAATTAGAATTCCAATGTTATGCATACCTAAGAAATGATAATCCCTTCCATCCTCATCATTCCATTCCAGAAAATGGCTTGCCATACAACTGGAATGGATGATTGAAAAGGGAAGAGAATAAAATTATTTAAAATAGGCTTGCAAATAGTTTTGATGCAGATGCCCGTTGCTGGTTGGACAGACCAGAATAGAATGCATGGGGTGTCAAGAACATTCATGAAAAAAACCTACCTATGCCCAAGTTAGACTTGGACCTCCAGATTGTTATAGAAGTTGGGTGTTATTTCAAAGAGCTTGAATGCAGTAGTTGATCTTATTGAAGTTTAAACATACAACGCAACACAGCTTTACTTAAAATGGAAACTATCATTTTATTTAAGTGTAGCCTGCCTTAATACATTTACATAATATAATGTTATTCTTTATAGAAAGGCTTGCTTTGAAATAAATATAAATCAGCATGCATTCTAAAAAGGTGGAGGTGATATTCTGTAGTTGTAATATGAACTTGAAATTGTTAACTTATCAGATGACTGACAAGTTAATGGACAAATAAATGGGATGAAGAACGGTCAAGGTTAGAAAGAAAATAGGATGACCCAACAGGTCATTGGTTGTCTAGACTACCTTATCTTTTTCCTAACAGTGCATATGAAAATCATTGAAAACTAAATTCCTTTGCAGCCAATTGCTCTTTTATTTTTATTTTATATTCTCCATGTTCCTGTTCTAGCAACTCTCTATAAGTTAATAATTTTCCCTTTCCTAGTGTTATTTCCTGTAAAATGCTTCTTGAACATACAGGAGTTTTTAGGTAGAGCCTGAATTTATCTGTTCCTTATTTTCAATATGGCACTTCTATTGTAATGATTCCTGAGGTTTTTAAATTCTACATTAACTTTAACTTTATGGTACCATAGAAAACTATGCCATCCAAACCTCAATCATGCTCTTCCAATTCTAAAATAGTCTTCTTTCTCAGAAAGAACTCTTTTATCCAGACTAAGCAACAGCATTCAAAATACAATTCCAAATCAGGCAGTCCCAATCCATATCATTCCTTTGCATTTTGAAGTATTTTGTATTTAATTCTTGTTTTTTCTCCTTGCCATAAATTCTTAAGAAGTATCTTTGTCCCATTGTTTAAATGATACATTAGCTGCAGGGGTGGTATTCACTTACCTTCCCTACCAGTTCACAAATGTGAGCGCACGGTCAGCCTTCTGTTCATGTGCTTTTGGCTAAAAGAGGGACTAAATAGGATGCCATAGAGCTGGGGCGGGTGGGCAGGGTTACCCATGATTTCCGCTATTGGTTCAGGCAAATCGGTCCGAACCGGTAGAATACCACCTCTGATCAATTGTATTTTCTCCTATTTTAACATATCCTTCTTGATTTCATTCCAAGTCTTAACATAATTATTCTGGTGTATACAATTTGCATTAAACATAGTGATACCCAAATATTGCACTGTTTTTCTCAATATTAGAATTGATTTTTCCATCAATTCTGACTGTTTTTCCATTTTCATATTCCTTATTAACATTTTTGCATTTTGTTTATTAATTTTAAAACCAGCAAACATTCCCCAAAAACTTTTTTACATTAATATTACAGTAAAATAATTAGGACATCAGCAAACACTCATAACTTATGTTTCTCTTTTAATCTTCACTCCATTCTCTAATATCATATTTTATCTCGGATCAATATTTTGAAAGCTAAAATAAATAGCAATGATACCAACAGGTATTCTTTTCTAGTTTCTATATCTCACAGGGGTTTGTTAATTCTGCATTCACAATTATACATGCATTTTGTGAGAAATTTTACTCATTTGATAATATTCCTGCTAAAGCCTATATCTTCCAAAAAAATCCTTCCAGTTTAAATTGTCAAAGGCCTTTTCTTCATCAAAAATCAATGCTAGTTGTTTTTCATGATGTTATGCTAAGTATTCCAAATATCAACAGAACCGATATTGTCCCTCAGCTGTCTTTTACCCTATAAAACATCTACATTATCTGAGCTAAAATCATCATGAGTAACTCGTATTCATTATTCGGTAATGATACTGGATGATAATTTTTGATGAAAACAACTCTCCTTTAGATATGCTACATTAACCTTTAACCAACTATCTGGGGTTATTCTAGTCTGAGGGGAGGGGGTGTCAAATTGGAGGCCTGTAGGCCGGATGCATCACGTGCAGCCACACCTATCCCAGCTCCACAAAGGGAAAAAACGTCACAATACGTCATATGATAAAAATGTGACACCATGAGTTTGACACCATGTTCTAGTTTGTTAATAGAATACATCATGTTTTACAATGGTTGTAATAGTTGATATTTATTTATTTATTTATTTATTTATTTATTTATTTATTTATTTATTTATTAGACTTATATACCGCTTCATAGGGCTTGCAGCCCTCTCTAAGCGGTTTACAGGTTTTTAGCAAATTGAGTCAGCAAATTGCCCCCACAGTCTGGGTCCTCATTTCACCCACCTCGGAAGGATGGAAGGCTGAGTCAACCTTGAGCTGGTGAGATATGAACCTCTGAACTGCAGATAACAGTCAGCTGAAGTGGCCTGCAGTACTGCACCCTAACCACTGCGCCACCTCGGCTCTGAAAATATTCAAAATATTCACAATAAGAGACTGGTAACCCATCTTGTCCACTTACATTTGCTATTTTGACCTTTTATAGTTTCCCTTATTATCTTGAAAAGGCAATAAAATGAGGGAAAATTTAAGGAGAAATTACAGGAAAACAACAACAGGAGTGTTTAGCAGCTTGGTCCAGGGCAGTTTGGAGTTGACAACTACTTGAAATCGTTTTTCCTAATTAATTGTGTGTTCAGTTTTTCACTTTTGAAAAGGTATGACAGAACTTTTCCCTTATGCTTCAGGTTTCTTTCCCTTAGGGAATCTGAACCCAGAAATGGAATTAGCCAGGAAGCAGGGAAGAAGGAAAAAAAGTAAATTTAGAAGTCCATTTAAAAGGGGGAAAACCTTTTCTAGCATATTGGATATGCTCTCGATTTTTAGCCTGTGCATTCTACTGCAGGAACTTCATTAACGCATTCATTAGTGTTATCTGATTGACTGCAGAATCTTCTGATCTGAATGTGGATCAGCAGCTGGAGAGGGAAATCAGCTCAAACTAATGTATGTGTTAATGCCACTAATGTTTGTAGCAATGGGTCTGAGTAAAAGGGAGGCACTAAAATATCTGCAATATATATCCTTCTGACAAAGAAAGAGGCCAGTGAGTGATCGCTACAACTTCAAACTTATCTGCTTAAGAACATTGAAAGTTGATATTGACAGACGAGTGGAGGATATTAGAAATCCTGACAATACAAAGAGGCACATGAATTAATCAGCAGGACAGATTGTCCACCACTAAACAAAATAAAGCTGATGTTTTGCAAAATTGAAACAAACTTGAACCTCTGACCCCGCCTACTTTGTCTTCATCAATAAATCCTTGAGAACAAGGACTAGGAATGTTTATTATTTTATGGTCCCATGATCATATAGAACAGTGTTTCTCAACCTTGGCAACTTGAAGATGTCTGGACTTCAACTCCCAGAATTCCCCAGCCAGCGAACACTGATATAGAAACTTCAGGTCAACTCTGGGAACCTTTGTGGATTTTTAATGAGAATTGAGTTTAACTAGAACTAAATAAATCAATACAGTTACATTTATGGGATAAAGGTTATTAGGGCAGAGAAGTCCCTTAATTTTTTTCAGAGGTAAAAACAAATTGACTGTTAGGATATTGAATTTAGTAGCTGGAACAGTAAAGTGTACAATAGGCCAGAATACACAGTTGTGATTGATTAGTTAGAGAGTGCCGACTCATGCATGGTACAATCTATGCTATGATTGGCTGTTATAAGGGGGGGTTCCCTTTCCCCCCTCCTTTTTCTTCTATGTGTTCTGTATACTATTTTCTATTTACCTTATACAATTCCTGTGTTCCTGATTATAGCAACAGCACTTAAGACATATACTGCTTTACAGTGCTTTTTCAGCCCTCTCTAAGCGGTTTACAGAGTCAGCCTATTGCCCCCAACAATCTGGGTCCTCATTTTACCGACCTTGGAAGGATGGAAGGCTGAGTCAACCTTGAGCCTGGTGAGATTTGAACTGCCAAACTGCAGGCAGCCACTGTGCCACCATGGCTCATCATTATCTTATGTTCTTCCCTTTCTGAATGATAGATATAGTTATATTAATATAAAAGGCTACAAGTTTGTGTCAGTGTCTCCAACTTCATCTGCTGTGCAATTCCTCAACATTGACAATCCCACAGTTTAGAGTCGTGTAGCTCTGCTACTGTTTTTGCATTCTTTTAGTTTTGTGTTGCTGAAGTCTAGCAGTGTGAGTGTTCAATGTCAGCAACGTCATTGTTCTTTATTGTTATGTACAATACATAAGGACAGTACAGTGTAAGCCTTAAACTAGGATTAATCCATATTTCACAAATCGAAAAAAGATTACATGCACGCAGACCCTATATCTGTCTGTGAGCCAGGGTGGCGCAGTGGTTAGAATGCAGTACTTCAGGCTACATACTTCTGCAGTTTAACAATTCTAATCTCACCAGGCTAAGGCTGACTCAGCCTTCCATCCTTCCGAGGTGGGTAAAATGTTGGGGGCAAAATACTGACTCTGTAAACCCCTTAGAGAGGACTGTAAAGCATTATGAAGCAGTATATAAGTGCTATTGCTATATGGTAGACAGAAGGTTCAATTGGAGTCCCTGCTTCTCCAGTAACATTCCAACCCTAATCGTCAACCATCAAAAAAGTTGCTCACCACAGTCATGAGTCCATCTTGGTCACCATGATCCAATGCCTGCCAATACAGATGAGCTTTCCTACAGATAACTGCTGTACCTCTGCAGATTATCAAGTAGCATGATAACTAACAAGGCCATTGTGGAATAAATGATTGCAGATTCTTAGGGTTTTAATTTTGTGTATGTCAAACTACTCCTGGGTCTATTATTCAAATCCTCATCAGTGTGACATCAATATTCTTATAGAACACCCTGAAACATTTTGAGATGTGTACTTGTGTGTTTTTGCAGTGCTTGGGGGGATGCAGCATTGCATATAAGAAAAATTCAGGTTGTGACCTCAACCTCCTTGTCCATTTTCTTCTTCATTATTTGT
Source organism: Thamnophis sirtalis (assembly GCF_051295495.1). Lineage (NCBI taxonomy): Eukaryota > Metazoa > Chordata > Lepidosauria > Squamata > Natricidae > Thamnophis > Thamnophis sirtalis. Next base: position 45,215,340 of record NW_028261381.1, on the reverse strand, counting down.
GTCAGATGATGTTCATTTTGCCTCCTTTCATTCTGCAGTTAGTTTTTCAGACACAATTTAAGATATTGGAACTGACCTTTAAAAACCTAAATGACCCTAAATATCTCAGGGCCAACATCTTCTGTTATGACCTTTGGCTGTTCAAATCTGCAGAAGAGGCACTTTCTAAGAGGCCCCCGCTGTCAAATAGCTGTCTTTTCAGTATCTCAGAATGGATTTTCATCTTCTTCTGCATTTCTCCCAGGCTATGGAATCTACTCCCTGGGGAGTTGCATCTGGCTCCTATTCTTGGCATTTAAAACATTGTTCCTTTGCTGTTCTTGTCAAGAGCACCCCAGTGTCATTATCTCTTCCCACAGTTCAGTAACAAAACTTTGGCTGTGATGATATCAAATCAAACCAAATAATGTACTCTGTTTTATCAGCACAAAGTTCTAATAAAATATTATTTCTTCAGCGCATTCTGAGCCTCTGGCAGTTTAAAGACACTCTTTTTCCATCTAGTACTTTATCCAATTGCTGATCCGATGTTTCATGCCTAGAATTCATCTCTTGTTATTTTGTTGCTGAATCAGCCAGCATATTGCTTTACAAAAACAAGAGGCTGGGTTAAAACTTGACAGAGGGAAGCCAAGGCAATAGTGCAAGGGCAACTAGTAGGTCTGTACAATGGATTGGAGGATGTTCTGCGTACTTCTCCTGAGCCTCTTTTGGTCTTCTCCAACATTGCTCATAATGTGGGAGACAAGAAGGCTTCTTTTCCAGCTGTGGTCAAAGTCACTCAGTCTGGGTGCTCAGAGTAATGTCTGAAGTGTGCTTCAAAACTGCCTAACCTGATCTCCCTTGGGCCAATTCGGACCAGTTCAGGTGAACCGGTAGCTCCAACTATCAGCTGGGAGTGATCCAGTTTATTCCAACTTTCAGCTGGGCCTGCCTGCCCCTGCACTATATTCACCTATATTCCTTTTTCTGAAGCCCAGCTGACAGGCACAGCACTGTGGATTGCCGCGCCTCAGCTGTTTTCCTCCCCAGCAGTAATGTGGAAGGTGATTCTTTTAATTGGGAGATCTCACAGTTTTAATTGAGGGACAAGTGAGCAGGCCATGACCTCATTTCTCCATACCCTTTCTCCACATCCTTGACATCTACAAGAATCTGAAAGAACAGAAAGAAAGTTGCTGACGTTACACCCTGATCACCTGGCTGTGCCTGATTCCCTTTGTCTGCCAAGAATGATGCCACTTGCTCGCAGTGAACTTCTAATTGTTTTGACTTTCCCCTCCAACATCTTGATGGAGATATTGCACAAGGCAGAAAAACAATCCCATCTTGCTTATGCGGATTCAATGAAGGTGAAGAAACCAACTTGTTTTACTGCCTTGGTTGCAACACTGTTAAGTCTTTAGATAGCGCTGATTCTTTGCTCAATCTTTTTCTTTTTCCAAGTGTGTATTCACTTATGACCCCAATTAAAAACCTATCCTTTTATCTTTTAGAGGCCAGAGGGTTGATTTGTCTGTGATAAGGAAAGGAGAACTTAGGAGAGATAGCATTAATTAGCCAGGCTACCTCCATATTTCAGAGAGCATCTAGAACATTGACATTCCTACTAACAGATGTAAAGAATTCATCAAGTGCATTCAGGACAAATGTGGACACATCAGATACATAATTAAATAGGGCCATTTTAATCATCCCTAAATTCTAAAACATTAAGGAATTATTTGTCAATAACAGTGTAGTCACACGTGGTTCCTCCACCTTCAGATCACCAGTTCACCCCAGATAGAATACCGAAGCAAATGTGTACCATACTTAGATGCAGGATGTTAGTTTTAACAAGCCCATGTTGGTTATGGAGGGCCCAATATTTTGACTCACTCATGACTGCACAATCTTAGTGTGTGGACACTGAAATGCCCAGGAAAAAGAATCTGAAATAATCCAACAAAATGTCCGAGATCACTTTGGCTAGTTTAGAGAGACAAACTGTCAGCACTAATACTCCACCCACCCATATGCACTTAAAACTGACAACAGACAGATGGAACAGCAGGTCACTAAGAAGACATTGCTATACAGGAGCCCACAGCACAGCGTCTCCCTGCCATCAGGATACAGACAAGAGAAGACGGTGTTATCTTCCTAGCTCTACTACTACGTGCTCCCCATTGGGTTCTCACTGATGCTGCCTGACCCTGGCTGTAAAAGTTTCTAAATCAAAACTTTCCTTGTGCCTCTTCCCAAAATATGTCTTCGTTTTCATCTGCTAAGCTTCCTGGTATAGAATTTGTTCAGCATGCTACGTTTCCCCCAATTCTTGTTCCAACCTCCCATTGGACAGTTTTGTTGTTACCTGATAATAGTTCTGCTTCTGTACTGTTTTTCCTGCACTTAAGCTTTCTGTCTTAGCCTAAATCCCAGGCCCATAGGAATGCCTTCTTTATGGGCCAGTTTGGCAACTGCACTGTAAAAGGTGGTTTCTTTCAGGCAGCTCTAATAAATTGTGTATTCTCTGTCTGAAATGCCACCAAGTCCTCCTCCTTCTTCTTCTTAGCCCATGATTCCAGGTCTGTCACAAGAGCCCTGTCACTGAGCACTACATAACATAATGGTTTCATTATTTAAGATGATATGAAGGTTAAGTGAGTAATCAAGTTTCCTCAATCTTTGATATATCGTCTATATAGTCATTATTTACAATTCTGTATACACTTATTTAATGCATATATTGTTCAAATACTGTATGTGTACATTTTTAGTACACTTCAGTGGTGGGATTCAATTTTTTTTTACTATTGGTTCTGTGGGCGTGGCTTGGTGGACGCGGCAGGGAAAGGATACTGTAAAATCTCCATTCTCTCCCTACTCCAGGAGAAGGTTACTGCAAAATCCCCATTTCCTCTGATCAGCTGGGACTCTGGAAGCAGAGAATAGATGGGAGTGGGGCCAGTCAGAGGTGGTGTTTACCGGTTCTCTGAATTACTCAAAATTTTCACTACCAATTCTCCAGAACTGGTCAGAACCTGCTGAATACCTTCTCCGGTACACTTCTATATCTATGTTTTGTTTTAATTTATTTAGTGTTAAAATAATATATCATGCCTTTTTTTTCTTTTTTCCTTTTGCCATAGTATTGATTACCTGTTTGTTGATTTCTAGACCCTTTGGAAACTGTTAAGGGACCTTGAAATGAAGTTTTTTGCTTTTGTTGGAAAGCAAATACAGGAAGTTCTCTACTTACATGCATTTATTTAATGATGACACAAACTTACAGTGGCCTTGGAGAAAGTGACTTGTAATCTGCTATCAAAATTATGACTGACACACACACACACCAAGATCACATGATTGCAATTCAGCTACTTGACAACTGGCATCACATTTGTGACAGCTGCAACATCTTGCAGTCATGTAATTACAATGTGATTCACTTAATGACCATATGATTTGCTTAACAACCATGGTAAAAATAACCAGTCTATACATGAACCAGAATGCTACTATACTTAAGACTCAGTTCCTGCAATGAACTAGTCTTCCATTCAAGCAATCCTTTGCTGCAGCTCTCTTGCAAAAAGGTTCTAGGGATAGTGGAATACAAGGCTGTTGTGCAAAGCCCATCCCTATACTATCATGTCCACAGCCAATGTGATGAAGTCATGTGGTTAGCTACTGTCTTGAAAATCAAATCCATTGTAAATAGGACAATATTGGAGAAAGAAGTCTTTTCCCTAACTGGAACATCCCATTGTAGCCATCCTTCTTCCTCTTTCCCTGATTTTTTCTTGCAGTGTTAGCCTTCCAGACTAGTGTTTTCTCACAGTGTGAGCCTTTCCAGAAGTAAACCACAGAGAGCCAGAGGGGAGGAAGTCCATTTCCCAATTGCAGTTGACTTCAGTCATTGGATTTGCATAAATGCTCAGATTGCCTGATTATCTCTTCCTTCTTTTATCTCTGCCTTGGTAAACCTTCTCCTGTGAAACTTCCTCTGAAAGTTGTCCTGCACCAGTGGTGGGTTACGACCGGTACGCCCTGGTAGGGACGTACTGGTGCTTGCCTGGAGCACCAGGTACCATTCCGGTAGAGTGTTCTGGAGGTTCCACCTGCCCTCCTACACTCCTTACCAATATTTGAAGTTTTCAAGGCTTCTGCGCATGCGCATGGAGTGTACAGCACCTGCACGATGCTCTGTCGAGCAGCTGGAGCGTTGTGTGTGGTAAGTACACATGTGCATGCTGGTTCATGAGGTGGGCACCTGGCCCCGGAGCACCGTACCAGTTGCAATGGGATCAGGAACCCACCACTGTCCTGCACGTATATGAGGCAAGGAAGTGGTGGCAATATGTCTGTAGACTTTGTACAGGGAAAGAATCAAGAGAGAATAAAGGGTGGCTTTTTTATTTTATACTACCTGATAACCCAGGGTTGTCTGGGTATTTATTTATAGGAGGAAAATGTCCAGATCAAATGTAATTTCTAATGTTGGATTTTTTCCCTTACCAGAGGAAGCCCCCTTGTGGAGTACTGTGAAGCCATTATTATGGCAATACCACACCACTGTACAGTAGAAGCCATTTTAAGGCACAACAGACTGTATATTAACAGAACACCCCCCCCCAAAGGGTGTTCTTACCCCCACAGTATTTTTTTTCCAGAGAGTAAGTCAGCTATGTACCAAGTTGGTTGAAATTACTCGAGGCGTTCCAGAGTTATGCTGGAAGATACCCCCCACACACAGTGTGTGTGTGTGTGTGTGTGTGTGTGTGTGTGTGTAAGTATGTATGTATGTATGTATGTATGTATGTATGTAGTGGAGATATATGATAGAATGGAACGGAAATATATAACCTAATATAATATTTCCATTCCCCTTTTGTTACAGTGAAGTAGCAAAATATAGAAGGATTTGGTTCTTGTTCACATATCTTTCCCCAAAAAGTAGTTTGAAAACAGGGAAATCATGAGATGAAACAAGTATTATTCCCAAATGCAAAGTATGTGTCATTTGATCCTTAAATTCTCTTTCCCCTCTTCCTCCAAATCTGAACTTGTTAAGCCTGCCTTAAGAAAATGAGAAAACATGTTTCATAAATTTCGCATCACAAACTGCATACTTGGGTATACCAAGAGATTTGTAAACCATAGGATCGTAATTCTCAGTGGTATATTTTTCTTTTCTAACGTGAGTTTCATTCTCCTGCTCAGACAGTATACTAAGCTCCCCAAAAAATTGAATTAAAATTTGTGTCTGATAGAAAAAAGTATCAGCCTCTTTTTCATAAGTTAAAAACCTATTTCTCCACTTACTGTACATGTTCAGATGTGTTATCTGAAATTCTCCCCTGGTATTCTCAACATGAAGCAGCCTTTTCGGTATTGAGCTTTTCTGTATTGTGGAGTAAAATTCTATTATATCTCCTGCTTGAAAATGTGTTGCAAACCCTGGCCTGAGAATCCTCCTCTCCTAGAACTTCTGCATAGCGCACTTAGCATGCTTGTTACCGTTGATTTGCTCACATGCAGTTTTTCATCCTTGCATCCTGAGTTAGTTCAAGTTTTTTTGTATTTTGAATTGGTTAGACATTGGGTTTTACTTTCAATACGTGGAATAAACCTACAGAGACCTAAGAAGTTTGATCTTGCTTTTATAACAAACAGATTGGTGATCTAATTATCTAAGGCAGTGATGGCCAACCTTTTATGGATTGTGTGCCTAAAGCATGTGCCCGAACCCCCAAAATGCGATGTGTCCCCACCCCCCATGCATGCACATGTGAGGGGCCCCGCAGGCACCCCAACCCCTTATATGTGTGGCAGAGACCCAACAACCACTGGCTGGTGGGAAGCCCGCGCACATGCATGGTGGAACTGAATGATGGTGATGGCTCACGTTCCCACAGAGCTGGCGCTGCATGCCATAGGTTCGCCACCACGGATCTAGGGAACACACGTTTCTAAAAACTACAAGAAAAGCATTTGAGAATTCAGGTAGTTTTTGACTTACAACCATTTATTCAGCAACCAAAGTTACAATGGACTAAGGGATTTATGACCCCCGGCCAATATTACAGCCACAGCAACAGTTAACAGATTAAGATTTGGGTGCTTGGAAGAAGGCGGGGCTTAGCAGTGAGAAGATGGAGTTTCAGGCTACTCCTGAAATTCCTCTATACTGAAGGATTTTTGGACGGGTTCTTTGAACTCTAGCTGTCCCGGAGACGACAGTGAAGGTGGGGAGAGACCCAGGACCTCAGAGATATCCGCAATCTCTGGGGGGGGGTATTAACTCCTCGTGCCAATTCCTTTCTGGATTAGCTGCGTGCTAACTGAAACTGCAGGTTGCCCCTAAGAATGCTAGAAGTGATGTCATCTGGTAAGCTGATTTTATTATCCAAGAGTTTAGAGTTTTTTTTAGAGTTTTATTAGTATTTGTAGGCCGCCCTTTTCCCTGAGGGGACTCAGGGCGGCTCACACAAAACCGGGAAGGGGGAATACAAACATTAAGATAGAAACATATAATAAAATAGTAGGCAACATACATTCATCATTCGGGAGGGGTAACTATCCTTATCCCCAGGCCTGACGGGCGAGCCAGTTCTTCAAGGCTATGCGGAAGGCCTGGACGGTGGAGAGGGTACGAATCTCCACGGGGAGCTCGTTCCAAAGGGTCGGGGCTACTGCTGAGAAGGCCCTCCTCCTTGTAGTTGCCAGCCGACACTGGCTGGCCGATGGGACACGGAGGAGGCCTAATCTATGGGATCTTATTGGTCGCAGGGATGTAATTGGCAGAAGGCGGTCTCTCAAGTATCCAGATCCACTGCCATGTAGGGCTTTATGGGTGACTAATAGCACCTTGAAGCGCATCCGGAGATCGACAGGTAGCCAGCGCAGCTCGCGGAGGATAGGTGTTATGCGGGTGAATCGAGGTGCACCCGCAATCACTCGCGCGGCTGCGTTCTGCACTAGCTGAAGTCGCCGGATGCTCTTCAAGGGCAGCCCCAAGAGAGACTGTTCGCGTTAAAAACTTAAGATAACTGAAACCAAAGAACAGGGAAATTTAGCGGCGAATTGGCTTTTTCTAATGGATTTATGGCTGGTGGTTACTTTACTTCTTAAATGCTTCAAGAAACTCCTCGACACCCTCCCCCCTCTGAATCTCCTTAAGTGGATCGTAAAATTTATTTTCTACTAATTAGCCCGTCACGATTCGACACTTTTATTACTTTACTACTCGGCTTTGTTTACAATCACAGCCTGTGAGAGACTAAGAAGTCTGTGGAAAAAAAAAAGAGTTTGCAATTTTTAACTGCGACACACATCATGGCGTCCCAAAATACCTCTAAGATTTTATTTCAGAGACTTTTTTCCGCATGTAGAGGACTTTTTGATTCTTATCAAAGACTGGAAAGAAAATTGGACCATCTGATTTTAAAATATGAAGCAAAAACTGAGATTGTTGAATGTTTAAATGCTCAAACGGAAAATGTGAGAAATGGTGTCTGGTCTATCTCAGAGGAAGAAAGGAGGGGGGAAGCTATAAAGAAGACTCATTTAAAAAGACAGTGTGCAGGAGGAATGGAAAATCCACCCTTGAGAATTAAAGTTAATTTGGAAAATTTTACAAGCCCAGGACAACATTATTATTATTTCATCAATGACATTCAGAGTCCAAAGGTGCCAAAATATCTTTGTCTGGATTTGATTATGAAAACATTTGGTAAATTTATCCAACGCGTGGTAATTGGCTGGAGAGGATCTTGCTATTGGAGAGACACTGGCTGATAGATGGAACAACGTAATTTAAAATTTAGCTAAATCTGATTACCTTAATGTGTAATAGATATAGCTGAAAAATGACTGATATGGACAGTAATATATATAATTTGGAACTGGCTGATAGATTGAAGAACACAATTGAAAACTAGTTAAACCTAATTGCTTTTTCTTGTAACAGATATAGTTGAATAATAATTGATATTGATAGTAATGTATATAATGTGGAGTTGATATGATAACTAAGAATTGGAAGATTATACATAAAGAGTATTAAATACAATAATTATCACTATTAAAAACTAAATAAAATACATACAATCAAATGTTAATCAATACTGGGAAAATGTTATGATATATGATATAATTAAATATTATGGATGTCCAGCTAAAATAGGATATGAGGATTTGATGATAATAGAGGATTTTATAAATAAGTAAATGAATTGTCAGCATGTGTTATGGATTAATTATGTAATGCATAGCTAAGGATGAAGGATGTTTAAATAACCATAGGTAATTAAAACTGGAGGTATAATGATGTTGATATGGTAAATATTCGAGTTAAGATATTTGAATTAATATGAGTTAATGGAAGAGAAGCACCAAAGCATGTTGTAACCAGTTGATATACTTCTTTTTTTTCCTCATGATAGACACCTGTGTTTTGTTTCGTTTTCCTGCCTTGTCTCTTGTCGTTTTTGTCTTTTTTTGTATTATTTTTATTTTTTATTTTTTATTTTAATTTTTATTTTTTATCTGTCCTTTTTTTTTTCCTTTTTTTTGATTTTTTCCTCTCCCACCGGAGTGGGCAGGGATTGGTCAAGATTATTACTTTCATCAATATTGTTAAATAATAATTACAGTTAAATGAAAATGGATATATAATAATGCCTTAGTTAATATGAGTTATGTTGGTTGACTGTGGAGGAGATGTACCAAAACTTATCTGTAATTGATTGATATATTTTTTACAGATGTAAAGAAAGATGTGTACCTGTTTTAAACTAAAATTAAAAAATATTAAAAAAAAAAAGATTTGGGTGCTTGGCAGCCCACGTTCACTTATGACTGCAGAGTCATTTCAACTCCCACCCACCCACCTGCCTACATCCCCCAATCCAAGCTATTTTGGGCCCACTGCTGCCCTAGTTAACCTCCCTATCTTCTCTGCTCCCACTGCTGAAGAGGTGTACCTGACCTGGCGGCTGGGCTGGGCTGAGACTAGGCTTTGTGCTGCAACAACCCCCCAGCTTCCGCCTGCCACCACCCAAATAAACGGGCTTTTTGGCAATGCAGTTCTGGAGCTGATTTAGCAGAGCACAGAGTGGCATTGTCTCAGCAGGCAGGATGACAAGAGTGACTCGGCTGGGATTGGGATAGGGATGGGGTGGCTGTGGCTTCCTGGGGTGTGGCAAGCAGCCTGGCAGTCATGCTATTCTGGTTCTGCTTGCCATCCTGCAAGGCAGGGTGCAGAGTGACGAAAAGAGCAGAGATGGGGAGGAGACAGGTGGGTAGGAGGAGATGGAGGCAGCCCCATACCTTATTGAGGATCAGGCTTGGAGGGAACAAGCTCCTAATGCCTTGGATTGGTGAAATTACATGCTTAAGAACCCATTATTCTTGGTTAATAACAGCAACAGAGTGTGCTGGGATAGCTGTTGCTAAGTGATGCAGTCATGTGACATCTCACTATACAACCATATTGTTTAACAATGGAAATTCTGGTCTCAATTGTGGTTGTCGGTTGAGGACTACCTGTAGGAATTTAAACCTGAACAATACAAGCATCATTAGATATCTGATCTAGCAACTACAATCCTAACTGGCAAAAACCATATAGTGCTCACTCTAACAGTAGCAATGTCAGCAGCTCCAGCAATATATTGTTCCATTGTAAAAGTGGAAAATGGTTAAAAGGTCCTATGCCAATCATCCATAGCATATCCTAGCCCATTTTTTCCCCTTATGTATGTCTTGGAAGCTTGGACTTATTCATTTCATAGTTTCTTTCTGATCTTCTGAAATAAATGCTTGAATTCCACAATTCTTTGCAAAATTTTGCAAACATACTATCAGGTTTTTTTAAACTTGGCTTTCTCATGGGTCATTTATTACTGCTCAAATATTAGAGAAATACCTACTACAATTGTGTATATATTTTATGTGTTTTAATGTGTGTACTAAAAGAACAGGGTTTCAAAGGAAAGCATATATTATGAGATGGTGGTGCTGCATTTTTTAAACATATATCACTGCTCCAATAAGGCCCACTAAGTTCACTGGAAGTTATTTCCAGTTCCAGGAAGGAACACAATAGCTGTTAGTCTAAACTAGCAAGAAATGTTGTCTGTACCCTAATGCTTTTTATTTCTGGATGTATAATATAAATGAGTAAGCATTAAGCGGTATTAAAATTCTTTGTAACTCAATTCCCGAAGCTGGATCTTAGGGCACAGTAACCCCAATGTGATGGTAAGAATATCAACGGCTCTCTTTGGCCACAACTTTTCTTCTCAAGACTTATGAAGTATGCTTCTCTGCTGACAAACCTGTCCTTGTCACCCTTAGATGCCAAATAGTCCAGGCCAAAAAGTAGAAACCATTAGTTTCTGAAAAATAGCAACATCCTATCTGTATTGCAGCTCAGCCCTTTGCTTCTCAGCTGAGAGTATTTGAAGTCTCACAACACTGAGCTGAAAGCAAAGAAAATTCTGTAGCAGAGACCTCATGCCAACAGTGTAATATTTTATGCCATGTTTTCATTGGTTTAGTTGTTTAAACTGAAAATTGCCTTGGCATTTTATACACACACATACATCATAATAAATATATATTTTTTCTTATAAAAATTATTCTTATGTCATAAAATCCCTGTAGCTCTCATTAACTCTTTGTTATTTCCAAAGATATATAGATACATGAGTTAAGAAAAAAAATCTGGTTAGGATGTTGTACCAAAATAATAAATAATAGTTGCTAAGTACTATTATATCCAATTGGTAGTTCATACTGTTACAAATGTCCTATGGATTTCTGAATTAGAATCCTTTCCTCTGTGAAAGTTGCCATGGTTCCCTGTTTTCTCTCTGTGTTTTGTGACCAGGCCCAAAAAAGTATATTTGGTCAGCACAAGATCTCACAATTGCTTATTAGATATCCTCCTTAAAAAATTCAATGTCAAGTCAAATCTCACAGTCCATACAGCTACATCCCAAATAATCCCATTGTCTTCCCAAGATAGGAAAATAATAGCAGAAATGTTGATCTTTAATATACTAACTTATTCCTGATGGACTTAAATACCTGATGGACCTAAATAGCCTGTGGTATATTTCAGAAGGAATTTTCTTAGGAAAACTTGGAAGGGAGGCCAGTATTATAAAAATTGGCACACTTAAATTAAGGGCTCCTTGGTGTTCCCAGAGCTCGGTTGTTGTCTTGCAGATATTTCATTACACAACTAGGTAACATCATCAGCACTAGTAAGGAATGGGCTCTGATAAAGATAACTAATTTGAATAATGTAACATCTGCAAGAAAGCACTCAAGCTCAGGGAACAGCAAGGACCTCTTATTTCCACCCTGAGCTACAAATATTCTCCTTTATCAATACACTGGAAGTAATATAAAATGCCAGTTGTCCTAAATAATTTATTTCTGCATGTGCATGTCTCCTCCAACTTCATTCTGGGATCAAAGCACTTCTAGGTAAATAAGTGTTTTTTTATCAGGGCAACCTGGTCTACCCAAAATGGGATGGGATGTATGGCTTCCGCTTTCGCCTTTCAGCCCCAATCGAGGAGCCTTCGCAGGCAGTCGCTTTTCACTACAAACTATTTTTTTGTGTCTGCTAAATTTATATTTAGCAAGAAAGTAATAAAGGGAGACAAGAATAGATCTATTTCAAGCTATTTAGCTCTCATCAGTTAGCCCCATGATGGCCCCACATGTGCCAGAAGGCATGAGGAGTCCTCTCTGTGGGCACGCATGCCATCGCCAGCTGCTCTTCTAGTTTCTGGCATGCACATGGCCAGCTGGTCTTCATGGGTGCAGAAGCACCTGATAACAGGCCTGAAAAAAGCTTTAAAAACGCCCTGAAAATGGCGCTAAAATGCCCAAAAAACAGACGCATGCACCCGCCGGCCAGTTGGTCTTTGGGTTTCTGGCACTCTGGTGCACACACATGCATGCATGTGGACATGCATTCCAGTTTGGGCACTCGGTGCCGAAAAGCTTTGCCATCACTGAATTAGCCATACCCTTTTGGGATTCGAATCTTGGGTTACTTCTAGGTAAGTACCTAGTATTGCAGCAATGTATTTACTGAGAGCAACTGAGGATTTTCAAAATTACTGTAAGCTTTTCCAAGAAGAGTTTCCAAGATCTCATTTGGCCAAAAGAGTGAAAAATCAGGGTGAGAAATGAAAAACTGTGATTGATGTTTGAGAGTCTCCAGGCTCGCAAGCGGGAATCTCATTGGGTAAAGGATTACATTAAGTTGCATCTGAAATTCTATCAAAGCTTTCTGGAAAGAAGAAGAAGAAAGCTGTGGATCATAGATTTCCGCATTTTTGGAAATGTAAAATACAGCTGTTAAAATCCTCTTTGATCCTAGTCCTCTGACTACATTATGGAGTACATTTTTCTCCAGGTCCTGCTGTTTTACGCATCTAATCCTCTGTACAAAAAAAGTACCAAAGCTGCTCTTCTCTTTGGCCAAATGCTGCAATTGACCAGCATCCAGTTTAGCTGTAACTGCCGGCATTGTTCTGCTGGATATAAGCAGCTATTTTGTTCTTTAAAAAGACTTCCATTAAGGCTGGGATTTAATTTTGATAACGATACATTAGAAAAATAGGCGAGAGCGGTAATTGCTTCTTACATGGAAATTGGAATTCAAGAAGTATGAGAGCGAAGAAGAGTTGCTGTCTTTTTAGCTTTCTCAGCAGGCGAGTTGGAACAAGGACTCACTGTTCTTTTCAGTAAACTATTTTCTTTGCAAACTAGAAATCTATAAGGAAAAGAGGCAGAACTGTGAAAAATACAAACTAACAGCATCTGTTATCCCCTCTAACAGCATGGTAAAGAAAATCCAAAATTCCTGGTAAAGAAAAAGCAGCTCTCTTCCTCACACTCACATTGCATCCTTAACCCAATTTGCAGAATAGATTTGTTTGGTTTTTTTTTGGGGGGGGGGGAGAACCATTAGCTTATAAATTGACTGTAATGCAGCAAGGTATATGTAGTAAAATCCTAACCTCCTGCGATAAAGGTTTGGACAGAAGGCTAAATGCAACTGAATTGGGACAGCTAGAGCTAAAGCTCAATAAACTATATACAGAACCCAGGTAGCCGAGAAAAAACTAACATGCTATAATTAAATGATTCCCAGGAGAGGGCATGATATGGATTTCACTCATTGTGGGAGCTGAAGATTCCCCCCCCTCCCCCGAATAATAAAGGTACAGTTTGTACTGCTGTGTGCTGTTTTATACGGTTTGTACAGTCTGAAGACTGTTCTACTTTGAAAATTTAATTGGTACTTTTTAAACTTGTTAAGTGAACATTGGAAAATGGTGGCGGGGGAGCACTGGGTTGCTTCACTTTGTTCATCCGTAAGAGTGAAATCCTGGAATTTATAGCTCTGGAAAAGCAATATCAATTATAAGCATTCCTCGTTTAGTGCTGTTCACAAATACATCTCTTTTTAAAAAAAGATTTCTGACCGCCATTCCAAATGGGATCCTTGGCACGCTCTGATTTTGATTATTTTTTCAAATGTTTCATTACCCAACTAGGTAACATCTTCAGTGGTAGAAAAGAGTGGGTGTGATCTCTTTATATACAAGTAAAGTGGATAAAGAGGATAAACACGGATGGTGTTACCTACCTGGGTAATGAAATATCTGCAAGCAAACAAGCCAGCTGAAAACTCTGTACATTATGAGTCTATAGCAAGGATGCCTATAATATCCTGAGAAAGGATGTGTAGTCCCATAATGCCTAGGGAAAGGCTCTAGAGGACATCACAGACATACTACTGGATGGTATTTTTTTAATGTGACAGAAGGCAAGAACTCAAATAGGAGGTGGAAATTTATATGAACTATATTAGCAATAGCAATAGCACTTAGAGCTATATATCACTTCGTAGAGCTTTACAGCACTCTCTGGGAAGCTTACAATGTCAGCATATTGCTCTCTAAAATCTGGCTCCTCCTTTTACTGATTTTGGAAGGATGGAAGGCTGAATCAACCTTGGGTACTGCCAGGATTGAACTCTTGGCAGTTGGCAGAGCCAGCCTGCAATATGCATTCTAACCACTGCACCACTAGGGTTTAGTTTTTGCTATGCTCCTGCTCACTTCTTTGTTCTGGTCTCTTCTACTTTTTGGATGTGGCCTCTGGCAAAAAGCTCCAATAGCTAAGGCCAGGCCATGGCTAGAAAATGCTATTTATTTGAGCTCTAAGAGTCAAGTCTAAGGCACATAACCCACTGAAGCTCAGAAAATGACAGTCCTTATGGATAAACCAAGTGTCTCTAATTCTTGTTTTAGAAAACATAAATAAGTGTGATTCTTTCTGCTCTTTCATTTTTCTTTCTCCCTTGTAATTTCTTTCATCTAGTTCTTTGGGGAAAGAGAAAAGAGATATGGAGATGAGAGAGCCAGATTTGAGAGGTAGATAAATTAACTAAAAATGAATGCTCCCCCTGCCAAATTGGGAATGGCATGGCATCACACAATATCTTATCCAGGGTTTTAAAAAGCATTATTTAATCAATTTAATCATAAGCTTATTAATATTAATATCTTGCTTTGTTATCCTTAACATTTTTATAGTTAGGGGGTTAAGAAAAGTTATTTCTATTTTCTGCAACCTTCTCCAGTCTCGATAGCCTCCAGAAATGGGGCTTTAAAATCCCAGAATTCTCAGCGATGGCAATGCTAAATGGGAATTCTGAAAATTGAAATCCAGATTGTTATAGCAGAATATGGTAGAAGAAACAGCTATCTTAGTCATTCTTAGGTCCTTGATTGGTTATTAAGTTTCCACCAGTCTTAGATGGTAAATCCAACTGTAGATTCCCCACAAATAGCAATTAAATTCATGCTTTGAAGACATCCAGATAGAGAAGCTTGACTATTTGAACCTAGGCTTGAGACACTGTTATTTAGTTATTGATGTTGAATAAAACTCATTCTCTGTATTTTTTATTACTCTGTTTAAGATTGTATTATTTTGTCTTAAAAAATCTGATATTTAATAACAAAAAGGATTTATGGCAGCCCATTGTAAATATTTCTAATTGGTGCATGCAGCTACATTAACTAGAAAGAGCAATTGGAAAAAGATTGGGCATCTAATTGAAGTCTTTTGGGTGGTTATGGACAAAATAGCTCAGTTGTTCACAGCTGATTCTGTTGCTCTTATGCTTTCCCCATTTCAGTTTATATATTCTTGCCTCTGAGCTTTCAGACTATAAATTGTTCTTACACCCACCGCCAAAGAGCCAGTCAGATGTGTTCAGCCAAGCCATCTTATTTAAACATACAAAATAATAGGAATTCAGGCCATTAGGCCCCCAATCATACTGTATTTAAGTTGAGCTGTTGCCTAGTATTAAAAGCAGGATTGAAAGCAGGATTGATTGACTTAAATCAAGGCACTTTTGACACCTACACAAAGCATAAATGGTAACAATAAGCACAAAAGCCATTTTTTGAGCATGGTGTTAAGTCTGCTTAGAAATCAGTTCTATAATGGAACAGATAATGGAAGTTTAATTGCAACAATTCTCTCAGGTCTCCTAACATATACACAACCTATTTGACTATTTTTGCCACAATGATGCTGTCTTTCATCATCCATTCTAAGAAACATTTGGCTTACCTGTAAGTAGAATTCACACGTCTTTTGGCACACTTCAAGGAGGATTATAGACTTTTAAAATCCTGACGTACACCAACTCAGGTTAATGCAATGGTGGGACATGGGGCTAGACATTTTTGGGTGTGAGAGAAATATTTAGCATTTTAAAAATGCCAACTGACTACAAATAATATTTCTGGTAGCTGTATGAGAAGCTAGCTAATGACCCTTGGCCTTTGTGAACAAGTGGATATGCTTTGTTGCTGAGGGCATAATGAAACAGCTTCCTCTTAATCACAGTTCAAGATCTCAGCTGTGTGCCCATTTATATGACGAACCCTGGTACTGGACTGCAGACAACCAATCAAATGACCATTTCTTTGCTCATTCGAAAGCATTGTTTATCTACTGACCCAAGAAGGGGTCAATTTTAATAGGCGATGCGAGCAGATCATAGGAAAATATAATTAGGCTGCCTTTAATTTGACGAAATGAGCAAAATACTTGAAACAGTCCAGATGCGCTACATATAAATGCTGTTAGTATTTTTTAATTGTCTATAGGACTGAAGAAAATAAAATCAATACATTCCACTACGTTGTGAGAGAAAGAGAGAGATTCGTTTAAAACTTGGATAAACATACATTTAGGGGATTAAGAAGATGCATATGTTATGCATGAACCCTAAATCATATAGGAAGACCTTTCTTGAATGTAATAAACTTTTTATCGTCTATCAATAGAGCACTGATGAAGAGGGATATAGTGTGAAAAATGTTTTGGAAATGGATTTGACTCAATATATCAATGTAGCAAGGCTTCCTTACATTCCCCTGGAAATATATTTCCCTGGAATTAGGAAACCATCTACAAGCAAGCTTTGATCCCATATCAAAATTTCAAAAGCTAGTTGAGTATAACTGACCATCTCGATAATCATGAACCCTGCAGGATAAACCTACAGTCTATCGGTCTCCACATTACCTCTGCAAGTATCCCCAGTGATGTGAGGAATCATACACTGGTTTTGAAATTGAACCTATGCATTAGGAACATGAAAAATCTTCAGAAGAAACTAGCATTCAATGTTCTTTTAATGGTTAGCATGCCCCCTTCAAAACTCTGTGTCGTGCTTAGGTGTATTCCAGTTAAATAAATTATGGCACCCTTATTTACACACGCTGCTAACAACGGTTAATAAACTGTACCGACTGGTTCACACACCATATTAAATGCTAAATTCGAAGCACATTGTGCCTTTTTGTGAACCTGGCTCACCAGTCCAGAAACAATAATTTCTGTCCATCTCTGTCTCCAAAGGACAGTGATTGTATCACTGGGTTTTTTTTGGGGGGAGGGATGGATAGATGGGAACTATTATTTCTGCACCTTTTACGAAATCCCTTTTATTATCTCAGGAGGTTCTCCTGCTGGTGCACAGGTGCACCATCACTGCTTGAAGAGATCTTTTCATTACCAAAGAATAGTTACTAAAAGCTTTATGTATTTCTGGGCACTGCAGAAATAAAAGAACCATGACACTCAGCGGCTAGTGCCGAATGCCTTCTGTACGTAACTCTGCAAACGTCCTAGGCATTCAGCTTTGTTGATACAGGGAGCCAAAGGTGAAGTAGGAAAACCTTTCAAATAATTCAGCCAAAAGTATCGGCAGGCTTTCTTCAGAGCAGACTGAAAAATAACTCTGCCTGTAGGAGACTGTATAAAAAAATGTCAGCCTTATTTTAAAAGAGGCTCCAGAGAGAAATATATTTCTCTAGAGAAGTTCTGTTTTGGTTACACCTGTGTTCTGAGAATAAAAGATATGGTAGTATGGTTCTTTCTGAAGCAAAGCTTTATCTTCTCTATCCAAGGAATTTACCTCCTAAAACTCTTAGATTCTTTTTAGATCATTTGAGGGATCAGCCAATCATAATTTCATAAGTATTTTTCTCCTATGAGCTCCCACATGTTCACTTATAATTATTTCGTCTCCTATTATGAAACTAATCATGAATGTATTTCAAGGCAGTTTTATTCTCATTCTAGGTTACTTAAATTTCTTATCTTACTATATTCTACTTTTGGGGGTATGTGGAGTACTGATTACTTACTGCAGGATAATTATAGGAAGAAACACTTTTAACTTTTGTGCCTCTGAATGTTTTAAAAAGATACCCTAAAGAAGGATTCTTAATACAGTTCCAAAAGCATACTTTCTACTTTTCTTTAATTATTCTAATTCTCGAATTAAGAGTGATAACATTACAAAGTTAAAAGAAGGACATTTATGAGAATCAGTAGATGATGATCTGGACATTTTAATGTATATGTATTATTATCAGCAGTATACAGTATCTACCTATTTGGTATTATAGAAAACTAATGTTATTTCTCAAGCCAAATGCAATCTAGTTTTAAATTATGAATGGATAAGGTTGGATATACTGTGCTTTTTCTTTATATTTCAATATGTTCTTTTATTTGATAAGCAATTTTTAAAAGCACATCTCTCACATTTTTATCCTGCTTTCCCTTTTATCTATCAATAATCCTGCATGTAGACTAGACTGAGATGTAGCTATTTGACCAATATCTGAACATGAATTTTCTAGATGAATGGGACCTGAATCCAAATTTTGTTAGGGTAGTGGCAATGTAGAAGACTATCATATTTCGAGCAGTGTAATGGCGTCTTTTGATCTTTTCTTCATATTAAGAACATTCTAAAATGTAGAGTTCATTCTGAGTTATGATGGTTTCTAAATTGCTTGTTCCTTCCTACTCCTGCTAAGAGAAAAATCTCAACACAGCTGTAGTACATTAGAGAGGACCCCAAGATTACTAAAATTGGCACCTGCTTATCTGTAATTACCAGATTTTTTCCGTTTACATCCCAGGTGTTGTCAATTTGCATAATGAACAAATGTACATCTAGCTAAGTTCAGGCGAATGGTGCCATGTAAACAAGTCATGAGTTTTGTGTACTAAGCATGAATAAGCGACCTCTTACCCTAGTGCAAATCAGGGATAACCTCCTCCCCCCATATTGCCCCTTGTGCTTTGACACAGACCTGGTGTTGTGTGTGCATGTGGCTATCTTAATGTTTATCTGTTCCTTTGGGGCTCCTGATAGCTGAAGTTTATTATCGTCTTGCTAGATAATATTGTGTTTTGGTTGAAATGTCTCTGCTAAATAATAAAGCTTAAAATCTTTTTTACTTTTGTATTTATTGTCTCCTGATTCTCAAAGAACCAATTGTCTGGTACCTGGCTATTAGCTGACACTTGGCAATATACTTGCTTACAATGCAACACTATCTGCTGTGTAATAAAGAAATGTTTTTGCTTTGATTTTATTTTAGTCTCATTACATGGTAAATTCATTGTGAGGAGTGAAAGTAATGCAGAACAAAGATGATGGAGGTTTTTTAAAAAAACTGTTGAGAATCTACCACAATTGTGTTGGGCTAGGGATGTAAGTTTATTTAGCTTAAATTTGGGGTAGCGGGGGGGGGGGGAATGGTGTGAGGGGGAATTGTGGTATTAGAAGCTTTTCTGAAGGAGAGAGGTGAACATATTTTCATGAATATTTTGAACTAGAATTTACTCTAAGCCTTTAAAGAAAGATTGCTTACATCTTGTAAGATTTAAATCAGGATTAAAATACTAAGCGTTTCATAAAATGTATTACTAGTATAAAGAAGTACTATGGGCCCTTTTTTATTACTAAGAAGGAAAGGTGAGGTTTCAAACAATTTGTGGTTTCTAGAAACTTGTAGCTTCCCATTTTCTCGCACTTCCATGCTGGCTGAGCTTAGTTATGCTTACCTTAAATAACCAGACCTGCAGGCATCTCCCCTGAACATATTTTATTCACATTTTTGAAAGCTTTTTACCGAGAGCTCAACACTGACAAGCTTTTTAACTTCAGCTTTACGATATGTACCTGCTTTCCTTATTTATCTCTTCTGATGGTTCATAATAAACAACTGCTTACCATCTAGTCTTGTGATCTGAAATGTGAGGGATTTTTTTTTCCTTTAGTCCCATCACCTGTTTTAGATCAATGGAAAGTAAGAGCAAAAGATTGGCATTGGATCCCTCAGCAGGAGTTTGGCAGACTTTCAAATAAATAAAGCAGGAGAATCAACTTTCCTCCCTTTTGCCTGTCTGAGAGTGTGTTGTGGCTGCTACAAAACCATTGAGGATCCTTTGCAAGCTGTTCCATCAAAAAGGAGAGGTGCTGGAAAAGTTGTTCTGCACTACATAACATTTTCTCACTGGAAAAAAAAAAGAAAAGAAAAAACCAGGCAACAGTAAAACAGTAAAAAGGAATGCTGAAATGATTTCTTCTACAATATGGTATTAAAACACAATGTCATATCAGCAAACTCTTTGAAATGTTACTTCTTGTCGAAGAAAAAGTAAAACTACCAATGATGTAGCTCAGTGATGGCTAACCTTTCCGGACCAAGTGCCCAAAGTATGCAAACCCCCAAAATACAATGCGTGTGGGCCCTCCGCACACACCATGCTCCCCATGCATGTGCACGCAGCCCCTGCATGTGCCCCCCATGCTCATGCTCCCACCACATGCATCCCTATGCACATGTGCAACAGAGACCCGAAGACCAACTGGCCAGTGGCAGGCACGTGCACGGAGGAGATGAACTGGGGCGATGGCTCATGTGCCATCAGAAAGGGTGCTGCATGCCACCTCGGGTGCCCATGCCATAGGCTCGCCATCATCGATGTAGCTACTGCAACAAAACACCAAGCAATAAGGGCCAAAGTGTTGAGCCATCAATTATTTGAACGGATGTGTGCGAATGATACTCCTGTTTCAAATAAGTAAATAAATAAGCAAATAAATAAATAAGCAAATAAATAAATAAGCAAATAAATAAATAAGCAAATAAATTAATTAATAATAAATAAATAATAAATATATGAATAAATAAATAATAAATATATGAATAAATAAATAATAAATATATGAATAAATAAATAATAAATATATGAATAAATAAATAATAAATATATGAATAAATAAATAATAAATATATGAATGAATAAATAATAAATATATGAATAAATAAATAATAAATATATGAATAAATAAATAATAAATAAGCAAATAAATAAATAAATGGAAAGGCGGTTGGTACCACATGGAAGCCTTTTACACCACATAAACATTTTTAAAGATGCTCTTCTAAAGCCCAGGTACAACCAATCAAAAACATCTTTTTTCAACAGCCCTGTCTTCCTGTCTTCAGATATTGTGATAAAAATGTGGTAACAATGGAGCTTGGAATAGACTAAAAGAAAAAGAAAAACCATCCAGATCCATCTAGTTTCAAGTCATTCTGAGTAAAGGCAGTCCTCGACTAATGACCACAAAGGAGCCCAAAATTTCCATTTCTAAGCAAGACAGTTTTTAAGTGAGTTTTGTCCCTTTTATGATCTTAATAACTTTTCTGTTATTAAATGAATCACTGCAGTTGTTAAGTGAGTAACATGGTTGTTAAGTGAATCTGGCTTCCACATTGACTTTGTTTGTCAGAAGTAATTGTGTAAATATGAGTCAGTTGCCAAGCAGCTGAATTTTGATCTTGTGACAATGGGAATGCTGCAATGGTTGTGAGTGTGAAAAATGGTCATGTCACTTTTTCCAGTGCAGTTGTAACAATCACTAAATGAATGGTTGTAAGTCAAGGTGTCAGGCCTGCAATTACATTCCTTTTAAAATTTACCTGTATTAAAAATTCCAACTAATGCTTTTGCCCAGAGGACTCCAAACTTGGCAAGTTTAAGACTTTTGGATTTCAGCTCCCAGAATTCCTCCACCAGCATTCTGGGAGTTGAAGTCCACAAGTCTTAAACTTGTTAAATCTGGAGACCCCTGTTTATGACTAATAGCAATAGCACTTACACTTATATACCATTTCACAGTGTTTACAGCCCTCTCTAAGTGGTTTTACAGAGTCAGCATATTGTCCCCAACAATCTGGGTCCTTATTTTACTGACCTTGGAAGGATGAAAGGCTGAGTCAACTTTGAGTCAATCAGGATTGAACTGCAGGCAGCTGGCAGGCAGCAGAAGTCGCCTGCAGTACTGCATTCTGACCACTGCTCCACCACAGTTTCAGCCACTACACGAGACCTGCTGTAATAAAAGAAAGGCTCCACAATAGATATGATACTCACTACCGCCACAATCCCAATCTTGTTTTATGTTCTGCTTTTCCTGCTATTACATGATTTGAGGCTAGGATCTAATTTCTCCTCTCCTATATCAACATCTTCAAATTATAAAATTGACAAAAAAAAACAGCAGCTAAAGATGAGGTTTTAGTTCAAACTCTGAAGGAACTTAATAGGTGTAATAGTTTGCCACTTTAATAAGCATTTGTACATCTTCATAAAAAGAGGTTGAGTGTTGAAGCTTTGGGTATGCATAGAACAGGATGTTCAGTATTGCTTGTACTGAAATCCTCTTCACGGGTATTACAAACAGTCAAATGACTTTGCTTCCTAATCTGTTCTTATTCAGGAAAAATAGATAAAACTTCACCACACCACTATCAAAAGAATTCCCCCTTAATTTTATTATTTAAAATAATGTGCTTCTGGTTTGTGTCCTTATTTCGTTATTTTCCCTCTTTTGTGAATCCATCTTGTTTAAGATGGGCATTCTGCTCCGTGCGCGCTTTCTGCTGTGTGACGAGTATGACATATATCAACACTAACAACTCGTATTTTGGATACATCTGAACTGGACTGTCTAGTCACAGATATTATACAGTTAGATTCTTCTTCTTCTTCCTCTTCTTTTTCTTCTTCTTCTTCCTCCTCCTCCTCCTCCTCCTTCTTAGAAATAGTGTACTAAAATTATGATCTTGAAAAATACTTTCTTATCCTTGTGTTTTTTTCCTATGAAGAAAGAGGTGCTAGTCCCATAACTAAATAGAGCTCTTTATATTTTAGACTCAAGTATTATGTTTCTTCCTCTTATAATGTAATAGTGTTATGCTTATTCTATTCTATCCTGGGAATGGTTATCTCATTATTCTTTGACTGGGCATTAGTAGCACTTGCTGATATTGTTGCAGCATTTGATACTTATTAAATTTACTGAGAAATACAATACATACAAATTGAGAATATGATCAGACCTAGAAGGGTATTCTATATTCCAATAAACGTTACTACTACCTCCCTAATTCTCCATGTATTTATTTTTAGTTGTCAGCCTCTGTTTTGCTGCTTGCTTTTTGGCTGCCATTGAAACGGGGAGGGAGGGCATGGTATTTGCGTGAGGGAAATAATCTGTGCAGAGGACTGTTAATTGGGAGTTGCTCACACCATTCATTTGTGCATGTGGAAGGAGGGGAGTTTCCCGCCAAGGCCAATTGTCCAGCATACCAACCTGATGATGATTTTTGAAGATGTCTCCCACCTGACAGCTGTGGAGATATACGATTGGACTATGGACTGGGGTACCAAGGGGAGGGGAATGAATCTTGTATTGATATCGCGCTCTTTTGCTCAGATCTAGCTTTGCTTAGCTTCTCATCACTTAAAATCAGTAAAAGTACACTTAATTCTGCAAAATGGAGTTGAATGGTTTCTTTCTTGGTTATTAAGTGAAGGAGCCGTGACATTAGTAAAATGTAGGAAGTAGAGGGAAAAATATCTACAAATAGAAATTGTATATATTTTAGCTGTCTACTTTATTTATTTATTATATTTATATGCCACCCATCTCATGGGTTGATGCGACTTTACATATTTCAAAAGTTCTATACATCCATCATTTCACATTAGAAAGGCATACACTTTGAAAAGTATCCCTGATTGTGTGTGCCACTAGAATTATCCCTGGTTGCTTGTATATATATATAATTTATATGATCTACCATTTCAAGCTGGTAATTATTTTTGCTGTTTTAGAGATATCCAGTCATCTTTGAAGGACAATGCTAGCTATCTCTGGACTATGATTTCTACAGGAGTGTCCTTGAGGTCCATACCAGATGTAATGTTCATTGAACCATAGTGACACAGGGTTTTTTATATACAGTAGGTATTTTTGATACTTTTAATATCTGGTAGAAGTGTGTAAAATCATAATATGTGTATTTACATTTTCTATAGGTGCACAGATTTACTTACATCACCAGTACACCTGAAAGAATGTGTAGTTGATACACATTGCCATTACACATGAAAGGATGTGTAGTAGATATAAGGCAGTGATGTCTTCATCTGCTGTGCTACAAAGTAGGAGCAACATTTTTGGGACAAGGACAATAAGTAGAAAAGGCTAATACAAGTTCACATAGAGAATTTAAGAAATCCTAAGCCAGTGTTTTAAGAATACAGCACATCAAAATTGATAATGACCAGAACTGAAGGAAAAAAGGGAGATGAACACTGTGAAGAAAACATGGGAAGAAGAAGAAGAGAGCTTTTCTAGGAACTGGAAACATGAATAAAAATGGGTTGGAAATAAACGATCAAATGATCTTTAAAAATTGCCTCAAAATCCAAGGTTCTTTGTTTTTTGCAGGATCCAATCTGGGTCAGTGACCTCTTTCTGCAGAATGTGTGATTCTGGTGAGAGAGAGATTCCCTGACCCAATTTGGATCCTAATCTATTATCCTGGGACATGTGCTTTTGTTTTGTTTTTTCATTGCTTTTTGAAAACAGTATAATTACTGGATTACTGATAGATCTGGATTATCCAGATCTATCAGTAATATCCAGTAACCCGTGGATATTAGTATAATATAAATACTAGATTACTGATAGAAAATTTGCTCTTTATTACCTATGTTTTATAGAATTGGTAGTAAGTATGAGCCTGCTTTCATGGGAAACAAGTTGAATTATTTATTTTTAAATTTACCAGATTTCATTCATCATGATATATCTCTACATCATTAAATCAAGGGTCTGTTCTCTATAATCCAATCTAAACTAAATCAAATATAATAGATGCTCCTGAAAATGGCTTGGGAACTGAATTTGATGAATTACATAGAACTGTCTGTGGAACTAAATCTATTTTGGTGACTTGAAAATTGTTCTGTTGCCTTTCCTTATCCTTGGTGTATTTGCTTCAATAAGAAAAAGCACTGAAAAGAGATCTGGGTATTTTGCCACATGTCTTATCATGCCTTATTGTCCTTTGAAGATATCTGTAGGTTTGGATAATATCCTTGATAATTGCATCCATGGGAATGCTGAAGCATAGACAAATATCTAGCTATTTGTCTTTGCTGTGTTTTCTTTAGTTAAAAGAGCTCTCTTGATTAAGAATATTTTCAACAACTAATGGACTTTGTGATGGTTGCCACTAGGTGGGTGTGGGGATTTCTGGAACACAGAGAAAACAAATTTGGATGCTAATGTAAAAAGAAATAATGTCTTAAATAGACTCAGACATAATTGCATTTATTTGTATGCTATTGGTGCCCAGCCAATTTTGACTGTGGTGTGATATTTAAAACACAATTTGGTCTGATCATGATTTTTTCTATCAATTATTTTGTATGTTTTCTTCTATCCCTCCTAGCGTTTTGAGAGTAGTCTCCATAGGTAATCAGGTATTCACTCTCTCAAGAGATATGATTTAACTCAGGAGGAGTGATTTGTAGAATTTATCAGTACTGCATGCCGGAATATATGTATGGTTGCATCTTGTTCTCCCCCCCCCCCACACACACACTTTATAATTAGCTGGCTGGAGCTGGAGCTAGAAGGCTCTGATTTTCTGAAGAAAACAAGATCACCAATGAATTTTTAAAAACCCTATAGGATTAGAAAGGACAAAACAGGTGCAATGGTTTCATAAAAATATTAAGTAAAGCAAACATGTAGGAATATCAGTGTTGTTCTTAAACAGACACATCATCATCCCACTCAGTCCTAGCAATCTGTTCACATGCTTTACCTACACTTAAGAAACAGTTGCAGGAATTGGGTATATATAATTTAATGAAAAGAAGGACTTGGTGTGACATGATAGCAGTGTTCCAATGTCTAAGAAGCTGGCACAAAAAGATGGGGGGGGGGATGTCAATCAATTCTCCAAAGCATCTGAAGGCAAGACAAGAAGCAATGGATGGACAAGAAGCCACGCCCATCAAGCCATGCCCACAGAACCGGTAGTTTAAAAAAATGAATTTCACCAATGCTCCAAGGTTTCTTCCAACTCTGTTAATTTGTTATTCTGACAAAATTGTCCAGCATGTGGGCAAACCTGTTGGACCAGAATCA